>NC_135806.1:145084914-145395572 GCF_964213995.1 Mustelus asterias | reverse complement strand
TCTGTCCCACTCTCTCTCTGTCTCTCTGTCCCACTCTCTCTCTGTCTCTCTGTCCCACTCTCTCTCTGTCTCTCTGTCCCACTCTCTCTCTGTCTGTCTGTCCCACTCTCTCTCTGTCTGTCTGTCCCACTCTCTCTCTGTCTGTCTGTCCCACTCTCTCTCTCTCTCTCTGTCCCACTCTCTCTCTCTCTCTTGTCCCACTCTCTCTCTCTCTCTCTGTCCCACTCTCTCTCTCTGTCCCACTCTCTCTCTCTCTCTGTGTCCCACTCTCTCTCTCTCTCTCTGTGTCCCACTCTCTCTCTCTCTCTCTGTGTCCCACTCTCTCTCTCTCTCTCTCTGTCCCACTCTCTCTCTCTCTCTCTTCTCTGTCCCACTCTCTCTCTCTCTCTCTGTGTCCCACTCTCTCTCTCTCTCTCTGTGTCCCACTCTCTCTCTCTCTCTCTCTGTGTCCCACTCTCTCTCTCTCTCTCTCTCTCTGTCCCACTCTCTCTCTCTCTCTCTCTGTCCCACTCTCTCTCTCTCTCTCTCTCTTTGTGTCCCACTCTCTCTCTCTCTTCTCTCTCTCTCTCTGTCCCACTCTCTCTCTCTCTCTCTCTCTTGTCCCACTCTCTCTCTCTCTGTCCCACTCTCTCTCTCTCTGTCCCACTCTCTCTCTCTCTGTCCCACTCTCTCTCTCTCTCTCTCTGTCCCACTCTCTCTCTCTCCCACTCTCTCTCTCTGTCCCACTCTCTCTCTCTCTCTCCTGTCCCACTCTCTCTCTCTCTCTCTCTGTCCCACTCTCTCTCTCTCTCTCTGTCCCACTCTCTCTCTCTCTCTCTCTGTCCCACTCTCTCTCTCTCTCTCTCTGTCCCACTCTCTCTCTCTCTCTCTCTCTGTCCCACTCTCTCTCTCTCTCTGTCCCACTCTCTCTCTCTGTCCCACTCTCTCTCTCTGTCCCACTCTCTCTCTCTCTCTGTCCCACTCTCTCTCTCTCTCTGTCCCACTCTCTCTCTCTCTCTCTCTCTCTGTGTCCCACTCTCTCTCTCTCTCTGTGTCCCACTCTCTCTGTCCCACTCTCTCTCTCTCTGTCCCACTCTCTCTCTCTCTCTCTGTCCCACTCTCTCTCTCTCTGTCCCCACTCTCTCTCTCTCTCTCTGTCCCACTCTCTCTCTCTCTCTCTGTCCCACTCTCTCTCTCTCTCTCTGTCCCACTCTCTCTCTCTCTCTCTGTCCCACTCTCTCTCTCTCTCTCCCACTCTCTCTCTCTCTCTCTCTGTCCCACTCTCTCTCTGTCCCACTCTCTTCTCTCTCTCTCTCTCTCTGTCCCACTCTCTCTCTCTCTCTGTCCCACTCTCTCTCTCTCTCTCTCTGTCCCACTCTCTCTCTCTCTCTCTGTCCCACTCTCTCTCTCTCTCTCTGTCCCACTCTCTCTCTCTCTCTGTCCCACTCTCTCTCTCTCTCTCTGTCCCACTCTCTCTCTCTCTCTGTCCACTCTCTCTCTCTCTCTGTGTCCCACTCTCTCTCTCTCTCTGTCCCACTCTCTCTCTCTCTCTCTCTGTCCCACTCTCTCTCTCTCTCTGTCCCACTCTCTCTCTCTCTCTCTCTGTCCCACTCTTTCTCTATCCCCCCTCTCTCTCTCTATTTCCACACTCACCTGTTCCTCTCTCTCTCTCTCTCTGTCCCTCTGCTGCTCTGCGCCGATTAGTCAGAGGGACACGTCACTCAGTCTGCCCAGGCTGCTGATTGGTTGACCCGGTGCCATGGTCCCGCCTTTTGTTGTCCTGACGCTGTTGTCCTGGCAACGGCCTCACCTTCTCCCTGTTACTCATTAACTCAACTCATTAACTCACCGCTTAACCAGTAACCAGCTCCTCCCACTGCCCGCCAGGACCTCACCCCCCACCCCCCCACTCCCCCACCCCCCCACCCCCTCACTCCCTCACCCCCCCACTCCCTCACCCCCTCACCCCCCCCACCCCCTCACACCCCTCACCCCCTCACCCCCCCACTCCCCCACCCCCTCACACCTCCACACCCTCACTCCCCCCCACTCTCCCTCACCCCCCCACCCCCCCACCCCCTCCCTCACCCCCTCACTCCCCCCACCCCCTCCCTCACACCCTCACTCCCCACACCCTCACCCCTCACCCCCTCACCCCCCACTCCCTCAATCCCTCACACCCTCACCCCCCACTCCCTCACTTCCTCACCCCCTCAGTCCCTCACACCCTCACCCCCCACTCTCTCACTCCCTCACCCCCTCACTCCCTCACACCCTCACTCCCTCACACCCTCACTTTCTCACTCCCTCACACTGTCACCCCCTCCCCCCTCAGCCCCTCACTCCCTCAGACCCTCACTCCCTCAGGCCCTCACCCCCTCAGCCCCTCACTCCCTCACACCCTCACTCCATCAGACCCTCACTCCATCAGTCCCTGACACACACACTCCTTCAGCCCTTCCCCTCCCACCCCCACTCCCTTCCCTCAGCCCCTTCTCTCTATTACCCTCACTACCTGAGCTCCTCCCCTCCCTCCCTCCCCTTCACTCCTTCAGCCTCTTCCCCTCCCTTCCCATCACCCATTCCTCTTTCGCCTCACTCCCAATGCCCCTGGATCTCCCCATTCAACCTTCCCACTGACCAATCCCCTTCCCCTCCTCCCCCTTCCACCACTTGCCCTTTCCCCACCCCCTCTCACCCACATCCCCCTCCGAGCCTCCTCTCCACCCTCTCCCCTTTCTCCTCCTCACCACTGCACCTCACTCCTCCTCAATATCTGCCCCAACTCTCCCCCAATCCACCTTCTCCACCCACTTCAACTGCACCCCCTCACTCCCACACCCCGTCTTCCCACCTCCCTCCCCCTCTCTTCCCCCTCTCCCTCCTTCCTTTGCAGCTTCACTCATGTCTCACTTTTCCTGATCTGAACAGCCAACACTTACAGTTGCCCTTGGCCTTCTGCCATTTCACAGCCGTGCTCACACTCACTCTCAACACATACTCTGCTTGCTGCTTCTTTATACAATCCTTTTCTCACATTCAGAGGTGATGGTCCCCAGGGATCCCCACCTTTGATGACCATCAGACAACGTGTACTCTCATTGTCCACATGGCAGGACGTCCAGGAGGCTGCCTTGCCCAGGATTGATTTGCTACGACAGCCTGAACCTCCTTGGGCACTGATGCTCACACATGTCAAAGACAGCGATACGTTGACTGGAGAACCAGTGCTGGCTGAGGAGGGGAGGTGGAGAGCGCTTGGGGGAGAGGGGCATTTGGGGAGGCAGGTGGTTTTGAATCCTTTGGGTTGGAACTCTGTGTTCTTCCCCTCTGCCTTGTGGAGCAACATGTGGTCGAAGAGAGGGCAGCGAGGTTATTGCTGTTCCTGGTGCTGGTTCTGTAGCTGCTTCTCTTGTTCCACACTGGGATAGAACGTACAGCTTGTCACAGTTGAGACGCAAAAGATAAAAAATATACATTCATCAGTTGAACTATTTTATAAAGTCATTTTTTTTCCTGTTCTATTAAAAATGGAGAATTGCTGAGCTAACAACATGTTTCCAGCCAATCGCCTGAGGTCTTGCAGCAGTTTCAAGGTAACAATAGCCAATGGGATGGGCAGTTTGGTCCAGTTAACTTCGCACAAAGGAAACCCTTTACTGGTCGTAATCTCCTGTAATGGTGCTTGATGCGCGATTAATTCACTCGGGAGGCTAGGACGTACCCGGGAATAAAGGCTTTTATTCACAACAAGAATAGAGCATACTGCTTAACAATACTATCCCAGACTAAGGGCTACTAGGAAGTAGCAGTGACCTTTATACTCCTATAAGAAGGCGGAGCCAAATGGAGTGTACCACAGAACAATGCTAACAGGTGGAACACCCCAACCCCAACCACAACAGTAACAAGAGTAACATATATACAAGTACCCATAGTGGTCACCATCTATGGTTCACCACATTCACCCCTCCTTTAAAAACAAAGGCCGGTGGGGTAAGGAGACAATACGAACTGTCCACATGTTCACAAGTTCAGCCGTATCGGAGGTCCGCACCGTCTCTGCGACCTCCGCAGCACTGGCTCCAGTGCCGGTTCTGGTGACAGTGGTGACGACCCTCTCTCCGAGGTGGTGTCCAGTGACTCCTCCAGTTCCGCACACGCCTGTGGACCTCGAGGTGGCGACAGTCTCCTGGACTCAGGCAAGCTGTACACGGGAGTGAGAGGATTAAGTTGAGGTCCCGATGCTGCCCGCGCCGTGTCAGGAGGGGAGAGAATGGGCAAAGGAATCCTAACCAGGGGTGCGGGAGTGACGGGGGTTTCCAGGTCCCCTGCAGGCGCCAGATCTCTGATAGAGACCGTGTCCTCTCGCCTGTCAGGATATGCCACATAGGCATATTGAGGGTTGGCGTGGAGGAGGTGGACCTGTTCAACCAAAGGGTCGGACTTGCGGGCCCTAACATGCCGCCGCAGGAGGACAGGTCCTGAGTACGTCAACCAAGACGGCAGTGAGGTCCCAGAGGAAGACTTCCTAGGGAAGGTAAACATCGGCTCATGTGGGGTAGCGTTGGTTGTCGTACACAGGAGGGACCGGATTGAATGGAGCGCATCAGAAAGTACCTCTTGCCAACGGGAGACTGGAAGACCCCTAGACCTTAACGCCAGTAAGACAGCCTTCCAGACTGTAGCGTTTTCTCTCTCGACCTGTCCGTTACCCCGGGGTTATAACTCGTAGTCCTACTTGAGGCAATTCCTTTAGAGAGCAGGTATTGCCTCAAGTCGTCGCTCATAAACGACGAACCCCTATCACTGTGGATATAACTGGGGTAGCCGAACAGGGTAAAAAGACTCCGCAGGGCTTTGATGACCGTGGCAGAGGACATGTCAGAACAGGGGACGGCAAAGGGGAATCGGGAGTATTCGTCAACCACGTTGAGGAAATACACATTCTGATCTGTCGAAGGAAGGGGGCCCTTGAAGTCGACACTCAGTCGTTCAAAAGGGCGAGTGGCCTTAATGAGGTGTGCCCTGTCAGGCCGATAGAAGTGCGGCTTGCACTCTGCACATACCTGGCAGCTTCGAGTTATCGACCTGACATCCTCTATAGAGTAGGGCAGATTCCGAGCCTTTACAAAATGGAAGAGCCAAGTGATCCCCGGATGGCAGAGATCATTGTGGAGGGCCTGTAGCCGGTCCTCCTGCACACTGGCACATGTTCCACGCGACAGGGCATCTGAGGGCTCATTGAGCTTCCCCGGACGGTACATGATATCATAATTGTAGGTGGAGAGTTCGATTCTCCACCTCAAGATTTTATCATTCTTAATTTTACCCCTTAACGTGTTGTTGAACATGAAGGCCATGGACCGCTGGTCCGTGAGCAGGGTAAACCGTTTGCCAGCCAAATAATGGTGCCAATGCCGTACGGCCTCCACAATGGCCTGAGCCTCTTTCTCCACAGAGGAGTGCCGAATTTCAGGGCCTTGGAGGGTGCAAGAGAAAAAGGCGACGGGCCTGCCCGCCTGGTTAAGTGTGGCGGCCAGGACGAAATCAGATGCATCACTCTCCACCTGAAAGGGGATGGACTCATCGACAGCGTGCATCGTGGCTTTCGCGATGTCGGCTTTTATCCCTTCAAAGGCTAGGCGAGCCTCTGCTGTCAGGGGAAAAGAGGTAGATTTTATGAGCGGACGGGCTTTGTCCGCGTAATTGGGAACCCACTGTGTATAGTACGAGAAGAAGCCTAAGCATCTTCTCAGTGCTTTGATGCTAGTGGGTAGGGGAAGTTCAAGGAGGGGATGCATACGGTCTGGATCGGGGCCGATGACCCCGTTTTCCACCACGTATCCGAGGATTGCTAGGCAGTGCTTGCTGAATACGCACTTCTCCTTGTTATAGGTCAGGTTCAGGAGAGCCGCAGTGCGTAAAAACTTCTGAAGGTTGGCGTCATGGTCCTGCTGGTCATGGCCGCAGATAGTGACATTGTCCAGGTACGGGAAGGTAGCCCGTAGCCCATTTTGGTCCACCATTCGGTCCATCTCACGCTGGAAGACTGAGACCCCATTAGTGACGCCGAAAGGGACTCTTAAAAAATGGTAGAGACGGCCATCCGCCTCAAAGGCCGTGTATTTGCGGTCCTCTGGGCGAATGGGGAGCTGGTGGTAGGCTGACTTCAAGTCGATGGTGGAGAACACCCGGTACTGCGCAATCTGGTTGACCATGTCAGATATGCGCGGGAGAGGGTACGCGTCCAGCTGCGTGTACCTATTAATGGTCTGACTATAGTCTATGTCCATCCGGGGCTTGTCTCCAGTCTTGACCACCACGACTTGTGCTCTCCATGGGCTAGTGCTAGGTTGAATGACCCCTTCCCTGAGGAGCCGCTGAACCTCAGATCAAATAAAGATCCGATCCTCAGCGCTGTAACGCCTGCTCTTAGTCGCGATGGGCTTGCAGCCTGGCACGAGATTTTCGAATAGGGAAGGCGGGGTAATTTTGAGTGTCGAGAGACTGCATGTGGAGCGCGCTGGACAATTTGGAGGCTGCTGTTCTCCCACTGAAAGTGGAGGGAGTGGCCCATCGTACTGCAGGGTCACACTCTTCAGGTGGACCATAAAGTCTAGCCCCAGGAGTACCGGAGCGCAAAGGTGCGGTAACACGAGGAGCCTGAAGTTCTCGTAAACTGTGCCCCGCACCGCTAAGGTTACCACACAGCTCCCAAGAACGATAACAGATCGGGACCTCGACGCCATAGAGATTGTCTGCCTGACAGTTTGCACACGGAGAGCGCACCGTTTCACTGTATCCGGATGGATGAAGCTCTCCGTGCTCCCGCTGTCAAACAGGCAATGCGTCAGGCGCCCGTTTATGTCCATCATGGACTTGTCGAGTCTGTGAGGCTTGGCCTGGTCCAGGATGATTGACGCCACTGTTGGATCCCGAGCGTAACTGCAGGCAGCTGAGATCGCCGACGACGAGGACCCCTGCTGGTCTTCTGCGGCCGGTGTCGACCAAAATGGCTGCGCCCACGAATTGCACGTGGTCGATGATGTTGAAAACAGCAGCACTCGGAGGTCGCACGTGGCTTGCATCGTCATCATAGGAAATGGCGGCGCCCGTGAATCGCACGTGGCTGAAGACATCGTCGAGGCCGGAGACGAGGAGATTGATCCTGGGGAGTCACACGCAGCACTGCTGGGCTTAGAAGGGGTCTTTGCTCGGCACACTTTTGCATAGTGCCCTTTCTTCCCACAGGCGGAGCAAAACACCGTCCTGGCCGGACATCTCTGACGAGGGTGCTTCGCCAATCTGCAGAAATAGCACCGTGGGCCTCCAGGAGCTGCCGCAGTCGTCAGGCCCGAAGTTGAGAGCATTATCGCGCAGTTCCGAGGAGCCGCCGGGTACAGTTGAGGCGGTGGCTGTACTTGCCACGATGTTCCCACGTGGTCAGTGGGGTAGGTTTCAAGACTTCTGGAGGCCGTTTCCATTGCATCGGCCAATTCTACCATCTTAGCCAGGTCCAAGTTACCCTGCTCTAGCAGCCGCAGGCGAATATAGGATGAGCCGATTCCCGCCACGAACGCATCTCGGATAAGATCGTTGGTGGATTGAGTAGCCGACACCTCCTTGCAATTGCAGGCTCTGGCTCGCTGTTGAAGTTCGCGCAGGTACTGTCCCGTAGTTTCGCCAAGCTGCCGCCGTCGAGTGGCTAATAGGTGACGAGCATGAATTTCGTTCGGCTGTTTATGGTACAGCTTCTTGAGTAATTCGATGGCCTCTTTGTAATTTTGGGGATCACGGATTGTTGCATACACAGTGTCGCTCACCTTTGCGTGGAGGACCCACAATCTGTCGGCGTCGGACTGGACTGTTGTCGAGGCGTCGATGTAATCCTCGAAACACTTCAGCCAATGGTCGAAAGTATTCGACGCTCCAGCTGCACGCGGATCCAAGGTTCGCCGATCGGGTTTCAGCATCTGCTCCATTTTTCTTCGAACAAAATTTTCGGGATTTTGTTGTGAATAAAATTGATGCGCGATTTATTCACTCGGGAGGCTAGGACATACCCGGGAATAAAGGCTTTTATTCACAACAAGAATTGAGCATACTGCTTAACAATACTATCCCAGACTAAGGGCTACTAGGAAGTAGCAGTGACCTTTATACTCCTGTAAGAAGGCGGAGCCAAACGGAGTGTACCACAGAACAATGCTAACAGGTGGAACACCCCAACCCTAACCCCAACAGTAACAAGAGTAACATATGTACAAGTACCCATAGTGGTAACCATCTATGGTTCACCACAGTGCTCCTGGCTAAAGCATTAGAAATTCTGACACAATGGTCTCAACAAGGGACAGCCTGTTTACCGACTCAAGAACAGTGTCTCCAAAAATAAAAGGACTCCAATTAAGATTCCACTAATCCTGTGTCCAACATTGAGAAGTTATGTCACATGGCATCCCTCAAGCTGCACTGTGATCTTGTCTGTTGGAACAGAATTCCTGTAGTTGCTGTCTGACCTCTCAACATGAACACAATTCCAGGCAACAGCCTGTGCTGTCTACCATCAAGCCGGTGGCAGTAAAAAGAACTTGGGCTCTCATCAAACCTGCCAACTGTTGGAACCTTGGAACTCATGCCTCCTGACTGACTCTTCCTGTGTGCCAACTCTTGTCGTGCAAGCCTCACTCTGGAGGTATTCTGCAATCAGCCAACTTCCCCTGGGAAGAAACATTCCAGTTGACTTCTAAATCTCGACTATGGACATGTGTAAAAGACATACTTGCATTTATATTGTGGTTGTATGCCGAATTCTCTTTCTTTTCCCTAATCCCCCATTTATTGTGTGAGCGTAAAAACGGGTACATTTCGCAAAACGCCTCTTGCACGTACAGGTGATGTGTAAAAATAGAACATAGAACATAGAAAAACTACAGCACAAACAGGCCCTTCGGCCCCACAAGCTGTGCCGAACACATCCCTACCTTCTAGGCCTACCTATAACCCTCCATCCTATTAAGTCCCATGTACTCATCCAGGAGTCTCTTAAAAGACCCTATTGAGTTTGCCTCCACCACCCCTGCCGGCAGCCGATTCCACTCGCCCACCACCCTCTGTGTGAAAAACTTACCCCTAACATCTCCCCTGTACCTACCCCCCAGCACCTTAAACCTGTGTCCTCTCGTAGCAGACATTTCCACCCTGGGAAAAAGCCTCTGAGAGTCCACCCGATCTATGCCTCTCAACATCTTGTATACCTCTATTAGGTCTCCTCTCATCCTACGTCTCTCCAAGGAGAAAAGACCGAGCTCCCTCAGCCTATCCTCATAAGGCATGCCACTCAATCCAGGCAACATCCTTGTAGATCTCCTCTGCACCCTTTCAATCTTTTCCACATCCTTCCTATAGTGAGACGACCAGAACTGAGCACAGTACTCCAAGTGGGGTCTGACGAGGGTCTTATATAGCTGCATCATTATCCCCGGATTCCTAAACTCAATCCCTCGGTTGATAAAGGCCAGCACACCATACGCCTTCTTAACCACCTCCTCCACCTGCGGGGCCGATTTCAGAGTTCTATGGACCCGGACCCCATGGTCCTTCTGATCCTCTACCGTACTAAGAGTCTTTCCCTTTATATTGTACTCCTTCATCCCATTTGTCCTACCAAAATGGACCACGACGCATTTATCTGGGTTGAAGTCCATCTGCCACTTGTCCGCCCAGTCTTGCATCCTATCTATGTGCCTCTGTAACCTCTGACATCCCTTCAGACTATCCACAACCCCACCAACCTTCGTGTCGTCGGCAAATTTACCAACCCATCCCTCCGCTTCCTCATCCAGGTCATTTATGAAAATGACAAACAGCAAGGTTCCCAGAACAGATCCCTGGGACACACCACTGGTGACCGACCTCCAATTAGAAAAAGACCCATCTATACACACTCTCTGCCTCCTTTGGGCAAGCCAGTTCTGGATCCACCAGGCAGCAGCCCCTTGGATCCCATGCCCTCTCACTTTTTCTAGAAGCCTTGCATGGGGGACCTTATCGAACGCCTTGCTAAAATCCATATAAACCACATCTACCGCCTTCCCTTCGTCAATGTGTTTAGTCACATTTTCGAAGAACTCCACCAGGCTCGTAAGGCACGATCTGCTTTTGACAAAGCCATGCTGAGTATTCTTGAGCATACTAAACCTCTCTAAATGCTCATAAATCTTGTCCCTCAGGATCTTCTCCATCAGTTTACCAACCACTGAGGTTAGACTCACCGGTCGGTAATTACCTGGGCTATCCCTATTCCCCTTCTTGAAAATAGGAACCACATCTGCAATCCTCCAATCCTCCGGCACCTCTCCCGTCTCCATCGACGACGCAAAGATCATCGCCAGAGGCTCTGCAATCTCTTCCCTCGCCTCCCAGAGTAACCTGGGGTACATCCCATCCGGACCCGGCGACTTATCTATCTTGATGCCATTCAAAGATTCCAGTACAACCTCTTTCTTAAAGTCCACATACTCAATCCTTTAAGTCCACCGCACGCCCGCAGTACATCCGCCCAGGTCCTTCTCCTCTGTGAAAACCGAGGCAAAATACTCATTGAGCACCTCTGCCATTTCTACTGGTTCCGTACAGACTTTCCTGCCTTCACCTTTTATAGGCCCTATTCCGTCACGTCTCATCCTTTTACTCTTCACATATTTATAGAACACCTTAGGGTTCCCCTTAATCCTACCTGCCAGGGCCTTCTCGTGACCCCTTCTGGCTCTCCTAATTTCCTTCTTTAGTCCCTTCCTACAAGCCGTATACTCTTCTAAATCCCTATCTTCGCCAAGCTCTCTGAGCCTTTTGTACGCTTTCCTTTTCTTCTCGACTAGGCCCCGCACAGCTTTCGTGCACCACGGTTCCTTTAACCGACCAACACCTCCCTGTCTGCTCGGAACGTTGTCCTGTAGAAGTCTAGACAGACATTCCTTGAAAAACTGCCACCTCTCTTCAGTTCATTTCCCCGAGAATACCTCCTTCCAATTTACTCCTCTAATTTGCTGTCTAATGTCTTCATATTTCCCCTTACTCCATATAAACACTTTCCTAGCTTGCCTGATCCTCTCTTTTTCCAATGCAAGCCTAATGGAGATAGAGTTATGATCGCTATCCCCAAGATGCTCTTCCACTGAGAGATCTGACACCTGTCCAGGTTCATTGGTCAGTATCAGATCAAATACAGCCTCTCCTCTTGTAGGCTTGTCCACATGCTGTGTCAGGAAACCCTCCTGAACACACCTTACGAACTCTTCCTCATCCAATCCCCTTACCCTCGGGATATTCCAATCTATGTTTGGGAAATTAAAGTCTCCCATCACAACAACTCTGCTATTACTGCATCTCTCCAGGATCTGTTTCCCTATCTGCTCCTCCACCTCCCTGTTACTATTAGGCGGCCTATAGAAAACTCCCAGCAAAGTGACCGGCCCCTTCCCACTCTGAACTTCCACCCACAGAGACTCTGTGGACAATCCCTCCACAGCATACACCTTCTCTACAGCTGTGACACTATCCCTGATCAGCAGTGCCACTCCACCCCCTTTCCAACCCTTTTATTAAACCAACCCTTTTATTTTCATTTTATCTTGCGTTTGCTGTGCAAATTATTAATAGCTTTTGCAGTCAATTTTTATGTTTTCTGCAAACCTACTCTCATATTCTATTTTCCCCTTTCAAATTAAACCCTTTGTCCTCCTCTGCTGGAGTTTTAATTTCCCCAAGTCCTCAGGTTTGCTGCTTTTTGTGGCCAATTTATTAACCTCCTCTCTGTCTTTAACACTATCCCTGATTTCCCTTGTTAGCCACGGATGAGCCACCTTCCCCATTTTACTCTAATGCCAGACAGGGATGTACAGTTGTTGAAGTTCACCCATGTGTTCTTTAAATGTCTGCCATTGCCTATCCGCTGTCAATCTCTAAACTGTCCTTTGCCAGTTTATCCTAGTGAATGCATGTCTCATACCATCAAAGGTTAGCTTTCCTCAAGTTCAGGACCTTAGTCTCAGACTTAACTGTCTCACTCTCCATCTTAATGAAGCATATTATGGTCACTCTTCCTCAAAAGATCTCGCACCACAATGAATCCTCTCTCATTACATAATACCCAGTCTAGGATGGCCTGCTCTCTAGTTGATTCCTTGACATAATGGTCGAGAAAACGGTCTCTTATACATTCCAGGAAATCCTCCTCCATCGCATTGTTACCCGTTTGGTGAGCCCAATCAATATGCAGATTGATGTCACCAATAGTAACTGCTGTACCCTTACTGCACACATCTCTAATTTCCTGCTTGATATCATCCCCAAACTCACTAATACTGTTTGGTGGTCTGTACACAACTCCCACTCGCGTTTTTGTCCTTTGTTGTTCTGCAGTTCCACCCATACAGACTCCACATCGTCCAGGTTAATGTCCTTCCTTATATTGCATTAATCTCCTCTTTAACCAGCAATGCTACCCCACCCTCTTTCCTTTCCGTCTATCTTTCCTGAATATTGAATACCCCTGGATGTTGAGTTCCCATCCCTAGTCACCCTGGAGCCAGGTCTCCGTGATCCCAATTACATCATATCCGTTCATGACTGTCTGTGCAGTTGATTCATCCACCTTATTACAAATGCTCCTCACATTGAGACCAGAATTCAGGCTTGCTTTTGGCATTTATTGCCCTCTTAGAATTATGATGCAACGTGGCCCTTTTTGATTTTTGTCTTTTCCCTGCCTTCCACTTTTCCCTTTTGTTTCTGTCCCTACTTTACTTCCCTCTGACTTCCTGCATCGGTTCCCATTCCCCTGCCGCATTAGTTTAAACCCTCCCCAACAGCATTAGCAAACACTCCCCGCAGAACTATCAGGAACATGGACACACAGAGGGATCTGGGACCACAGGTCCACAGATCCTTAAAAGTGGTAGCACAGGAGGAAAAGGTGGTGAAGAAAGCATATGGCATACTTGCCTTCATCGGCCGGGGCATCGAGTCCAAAAGGTGGCCATTTATGTTAGTTATATAAAACATTGGTTTGGCCACATTTGGAATACTGTGTCTAATTCTGGTCGCCCACTATCAGAAGGATGTGGAGGCTTTGGAGAGGGTACAGAAAAGGTTTACCAGGATGTTGCCTGGTATGGAGGGTATTAGCTATGAAGAGCGATTGACTAAACTTGGATTGTTCTCCTTGGAAAGACGGAGGCTGAGGAGCGACCTGATAGAAGTTTATAAAATTATGATAGGGTGAACAGTCGGAAGCTTTTTCCCAGGGCAGAAATGACAATTACAAAGGGGCACAAGTTCAAGCTAAGAGGGGTTAAGATTCAGTAGAGATGTGCGGAGGGAGGTTATTACACAGGTGGTGGGGGGGCCTGGAATGCACTGCCAAGTGAGGTGGTTGAGGCAGGCACGTTAGTGACATTTAAGACTTATCTGGATAGACACGTGAATAGGTGGGGAAAAGAGGGATACAGGTCTAGATAGGACAACATTATCGGCGTAGGCTTGGAGGGCCAAAGGGCCTGTTCCTGTGCTATACTTTTCTTTGTTCTTTTGTAGGACATTGGTTCTAGTCCTGCCCTGGGGCAGACCGTCCAATTTGTACTGGTCCCACCTCCCCCAGAACCGGTTCCAATGTCCCAGGAATTTGAATCCCTCCCTCTTGCACCATCTCTCAAGCCACATATTATCTTAGCTATCCTGGTATTCCCACCCTGACTAGCTCGTGGCACTGGGAGCAATCCTGAGATTACTACCTTTGAGGTCCTACTTTTTATTTTAACTCCTAACTCCCTAATTCATTTTTTACCTATCTCGTTGGTGCCTATATGCACCATGAGAGCTGGCTGTTCACCCTCCCCCTCCAGAATGTCCTGCAGCCACTCCGAGACCTCCTTGACCCTTGCACCGGGGAGGCAACATACCATCCTGGAGTCTCCTCTCCGTCTGCAGAAACGCCTGTCTATTCCCCTTACAATTTATAGACAGAGCTCAAAGATAGAGAGCAGGTGAAGTTAGCTAGCGAGAAGCCAGATATCTGAAATAACCCGAAGATTTGTGTTACCTTAGTACAGCCTGTGAAACAGTAGTGTTCTGTTGGCATGACTGAGTACCTGAGAGATTGTGTGGAAACTTGAATGCACATAACAATCCTGAACAGAGGAATACTGAAAGGAGAGATTGAAATCCTGGAAGTGGATCCTTGGTTAAGGCAGCTGACAGAAAATGTTCTTTGAGGGGAGATCCTAAGGCATTTCCTCCAGAGTAGAGTTTGGAAACAATTGGAATTCAAGTGAGACAAGTTTGTTTACAGTGTGATAGCATCTGGTGGGAGTTGATGAGAATCCACAGATGTTGTATTTGGTGGTGCCTGTCGCTTTGGTTCCAGAATGAGGTGGGTCTGACTACAGTTGGTCTGTTGGTTTATGTGGATTGTGTACTTACTGAGAACATTAGAGTATAACATATTGTAACTTGTATTATCTTTAAAAATATGTGTACAGCTGTAAAGATATAGGTGGGGAAGGAGCGTTGTATTATAATCAATCTTGCCATGTGCAATTAATATCTATTTTTTGTTATAAGTTAATTGGTTGTCCTGTAACTCTGTGTATCCACATTTCTAAACAAAAAGTAAAAGTTACAATCTATCGAGCCAGGATTCCATCCAGGTTCCTTACTGTCCAGGAATAACATCAGCTAGGATCAGAACAGCAACCAATCAACATTTCCTTCTCATTTGGTATAAATTGTTTTCTTTATTGTTGGTTTATCTTGTGTAGTTTGTCCTGATGAATACAGAATAAAAAACTTCAACAGCATGCATCTTTTTCAGCAATATTGAAGTGCTGAATGAATAAACAACTGTTTAAAAACATCATTCCCATATAAAGGCCTCAGGTAGGCCACAGGTTAGGGGGTTTTAGTTCAGTCGGGCAGCATGGTCGGTGCAAGCTTGGAGGGCCGAAGGGCCTGATCCTGTGCTGTAATTTTCTTTGTTCTTTGTTCAATGCAGTGGAAAATCCAGCAATGGATTAAAGCATAACGGCAAGGAGCATCCATTATCCTCCTGCTCAAAACATCCAAACTAACCCGAAAGCCACATTAGCCATAACCCTAAACACACTCCTCACCCCTATATGAACATAATTCCTCAAATTAGCTCAATATTACCCCAAGGCTCCAATCCCAATCTCTTATTCTAAATTTGACCGCAATGCTAATTCCAAGTTTTGCCTAATTATAATCCTTAATTGAACTGTAACCCTACACCTACCCTAACTGTATACTAATGCAATCATAGCCCTAAACGTAACCTGTACCCTAGCCCTGTACTAACCCAGTTCAAACTCCAAATCCAACCCTAAACCTAATCCCTCTACTAATTGTGGGTGTACCTACACCACAGGGACAGCAACAGTTCAAGAAGGCAGCTCATCACCACCTTCTCAAGGGCAATTTTAAATAGTTGTTTGTTAATACAGCACTTCAGCATTGCTGAAAACGATGCATGCTGTTGGTGTTTTTCATCCTGTATTCATCACGACAAGCTACACAAGATAAACCTACTTCTCAGAAGGAAATTTGACATGTCCACTACAACTCTCACCAACTTTTACAGATACACCATAGAAAGCATTCTTTCTGGTTGCATCACAGCTTGGTATGGCTCCTGCTCTGCCCAAGACTGCAAGAAACTACAAAGGGCTGTGAACGAATCCCAATCTATCACTCAAACCATTGACGTTATCTACTCTTCCTGCTGATTCGGAAAAGCAGCCAGCACAATTTAGGACCCCACGCACCCCAGACATACTCTCTTCTACCTTCTTCCATTGGGAGAAAGATAAAACAGTCTGAAAACATATAACCAACCAACTCAAGAACAGCTTCCTCCCTGCTGCCATCAGACTTTTGAATAGACCTATCTCGCATTAAGTTGATCTTTCTCTACACCCAAGCTATGATGGTAACACTACATTCTGCATGGTCTCTGTTCCTTCCATATGAACGGTATGCTTTGTCTGTTTAGTGCGCAAGAAACAATACTTTTCACTGTAAGACGACAAGACATAGGAGCAGAATGAGGCCACTCGGCCCATTAAATCTGCTCTGCCATTCAACCATGGCTGATATTTTTTTCATCCGCATTCTGCTGCCTTTTTCCCATAACCCCTGATCCCCTTATTAATCTTTCTTGATCTTACAGATCTTACAGTAATCTTATAGTTAGATGTACAGTCAGTGTCAGGGTTATGATTCGAGTAAGACGTATAGTCAGTGTTAGAGTTGATGTGGAGTTGCCGGCATTGGACTGGAGTAGGCACAGTAATGAGTCTCACAACACCGGGTTAATGTCCAACAGGTTTATTTGGCAGCACTTTGGTAGTGCTACCAAATAAACCTGTTGGACTTTAACCTGCTGTTGTGAGACTACTTACAGTGTTAGAGTTATGATTCGAGTTTAGATTTGTTTTAGTTCTTTCACAGATGTGGGCGTTACTGGCTACACCAGCATTTATTGCCCAACCCTAATTTTGATTTTGACTTAATTTGATTGATTAATGTCACATGTGTTGGTGTGCAGTGGAAGACACCAGTGGGATGCCAGAGCTCCAGGAGAATCAGGGGCCCCCGGTGAGTGTCGCGGCCATCACGAAGGAGAAGGTTCTGGGGAAACTGAAAGGTCTGAAGATGGAGAAATCATCTGGACCGGCTGGACTATACCCTAGGGTTCTAGAAGAGATAGCTGAGGAAATTGTGGAACTGTTATTTGTCATTTATATTAATTATTTGGATGAGAATTAGAACATAGAACATAGAAAGCCACAGCACAAACAGGCCCTTCGGCCCACAAGTTGCGCCGATCATATCCCTACCTCTAGGCCTATCTATAGCCCTCAATCCCATTAAATCCCATGTACTCATCCAGAAGTCTCTTAAAAGACCCCAACGAGTTTGCCTCCACCACCACCGACGTCAGCCGATTCCACTCACCCACCACCCTCTGAGTGAAAAACTTACCCCTGACATCTCCTCTGTACCTATCCCCCAGCACCTTAAACCTGTGTCCTCTCGTAGCAACCATTTCAGCCCTTGGAAATAGCCTCTGAGAGTCTACCCTATCCAGACCTCTCAACATCTTGTAAACCTCTATCAGGTCACCTCTCATCCTTCGTCTCTCCAGGGAGAAGAGACCAAGCTCCCTCAACCTATCCTCATAAGGCATGCCCCCCAATCCAGGCAACATCCCTGTAAATCTCCTCTGCACCCTTTCAATGGCTTCAACATCTTTCCTGTAATGAGGTGACCAGAACTGCGCGCAGTACTCCAAGTGGGGTCTAACCAGGGTCCTATAAAGCTGCAGCATTATCTCCCAACTCCTAAACTCAATCCCTCGATTAATGAAGGCTAGTACGCCGTACGCCTTCTTGACCGCATCCTCCACCTGCGAGGCCGATTTAAGAGTCCTATGGACCCGGACCCCAAGGTCCCCAATTTAGTAGGCATGGTTAGTAAGTTTGCAGATGACACCAACTTTGATGGCATAGTGAACAGTGAAGAAGGTTATCTCAGATTGCAACGGGATCTTGACCAATTGGGCCAATGGCTGATGAATGGCAGATGGAGTTCAATTTAGATAAATGCGAGGTGATGCATTTTGTTTGATTAACCAGGGCAGGACTTACTCAGTTAATGGTAGGGGCGTTGGGGAGAGTTATAGAACAAAGAGATCTAGGGGTACAGGTTCATAGCTCCTTGAAAGTGGAGTCACATGTGGACAGAGTGGTGAAGAAGGCATTCGGCATACTTGGTTTCATTGGTCAGAACCTTGAATACAGGAGTTGGGACGTCTTGTTGCAGTTGTACAGGACATTGGTAAGGCCACACTTGAAATACTGTGTACAGTTCTGATCACCCTATTATCGAAAGGATATTATTAAACTAGAAACAGTGCAGAAGAGGTTCACTAGGATGCTACTGGAACCTGATGGTTTGAGTTATAAGGAGAGGCTGGATAGACTGGGACTTATTTCTCTGGAGCATCGGAGGCTCAGGGGCGATCTTATAGAGGTCTATAAAATAATGTGCGACATAGATCAGCAAGATAGTCAATATCTTTTCTCAAAGGTAGGGGAGTCTAAAACTAGAGGGCATAGGTTTAAGGTGAGAGGCTCTCACTTTCCCGTGGCACAGACAGCAATCCTGAGATTACGACCTTTGCGTTCCTCCTTCCCAACTGTCTACCTAACTCCCTATATTCTCTTTTCATGACCCCTTCCCTCTTCCTACCTATGTCAGCGGTACCAATATGTACCACAACCTCTGGCTCCTCTCCCTCCCACCGCAGGATATCTGGGACGCGATCAGAGACATCCCGGATCCCGGCACCAGGGAGGCAGACCACCATCCGAGACTCCCATCTGCCTCCGCAAAAACGCCTGTCCGACCCCCTTACTGTTGAGTCCCCGATTAATACTGCCTTCCTCCTCCTTTCCTTAGCCCTCTGAGTTACAGGGCCGGACTCTGCTCCAGAGACACGGCCACTGCTGCTTCCCCCAGGTGGGCTGTCCCCCCCAGCAGTACCCAGACAGGAGTACTTATTGTGAAGGGGCACATCCACCGGGGTGCTCTCTATCACCTGAGCTTTCCCCTTCCTGGACGTTACCCACTTGTCTGCCTCCGTGGCTATCACCTCCTCATTTTCCCTAACCAGATGAAGATCCTCAAGCTGCAGTTCCAGTTCTCTAACATGGTCCCTGAGGAACCGCAGCTCGACACACCCATCACAGATGGGTGCTAAGCTTTCTTGATTCCATACTCGGTCAAATGCGGCCTTGATGTTGCTCTCACTCTTTTGTCTATGTTTGAATCAAGGCAGTAATGAAGTCAACTGAATGACCCTGTACACTTTGTGACTGATGTAGCAGGACAGCAAGAACCCACTGTATCCCAGAGTTGTGTCATCTCTTTCCATTGAAATAGTGCCAAAATGGAAAAGTTCATATTTTCCCATTTATACTTCATTTGCCAAAGTTTTGTCCAGTCACGTGACTTATCTATATCCCTCATGTCCCCTTCACAAATTACTCTCATACCAACCTTTGTGTCTTCAGTAAATTTAACAGCGTACCATCTGTCCTTTCATACCTTCGAAAAAAAAAACCTTTTTAAAAGTCCCTGGACAACTTATAGTCACCATCCAAGTTACTCACCATCCTGACTTGGAAATAGAAACATAGTAAATAGGTGCAGAAGTAGACCATTCGGCCCTTCGAACCTGCACCATCGTTCAATATGATCATGGTTGATCATGCACTTTCAGTAGCTCACTCCCACTTTCTCTCCATACCCATCAAGGTTGGTAAGTCGCCGGGACCGGATGGGATGTACCCCAGGTTACTGTGGGAGGTGAGGGAGGAGATTGCGGAGCCTTTGGCGATGATCTTTGCATCGTCGATGGAGACGGGAGAGGTTCCGGAGGATTGGAGGATTGCAGATGTGGTCCCTATATTCAAGAAAGGGAACAGGGACAGCCCGGGAAATTACCGACCGGTGAGTCTAACCTCAGTGGTTGGTAAGTTGATGGAGAGGATCCTGAGAGACAGGATTTATGATCATCTAGAGAAGTTTAGTATGATCAAAAGTAGTCAGCACGGCTTTGTCAAGGGCAGGTCGTGCCTTACGAGCCTGGTTGAGTTCTTTGAAAATGTGACCAAACACATTGACGAAGGAAGAGCGGTGGATGTGGTCTATATGGACTTCAGCAAGGCGTTCGATACGGTCCCCCATGCAAGACTTCTTGAGAAAGTGAGAGGGCATGGGATCCAAGGGGCTGTTGCCTTGTGGATCCAGAACTGGCTTGCCTGCAGAAGGCAGAGAGTGGCTGTGGAGGGGTCTTTCTCTGCATGGAGGTCAGTGACCAGTGGAGTGCCCCAGGGATCTGTTCTGGGACCCTTGCTGTTTGTCATTTTCATAAATGACCTGGATGAGGAAGTGGAGGGATGGGTTGGTAAGTTTGCTGACGACACCAAGGTAGGTGGTGTTGTGGATAGTTTGGAGGGATGTCAGAAGTTGCAGCGAGACATAGATAGAATGCAAGACTGGGCGGAGAAGTGGCAGATGGACTTCAACCCGGATAAGTGTGTAGTGATCCATTTTGGCAGATCCAATGGGATGAAGCAGCAGTATAATATGAAGGGTACCATTCTTAGCAGTGTAGAGGATCAGAAGGACCTTGGGGTCCGGGTCCATAGGACTCTTAAATCGGCCTCGCAGGTGGAGGATGCGGTCAAGAAGGCGTACGGCGTACTGGCCTTCATTAATCGAGGGATTGAGTTTAGGAGTCGGGAGATAATGCTGCAGCTTTATAGGACCCTGGTTAGACCCCACTTGGAGTACTGCGCGCAGTTCTGGTCACCTCATTACAGGAAAGATGTTGAAGCCATTGAAAGGGTGCAGAGGAGATTTACAAGGATGTTGCCTGGATTGGGGGGCATGCCTTATGAGGATAGGTTGAGGGAGCTTGGTCTCTTCTCCCTGGAGAGACGAAGGATGAGAGGTGACCTGATAGAGGTTTACAAGATGTTGAGAGGTCTGGATAGGGTAGACTCTCAGAGGCTATTTCCAAGGGCTGAAATGGTTGCTACGAGAGGACACAGGTTTAAGGTGCTGGGGGGTAGGTACAGAGGAGATGTCAGGGGTAAGTTTTTCACTCAGAGGGTGGTGGATGAGTGGAATCGGCTGACGTCGGTGGTGGTGGAGGCAAACTCGTTGGGGTCTTTTAAGAGACTTCTGGATGAGTACATGGGATTTAATGGGATTGAGGGCCATAGATAGGCCTAGAGGTAGGGATATGATCAGCGCAACTTGTGGGCCGAAGGGCCTGTTTGTGCTGTGGCTTTCTATGTTCTATGTTCTACCCCTTGATCCTTTTCATCACAAGGGCCATGTCCAGCTTCCTCTTGAACATATCTAATGAACTGCCCCCAGCAGCTTTCTGTGGTAGAGAATTCCACAGGTTCAAACTGTGACCTCAGACTTTTGTATCTTTTTCCCAAAGAACGTGGAAGAGAGAATGTCTGGGGTGCGTGGGGTCCTTAATTCTACTGGTTGCTTTGTCGAGGTAGCGGGAAGTGTAGACAGAGTCAATGGGTGGGAGGCTGGTTTGCGTGATGGATTGGGCTACATTCATGACCTTTTGTAGTTCCATGTGGTCTTGGGCAGAGCAGGAGCCAAACCAAGTTGTGATACAACCAGAAAGAATGCTTTCTATGGTGCATCTGTAAACGTTGCTGGGAGTCATAGTTGACATGCCAAATTTCCTTAGTCTTCTGAGAAAATAGAGGCGTTGGTGGGCTTTCTTAACTATAGTGTCGGCATGGGGGGACGAGGACAGGTTGTTGATGATCTGGACACCTAAACACTTGAAGCTCTCGACCCTTTCTACTTCATCCCCATTAATATAGACAGGGGCATGTTCTCCTTTATGCTTCCTGAAGTAGATGACAATCTCCTTTGTTTTGTTGACATTGAGGGAGAGATTATTGTTGCCGCACCAGTTCACCAGATTCTCTATCTCATTCCTGTACTCTGTCTCATCATTGTTTGAGATCCGACCCACTACGGTGGTGTCGTCAACAAACTTGAAAATCTAATTGGAGGTGAACTTGACTGCACAGCAATGGGTGTACAATGAGTATAGTAGGGGGCTGAGAACACAGCCTTGTGGGGTAGTGGTGTTGAGGATTATCGTGGAGGAGGTGTTGTTGCCTATTCTAATCCTACTCCGCTTATCCTCCTTTCACATCATTGGACACTGAGGGGCAATTTAGCACAGCCAGTCCACCTAACCGGCGCAGCTTTGGACTGAGGGAGGAAACCGGAGCACCTGAAGGAAACCCACGCTGACACGGGGAGAACGTGCAAATTTCACACAGTCACCTGAGGCTGGAGTTAAACCCAGGACCACGGCGCTGTGAGGCAGTGATGCTAACCACTGTGCCACCCTGAAAACACACCCTAGCAGCCAGCACAAATTTGGTGGAACTCCTAAGCTCTGTGTCGGAGAATTGAGCCGCAGTCTCCTGCATAACCACTACACTAAGGAGGAACCCTGTGTGGGTGCCTGCACCACATGGACTGTACCCATCAAGGCAGCTCACCACCACCTTCTCAGGGGCAATTAGGTATGGGCAGTAAATGCTGGCCTGGCCAGAGACATCCACACCCCAGGAAAGCATTTGATAAAGTGTTAGCCAAAATCTTGAGTCTGCCAATTTGGTACCAGCATTTGTTTTGGTGATTTGTGCGTTGCACAGTGTTGAGTGTGTCCATTTGCAGGATCTGGCTGTCACTGTGAGCTTTGTTTGTGTGTGAAAGTGAAAGAAGGTAAGAAGTTTAACAAGTTTAATAAACCTGTTGGACTTTAACCTGGTGTTGTTAAACTTCTTACTGTGTTTACCCAAGTCCAACGCCGGCATCTCCACAAAGTGAAAGAATCCAGGATAATCCCGCCTCCTGTATGGGGGGTGGGAGGGGGCGTGAGGAACTCACAACTCTATGAACGCAAAGTCCAGTTTCCTTGGGTGTGGATGAGAAACTGGTTGGTTCGCAATGACTTGTGACCGTTAGGACAGTTTCCTTCCTCTGTCCCTCTAGTTCAGGTTTGTGTGTTTCAGTTTCATGTTGTTTTCTCCTGGCGGATCGCTGCACCGGGCCTGGTTTACCGATCACAAAGGCAGCGATTTGTTTCGGCTGAGGGTGTGAAAGTTACCGCAATATCCCGGGAGAAATCACAGCAAACTGAGACCAGGAGCAGTGTGATTGCGGAGTGAGAGCTGATGTCAGAGTTCCGATGCAGACTGAGTGAATGTCCCAGTTGCGGGGGAGGAGGGGGAGTTTGGGGATAGGCTTGATGAAGCAGCAGGGGGCCAGGGAACAAGACTACCGCCTGCAGAGTGGATTAAATATAACAATAAATGGATTAGTGTATGAGCAGCAAGCAGCTCTGCAGCCACTCATTAACACTAACAACGTATTAATTAGATTCTGAAAGGAGAAATAAGAGTTATTTGGAATTGTGGTTGTTAAGGGGGGAGTTAGATGTTGAGTTGGGGGGAGTGTTGTTGAGTTGTGGTTGTTAAGGGCGGAGGGGGGGGGGGGGGGAGTGTTGTTGCTGGCATCCTTTTGGCTCCAGTTTTGTCTTGGTTTCTGCTTCCTGACTTGAAGTTTCTAGACTGAAGTCACCGACTTCTTTCTCAATCTTTTACATCTTGATTTGGCAGCAAAATATTTCTGAGCCTTGAGGAATTGATAGGTGAAGCTTTCACATTCCCGCAGCTGCCCTGACATTTGGATCATGGTGGGAAAAGGCAGACTCCTCCAGCTGGCTTTCGTATTTGCATTTCTGAAATCGACAGAATCGGCCAAGATCCTGGTGGTGGTCCTGATCGGTAAGTGCTGGGATACAGCATCGCCCAGAGTGGTGGCAGCTTTAACATGCTGCCAATAGGGACTGATTTCTGCGATGATAGTTCCAGTTCTTCTGCTTAAGTAGGAAATCTTAGCTTCTATTTGATGAGGGTATTGGAAAGACACATTTTTGGTTCATTGTGCTAATGTCTGTTCTTTGATAAAGCTTGCTGCATTCCAGACAGGTTTGATAAAGTATCATTTGAAGATCATTGCTCAAGGTAAGGGATGGTAGGGGTTTGGGTGAATGTGTTATCATGGATTAAAGGTTGGTTCGTGGATGGAAAACCGAGAGTAGGAATAAATGTAGGAATAAATTATAGACCGGTTAGTCTTACTTCGGTGGTTGATAAATTGATGGAAAGGGTCCTTAGGGATGGGATTTACGACCATTTAGAAAGATGCGGATTAATCCGAGATAGTCAGCACGGATTCGTGAAGGGCAAGTCGTGCCTCACAAATTTGATAGAATTTTTTGAGGAGGTAACTAAGTGTGTTGATGAAGGTAGGGCAGTTGATGTCATATACATGGATTTTAGTAAGGCGTTTGATAAGGTCCCCCATGGTCGGCTTATGATGAAAGTGAGGAGGTGTGGGATAGAGGGAAAGTTGGCCGATTGGATAGGCAACTGGCTGTCTGACCGAAGACAGAGGGTGGTGGTCGATGGAAAATTTTCGGATTGGAGGCAGGTTGCTAGCGGTGTGCCGCAGGGATCAGTGCTTGGTCCTCTGCTCTTTGTGATTTTTATTAATGACTTAGAGGAGGGGTCTGAAGGGTGGATCAGTAAATTTGCTGATGACACCAAGATTGGTGGAGTAGTGGATGAGGTGGAGGGCTGTTGTAGGCTGCAAAGAGACATAGATAGGATGCAAAGCTGGGCTGAAAAATGGCAAATGGAGTTTAACCCTGATAAATGTGAGGTGATTCATTTTGGTAGGACAAATTTAAATGTGGATTACAGGGTCAAAGGTAGGGTTCTGAAGACTGTGGAGGAACAGAGAGATCTTGGGGTCCATATCCACAGATCTCTAAAGGTTGCCACTCAAGTGGATAGAGCTGTGAAGAAGGCCTGTAGTGTGTTAGCTTTTATTAACAGGGGGTTGGAGTTTAAGAGCCGTGGGGTTATGCTGCAACTGTACAGGACCTTGGTGAGACCACATTTGGAATATTGTGTGCGGATAGGAAACAGAGGGTGGTGGTTGATAGTAAATATTCATCATGGAGTGCGGTTACAAGTGGTGTACCTCAGGGATCTGTTTTGGGGCCACTGCTGTTTGTAATATTTATTAATGATCTGGATGAGGGTATAGTTGGGTGGATTAGCAAATTTGCTGATGACACCAAAGTCGGTGGTGTGGTAGACAGTGAGGAAGGGTGTCGTAGTTTGCAGGAAGACTTAGACAGGTTGCAAAGTTGGGCCGAGAGGTGGCGGATGGAGTTTAATGCGGAGAAGTGTGAGGTAATTCACTTTGGTAGGAATAACAGATGTGTTGAGTATAGGGCTAACGGGAGGACTTTGAATAGTGTGGAGGAGCAGAGGGATCTAGGTGTATGTGTGCATAGATCCCTGAAAGTTGGGAATCAAGTAGATAAGGTTGTTAAGAAGGCATATGGTGTCTTGGCGTTTATTGGTAGGGGGATTGAATTTAGGAGTCGTAGCGTTATGTTGCAACTGTACACAACTCTGGTGCGGCCGCACTTGGAGTACTGTGTGCAGTTCTGGTCCCCACATTACAGGAAGGATGTGGAGGCTTTGGAGAGGGTGCAGAGGAGGTTTACCAGGATGTTGCCTGGTATGGAGGGGAGATCCTATGAGGAGAGGCTGAGGGATTTGGGATTGTTTTCGCTGGAAAGGCGGCGGCTAAGAGGGGATCTTATTGAAACATATAAGATGATTAGAGGTTTAGATAGGGTGGATAGTGATAGCCTTTTTCCTCTGATGGAGAAATCCAGCACGAGGGGGCATGGCTTTAAATTGAGGGGGGGTAGTTATAGAACCGATGTCAGGGGTAGGTTCTTTACCCAGAGGGTGGTGAGGGATTGGAATGCCCTGCCAGCATCAGTAGTAAATGCGCCTAGTTTGGGGGCGTTTAAGAGATCCGTAGATAGGTTCATGGACGAAAAGAAATTGGTTTAGGTTGGAGGGTCACAGTTTTTTTTTTAACCGGTCGGTGCAACATCGTGGGCCGAAGGGCCTGTTCTGCGCTGTAATGTTCTATGTTCTATGTTCTAGTTCTGGTCACCTCACTATAGGAAGGATGTGGAAGCGCTGGAAGGAGTGCAGAGGAGATTTACCAGGATGCTGCCTGGTTTGGAGGGTAGGTCATATGAGGAAAGGTTGAGGGAGCTAGGGCTATTCTCTCTGGAGCGGAGGAGGCTGAGGGGAGACTTAATAGAGGTGTATAAAATGATGAAGGGGATAGATAGAGTGAACGTTCAAAGACTATTTCCTCGGGTGGATGGAGCTATTACAAGGGGGCATAACTATAGGGTTCGTGGTGGGAGATACAGGACGGATATCAGAGGTAGGTTCTTTACGCAGAGAGTGGTTGGGGTGTGGAATGGACTGCCTGCAGTGATAGTGGAGTCAGACACTTTAGAAACATTTAAGCGGTTATTGGATAGGCACATGGAGCACACCAGGATGATAGGGAGTGGGATAGCTTGATCTTGGTTTCAGATAAAGCTCGGCACAACATCGTGGGCCGAGGGGCCTGTTCTGTGCTGTACTGTTCTATGTTCTATGTTCTAAATGTGTAGAATGGATGGAATCGGGTGTTGGTATTCAGCGGGTAGAGGGCACAGCAATTTTTCAAAGCCATGTCCTAAGATGAAACATCAGATCCAGCCCAAGACGGTGAGCAATGCCTCATCCTGTCCGCGTGGGTCTTGTTTGTCTCTCTTGTGGGGACCATGAATTAGATTCAATTTCATTTTTGGAGCAAGCAAGGAATGGATTACCCAATCCACTCTGAGCAGTGCTTTGAAACTTTAAGGATGGAGTAAAAAAAAAATTAAAAATAGGGTGTTCTTGTGCAAGAAAAGCATAGTGTTGTTGGAGTTGGTAGTACAGAAGAATATTGGAATGATGTGATTGCACTGGAGAGGGTGCAGAGAGAGTCACCGGGATGCTGCCTGGGTTGGAGCGTTTCAGCTATGAGGAGAGACTGGTTAGGCTGGGGTTGTTTTCCTTCGAGCAGAGAAGGCTGACGGGGGGGAACCTGTTTGAGGTGTACAAGATTATGAGGGACTGAGATAAGAAGAAACTTTTCCCCTTGGCTGAGGGGTCAACACAGTAAGAAGTCTCACAACACCAGGTTAAAGTCCAACAGGTTTATTTGGTAGCACAAGCCACTAGCTTTCGGAGCGCTGCCCCTTCATCAGGTGAGTGGGAGTTCTGTTCACAAACAGGGCATATAAAGACACAAACTCAATTTACAAAATAATGGTTGGAATGTGAGTCTTCACAGGTAATCAAGTCTTAAAGGTACAAACAATGTGAGTGGAGAGAGGGTTAAGCACAGGTTAAAGAGATGTGTATTGTCTCCAGACAGGACAGTTAGTGAGATTTTGCAAGTCCAGGCAAGTCGTGGGGGCTACAGATAGTGTGACATGAACCCAAGATCCCGGTTGAGGCTGTCCTCATGTGTGCGGAACTTGGCTATCAGTCTCTGCTCAGCAACTCTGCGTTATCGTGTGTCGTGAAGGCCGCCTTGGAGAACGCTTCCCCGAAAATCAGAGGCCGAATGCCCGTGACCGCTGAAGTGCTCCCCAACAGGAAGAGGACAGTCTTGCCTGGTAATTGTTGAGCGATGTTCATTCATCCGTTGTCGTAGCGTCTGCATGGTCTCTCCAATGTACCATGCCTCGGGACATCCTTTCCTGCAGCGTATCAGGTAGACAACGTTGGCCGAGTTGTAAGTGTATGTCCGGTGTACCTGGTGGATGGTGTTCTCACGTGAGATGATGGCATCCGTGTCGATGATCCGGCACGTCTTGCAGAGGTTGCTGTGGCAGGGTTGTGTGGTGCCGTGGTCACCTCCCCCGTGGCCAGAGAAGAATTGAAAATTTGGGTCAGAGCCCCTGCAATCCCCTCCCTTGCCTCCCACAGCAGCCTGGGACACAATTCATCTGGAATCACCTCTGCCACTGAAGCTGGCTGAAGGTAATGTTTTGCCCTGGTTTCTCAGTCTTGGTGCACAGTTAGGGAATGGCCCAATGAATAACTGATTATTTTTGTTGAAGGTGCACATCTGGATTTACAGTCTGAGATTTTTAACGGATCTGTTAACATTGGGAATCGTGGCAAATGGACTTTTTTCAGAATGAGAGGAGAGGTGTGACATGAGTGTAGGGGAATGGCGATGACAGTGAAATCTTAGAAACCCGACAGCACAGAAAGAGGCCATTTGGCCTATCGAGTCTGCACCAACCACAATCCCACCCAGGCCCTACCCCCATATCCCTACATATTTACCCACTAATCCCTCTAACCTACACATCTCAGGACACTAAGGGGCTCATAGAAGCTCATAGAAACACTACAGCACAGAAAGAGGCCATTCGGCCCATTGAGTCTGCACCGACCACAATCCCACCCAAGCCCTACCCCCATATCCCTACATATTTGCCCACTAATCCCTCTAACCTACGCATCCCAGGACTCTAAGGGGCAATTTTTAACCTGGCCAATCAACCTAACCCGCACATCTTTGGACTGTGGGAGGAAACCGGAGCACCCGGAGAAAACCCACGCAGACACGAGGAGAATGTGCAAACTCCACACAGACAGTGACCCAAGCCGGGAATCGAACCCAGGTCCCTGGAGCTGTGAAGCAGCAGTGCTAACCACTGTGCTACCGTGCCGCCCTGGTGGCTGGCCTGACCAAGACAGGGAGAGCTGTGAAAGGAGGGCGTTGGGGAAAGAGGAGGGGGGAAGGGGGGGGCGTGCTCACAATGACTAGGGGCTATGTGGAAGGAGGGCTGTGAAGTGGCAGGGAAGGCCGAGGACTCACAATGATAGGCAGAGAGACAAGGAGGTGGATGAAGAAGACGAAGAATGGAAGGCAGAGGGAAGACCAAGGGGAGAGGAGCTGGTCTCCGACAAGATTACTTGAATCTCTAAAAAACAAAGGGCTCTAATGGATCGCACACTGGAGTGTCCTGAGTGGAGGCCTCCAGGGTGTCTGTCTGACACTCATCCTTCCTGTGGGTGCCAGAAGCCCCACCTTGACACCTGCAGGAAATGGGGCACCTGGAGGGAGGTCAAGGTGCCTCACCTCCGTGTCACCTACATCCTGATGGTGCCCACTAGAATGGGTGACCACAGAGTGCATTGCCAAGCACAAATCCGGCAAGGTCACCATGGTGGTTATCAACTTTCCCATGGTGACCTCGTGGTGCTCACATACAGCACAGGAGGCCATTCGGCCCATCGAGTCTGGACTGTCCATGTCCCACCCAGGCCCTAGTCTCGTAACCTCACACACTTACCTTGCTAATCAACCCAACCCATGCATCTTTGAACTGTGGGAGGAAACCAAAGCCCTCGGAGGAAACCCACGCAGACACGGGGAGAATGTGCAGACTCCACACAGACAGTGACCCAAGCTGTGAATCGAACCCGGGACCCTGGCGCTGTGGGGTAGCAGTGCTAACCCCTATGTCACCGTGCTGCCAGTAATGTTGCATGTCAGAGTCACAACACCACAGAAGGTGGAAAGACTCTTCCATCGTGTGTTCTACTCTTGTTGAAGCTCTGCTGATGTTCCACTGCCTGATTTTACATCTCCACCAGTGAGTTGGCAGCTGCTTCCAAACTCACTGAGACTGGGACTGAGCAGGTGCTGGTCTTCAGCAGGTCTCCGAGTACCAGAGCCCTGGGATGCCCTTTCCTCCCACTGCTGCAGGGACGTGTCAGTGAGGCGTCTCCAGAAATTAACCCTGAGTCTAACCTAGAGCTACACCGCACTGAGGTGTGTGTCTCTGTGCTGCGGAGGGTGCGGGTGAATGCTGTGATTATTCTTTCTGAGTCCCATCACCCTCAGACACACTCCAGGAGCTTGGGGAGATGCCAGGCTGGCTCGCTGGCTGCGCTCTGCTGGTACCTGAAAATCATTCTGAGCAGTTGGCACTCTGTGAATGACAGGACTGGGTGAAGTGTTGGAGCTGAGTTCCATACCAGGCTGTTGCAAGAGGCCAAGCTCTGGGCTGCTCCTGGAGCGATCCCTGTCCTCGCTGGCGAGCTCTGCAGCAACCTCCTCGAATTTCCTGAGGGTGCCTCTCTGCTGTCCCTCCTGGTTTGGACTCACTCTCACAAAAGAAAGAGATGTGATGAGAGTGGGTGGAGCAGCGGGGACATGCATATCACCCAACCGACGTGTGGTGTGCCCTACCCAGAAGGGACAGAGATTGGGGTTCGAGCAATGAGACAGATGGGATGGGGGTGTTGTAAAAATCTTGTTGAGAGAATGAGTGTTGATATGTATCCCCTGCTAATGGATGTGTGAGATCCATGAAGAGAGTCACCACTAAAGTACATGATGCCATATTGAGAGTTTGATAGTGGAGGGAGCTCACAGAGGACTTACTCTGGCAGAGTGGGTGAGATCATTCATTCGCTTCCTACACTGGATGGCACTTTGTGGGTTGCTGACAACCACACTGACCTCCTGGGCAATGGCCTCCCAGGCTGGTGAGGTGAAGTCGGTGTACTTCTTTGAGCCTTCCTTGGGATAGAGGGCATGTAAGTGAGCCAGGATTCCCCAATAAGGGCCCCAAGGACCCTGGCGTTGAAAGCCAATGCTGCCTCTTCTCGAGAATTCTAGCCTTTTCCCTTTGGCTTCTGAATATCGTGTACAATCTGTTGAAGACAGGTGGGTTAGAGAGGCTGTTACAAGTGCGCTGGAATGGTGTCCAGAATCACCTGCCAGGAAATTTGGAGGGAAATATTCCTGTGCATTATTAATGAGGTTCCAAGTGCTGAATCTGGCGCAGGATCCCAGCATTCTGGTCAGTGGCAAAGGCACCGCCAGAGCCATATCAAAATGGGAGATTTCAGTCAGGCAGTGAACAGCCTCCAGGAAGAGCGAGGTAATTTAAATATCATTGAGTTAACAAAGTATGATGGAGATTTGCATTTTGCTGAGTGCCTTCTTCACTTGTCAGGGCTGCATAAGACCGATTCTTCATGGACAAGAGGGGAAAGTGGAGCGGAGGCTATGAGCAGGTCAGCCATGATGTTACTGAGGCAGGGCAGCTCAGTGGCTAAGCTGACCTCCTGCTCCATGTCCTTAAGCAGCATGCTGGGAATGTGGAAATGCTGCAAAGCTGCAAATCGCAGCGGATCAGCAGCAGACAGCACGTCGCCCAGTTGGTTGGCAAGAAAGAAGCTCAAACCTCTTTCAGCCCCTGAACTGTTCCAACACTCCTTGCAGCAACTTAATAAGAGACAGCTGATGGCAATTCCTCATTTCAGCCAGAAATATTCCTGATTTCAGCCAGAACTTAGTTACTGGGGACTCCATAGTTAGGGGGACAGATAGGAGATTCTGTGGGAACGAGAGAGACTCGCGGTCGGTGTGTTGCCTCCCAGGTGCCGGGGTCCGTGATGTCTCAGATCGTGTTTTCGGGATCCTTAAGGGGGAGGGGGACCAGCCCCAAGTCGTGGTTCACATCGGCACCCAAGACATAGGTAGGAAACGGGATGGGGATGTAAGGCAGAAATTCAGGGAATTAGGGCGGAAGCTTAGGGCGAGAACAAATAGAGTTGTTATCTCTGGTTTGTTACCCGTGCCACGTGATAGTGAGGAGAGGAATAGGGAGAGAGAGCAGTTGAACACGTGGCTACAGGGATGGTGCAGGAGGGAGGGATTCAGATACCGAGATAATTGGGGCCCATTCTGGGGTAGGTGGGGCCTCTACAAATGGGATGGTCTAAGCCTGAACCAGAGGGGTACCAATATCCTGGGGGAGAAATTTGCTAATGCTCTTCGGGAGGGTTTAAACTAATTCAGCAGGGGGGTGGGTACCTGAATTGTAGCTCCAGTGTACAGGAGGTTGAGAGTAGTGAGGTCATGGATGAGGTTTCAGGGTCGCGGGAGTGCACTGGCAGACAGGAAGGTGGTTTGAAGTGTGTCTAGTTCAATGCCAGGAGCATCCAGAATAAGGTGGGTGAACTTGCAGCATGGGTTGGTACCTGGGACTTAGATGTTGTGGCCATCTCGGAGACATGGACAGAGCAGGGACAGGAATGGTTGTTGCAGGTTCCGGGGTTTAGATGTTTCAATAAGAGCAGGGAAGGTGGTAAAAGAGAGGGAGGTGTGTCATTGTTAGTCAAGGACAGTATTACGGTGGCAGAAAAGACATTTGATGAGGACCCGTCTACTGAGGTAGTTTGGGCTGAGGTTAGAAACAGGAAAGGAGAGGTCACCCTGTTGGGAGTTTTTTATAGACCTCCGAAAAGTTCCAGAGATGTAGAGGAAAGGATTACAAAGATGATTCTGGATAGGAGCGAAAGTAACAGGGTAGTTGTTATGGGGGACTTTAACTTTACAAATATTGACTGGAAAAGCTATAGTTCGAGTACTTTAGAGGGGTCAGGTTTTGTCCAATGTGTGCGGGAGGGTTTCCTGACGCAGTATGTAGATAGACCAACAAGAGGCGAGGCCACATTGGATTTGGTACTGGGTAATGAACCAGACCAGGTGTTAGATTTGGAGGTGAGCACTTTGGTGATAGTGACCACAATTCGGTTACGTTTACTTTAGCGATGGAAAGGGATAGGTATATACCACAGGGTATATATATATATATATATAAGTCCAGGAGGCAAGCTGTGGGGGTTACTGATAGTGTGACATAAACCCAAGATCCCGGTTTAGGCCGTCCTCACGTGTGTGGAACTTGGCTATCAGTTTCTGCTCAGTGACTCTGCGCTGTCATATGTTGTGAAGGCCGCCTTGGAGAACACTTAGCCGAAGATCAGAGGCTGAATGCCCGTGACTGCTGAAGTGTTCCCCAACAGGAAGAGAACACTCTTGCCTGGTGATTGTCGAGCGGTGTTCATTCATCCGTTGTCATAGCGTCTGCATGGTTTCCCCAATGTACCATGCCTCGGGACATCCTTTCCTGCAACGTATCAGGTAGACAACGTTGGCCGAGTTGCAAGAGTAGGTACCATGTACCTGGTAGATGGTGTTCTCACGTGAGATGATGGCATCCGTGTCGATGATCTGGCACGTCTTGCAGAGGTTGCTGTGGCAGGGTTGTGTGGTGTCGTGGTCACTGTTCTCCTGAAGGCTGGGTAGTTTGCTGCGGACAATGGTCTGTTTGAGCTTGTGCAGTTGTTTGAAGGCAAGAAGTGGGGGTGTGGGGATGGCCTTGGCGAGATGTTCGTCTTCATCAATGACATGTTGAAGGCTCTGGAGGATGCAGGACGCAGACCAGCTGCGAAACTCTGCCAAAGCAGACGAGACAAAGGAACTACGCCATCTACATGCACACCAAGAACAGGAAACTTGAGAAACTCGACATCACCACCAGCAGCAACCAAGCCTCCCCCGGTACCACAGTAGAAAACAGTACCACTGCAGGGAAGTCCATTGTCAACTTGTCCGACTACACACTTCAACCAGATGAACTCGAAGTTCTCAGCCAAGGTCTCAATTTCTGTCCCACCACCAAAATAGACCCCATCAGTCTCGCAGCAGACACAGAGGAATTCATCAGGCGAATGAGGCTGCGGGAGTTCTTCCACAAGACCCAAGAGGCCAACAGCGAACACAATGAGACAGCCAATGAACCGGAACAGCCGACAGAGAGAGCGCAGTGCAACCGAAGAGGAAAGAGTCGAATTGGACTCCTCCGGAAGGCCGCTGCCCTCGACTTGACACGTATGCCCAAGCCATCAGGAGGTGCGTCAACACCAAATTCATCAGCTGCACTCAGAAGACAACCCCGAACATCCCCCAAGCACAACGCAACGCCATCCTCGCTCTCAAGACCAACCGCAACATTGTCATCAAACCAGCAGACAAAGGAGGGGCCATCGTCATACTGAACAGAACGGATTACTGCAAAGAAGTGTACCGACAACTCAACAACGAGGAACACTACAGACAGTTACCCACAGATCCGACCAAAGAACACACCCGTCAACTCAACACTCTGATCAAGACCTTTGATCCGGACCTTCAGAGCACCCTCCGTGCTCTCATCCCATGTACTCCCCGCGTTGGAGATCTCTACTGCCTCCCGAAGATACACAAGGCAAACGCACTCGGCCGTCCCATCGTATTGGGCAATGGGACTCTGTGCGAGAACCTCACCGGCTATGTCGAGGGCATCCTGAAACCCATTGTACAAAGAACCCCCAGCTTTTGTCGCGACACTACGGACTTCCTACAGAAACTCAGCACACATGGAGCAGTTGAACCAGGAGCACTCCTCGTCACAATGGATGTCTCGGCACTCTACACCAGCATCCCCCACGATGATGGCATTGCTGCAACGGCCTCAGTACTCAACGCCGACAGCTGCCAGTCTCCAGATGCAATTTTACAACTCATCCGCTTCATCCTGGACCACAATGTCTTCACCTTCAACAACCAGTTCTTCATCCAGACACACGGAACAGCCATGGGGACCAAATTCGCACCTCAATATGCCAACATCTTCATGCACAGGTTCGAACAAGACTTCTTCACCGCACAGGACCTTCAACCGATGCTATACACTAGATATATCGATGACATTTTCTTCCTTTGGACTCATGGTGAACAATCACTGAAACAACTACATGATGACATCAACAAGTTCCATCCCGCCATCAGACTCACCATGGACTACTCTCCGGAATCGGTTGCATTCTTGGACACACGCATCTCCATTAAGGACGGTCACCTCAGCACCTCACTGTACCGCAAGCCCACGGAGAACCTCACGATGCTCCACTTCTCCAGCTTCCACCCTAAACACGTTAAAGAAGCCATCCCCTACGGACAAGCCCTCCGTATACACAGGATCTGCTCAGATGAGGAGGATCACAACAGACACCTCCGGACGCTGAGAGATGCCTTCATAAGAACAGGATATGGCGCTCGACTCATCGATCGACAGTTCCGACTCGCCACAGCGAAAAACCGCACCGACCTCCTCAGAAGACAAACACGGGACACGGTGGACAGAGTACCCTTCGTCGTCCAGTACTTCCCCGGAGCGGAGAAGCTACGGCATCTCCTCCGGAGCCTTCAACATGTCATTGATGAAAATGAACATCTCGCCAAGGCCATCCCCACACCCCCACTTCTTGCCTTCAAGACGTGCCGGATCATCGACACGGATGCATTGGCAGGGCGGCACGGTAGCACAGTGGTTAGCACTGCTGCTTCACAGCTCCAGGGTCCCGGGTTCGATTCCCGGCTTGGGTCGCTGTCTGTGTGGAGTTTGCACATTCTCCTCGTGTCTGCATGGGTTTCCTCTGGGTGCTCCGGTTTCCTCCCACAGTCCAAAGATGTGCGGGTTAGGTTGATTGGCCATGCTAAAATTGCCCTTTAGAGTCCTGAGATGCCGAGGTTAGAGGGATTAGCGGGTAAATATGTAGGGATATGGGGGTAGGGCCTGGGTGGGATTGTGGTCGGTGCAGACTCGATGGGCCAAATGGTCTCTTTCTGCACTGTGGGGTTTCTATGATTTCTATGATGCCATCATCTCACGTGAGAACACCATCTACAAGGTACACGGTACATACTCTTGCAACTCGGCCAACGTTGTCGACCTGATACGCTGCAGGAAAGGATGTCCCGAGGCATGGTACATTGGGGAGACCATGCAGACGCTACGACAACGGATAAATGGACACCGCTCGACAATCACCAGGCAAGAGTGTTCTCTTCCTGTTGGGGAGCACTTCAGTGGTCACGGGCATTCAGCCTCTGATCTTCGGGTAAGCGTTCTCCAAGGTGGCCTTCACGACACACGACAGCGCAGAGTCGCTGAGCAGAAACTGATAGCCAAGTTCCGCACACATGAGGACGGCCTCAACCGGGGTCCTGGGTTCATGTCACACTATCAGAAACCCCCCACAGCTTGCCTCCTGGACTTGCAGAATCTCACTGGCTGTCCTGTCTGGAGATAATACACATCTCTTTAACCTGTGCTTAATGCTCCCTCCACTCACATTGTCTGTATCTTTAAGGCCTGGTTGGCTGTAGAGATTCGCATTCTAATCAGTATTCTGTAACTTGATTTTGTGTCTCTGTGCCCTGTTTGAGAGCAGATATCCACTCCATCTGACGAAGGAGCAGCGCTCCGAAAGCTAATGGCGTTTGCTACCAAATAAACCTGTTGGACTTTAACCTGGTGTTGTTAAAACTCTTACTGTGTTCACCCCAGTCCAATGCCGGCATCTCCTCATCATAGCTGTGAGAAGACAGAGGGTGGTGGTTGATGGCAAATGTTCATCCTGGAGTTCAGTTACTAGTGGTGTACTGCAAGGATCTGTTTTGGGGGCACTGCTGTTTGTCATTTTTATAAATGACCTGGATGAGGGCGTAGAAGGATGGGGTAGTAAATTTGCGGATGACACTAAAGTCGGTGGAGTTGTGGACTGTACAGAAGGTTGTTGCAGGTTACAGAGGGACATAGATAAGCTGCAGAGCTGGGCTGAGGGGTGGCAAATGGAGTTTAATGCGGAAAAGTGTGAGGTGATTCACTTTGGAAGGAGTAACAGGAATACAGAGTACTGGGCTAATGGTAAGATACTTGGTAGTGTGGATGAACAGAGGGATCTGGGTGTCCATGTGCCTAGATCCCTGAAAGTTGGCACCCAGGTTAATAGGGTTGTTAAGAAGGGGTGCGGAGTGTTCGCTTTTATTGGTAGAGGGATTGAGTTTCGGAGCCATGAGGTCATGCTGCAACTGTACAAAACTCTGGTGCGGCCGCATTTGGAGTATTGCGTACAGTTCTGGTCGCCGCATTATAGGAAGGATGTGGGAGCATTGGAAAGGGTGCAGAGGAGATTTATTAGGATGTTGCCTGGTATGGTGGGAAGGTCTTTTGAGGAAAGGCTGAGGGACTTGAGGTTGTTTTCGTTAGAGAGAAGAAGGTTAAGAGGTGACTTAATAGAGGCATACAAGATGATCAGAGGATTAGATAGGGTGGATAGTGAGAGCCTTTTTTCTCGGATGGTGATGGCTAGCACGAGGGGACATAGCTTTAAATTGAGGGGTGATAGATATAGGACAGATGTCAGAGGTCGGTTCTTCACTCAGAGAGTAGTCAGGGCGTGGAATGCCCTGCCTGCAACAGTAGTGGACTCGCCAACATTAAGGGCATTTAAATGGTTATTGGATAAACATATGGATGATATTGGAATAGTGTAGATTAGAGGGGCTTTAGATTGGTTTCACTGGTCGGTGCAACATCGAGGGCCGAAGGGCCTGTACTGCGCTGTAATGTTCTATAATGTTCTATGTTCTATATCCGTGCAGGATAGGTAAAATTCACTTTCTGGGATTCCAGCTGTGATTATGCCACAGCAGGAATTCATACCTTGAGTTAGCACCAACTGCTTCCTGTGGCAGCGAGTTCCACAATTCCACCATCCCATCTATGAACAGGTGTTTCCTCACCTGACCTCAATGGCCTGGCTCTGATTCTAATCTCATTCCCTTTGTCCTAAACACTCACCAGAAAAAATCCTACAAAAATGCACAACGCCTGAACCTCCTCCATTCCCAAGGATTTAATTCTTATTTATGTAATAATAATCTCATAATCAAACTCTTTGAGCTATTCTGATAAATCTATGTTACATCCCTTCCAAGACCAAGATAGGGCACGGTGGAACTGTCACTGGGCTGGTAATCAAGAGGCCCCAGGCTGATGCTTTGGGGACATGGGTTCAAATCCTACCACAGTAGCTGGTGAAATTCAAATTCAGTAAAAATCTGGAATTGAAAGCTGTGACAGCTATTATCGATTGTTGTAAAAACCCATCTGATTCACAAAATGTCCTTTTAGGGAAGGAAATCTGCCGTCCTTATCTGGTCTGGCCTACACAATATACAATAAATGGCAGAGTCATCAGGAGTATAGAAACACAGAGGGACCTAGGTGTGCAAGTCCACAAATCCTTGAAGGTGGCAACACAGGTGGAGAAGGTGGTGAAGAAGGCATATGGTATGCTTGCCTTTATAGGACGGGGTATAGAGTATAAAAGCTGGAGTCTGATGATGCAGCTGTATAGAACGCTGGTTAGGCCACATTTGGAGTACTGCGTCCAGTTCTGGTCGCCGCACTACCAGAAGGACGTGGAGGCGTTAGAGAGAATGCAGAGAAGGTTTACCAGGATGTTGCCTGGTATGGAGGGTCTTAGCTATGAGGAGAGATTGGGTAGACTGGGGTTGTTCTCCTTGGAAAGACGGAGAATGAGGGGAGATCTAATAGAGGTGTACAAGATTATGAAGGGTATAGATAGGGTGAACAGTGGGAAGCTTTTTCCCAGGTCGGAGGTGATGATCACGAGGGGTCACGGGCTCAAGCTGAGAGGGGCAAAGTATAACTCAGACATCAGAGGGACGTTTTTTACACAGAGGGTGGTGGGGGCCTGGAATGCGCTGCCAAGTAGGGTGGTGGAGGCAGGCACGCTGACATCGTTTAAGACTTACCTGGATAGTCACATGAACAGCCTGGGAATGGAGGGATACAAACGATTGGTCTAGTTGGACCAAGGAGCGGCACAGGCTTGGAGGGCCGAAGGGCCTGTTTCCTGTGCTGTACTGTTCTTTGTTCTTTGTACACGTGTCTCTGGACCCATTGCATTGTGGTTGAGCCTTAACTGCCCTCTGAAATGGCCAGGCAAGACGCTCACTCAGTTCAAGGGCAATAAGGATAGGTAATAAATGCTGGGCCAGCCAGCGACTCCCATGTCCTGTTAAAAAATAAAGACATTTTTTCTGGTGCTGAGAACTCTGTGTTCTCTTGGTTAATTAGAGATGGACAGTGAATACTGGCCTAACCAGCAAAACCCACATCCCTTTGTGCAGCTTTTGTAGAACTTCCTTCCCTTTATGTTCCAATCCTGGAGGAGATGTCCAGGTAAAGGAGCAAGAAGGGAAGGAGTGTGAAGGTATGAGGTGGGGGGGAGGCAAATGTGCAATTTGGAGGTTTGCAGTCATCAGCGTAAAAAGTACGTTTTGATTTTTGCACAGATGGAGAAACAGTGCCTGTAGAGATCTGAGCAAGCAGCTAACAGACTTTCAGAATGATTGGATTGTTCCTTCACTCTGTCTACAGGAGGAAGCCACTATCTGCTCTTTGATGAAATTTCGCACGTACTTCACGAGGGTGGACATGATGTGAACATGTTGGTGCAGACCGGTAACCCCAGAATCAAGGGTAGGTCTACCCTCTCACTCATCTTTCTCTATATGTTACATAGCTCCTGGTACTTAAGACAGTCATCAGTCAGTCTTGGTCTAGACCTGGGTTCGGATCCCACCATGGCAGATGGTGAAATTTGATTCCAATAAAATCTGAAATTAAAAGTCTACTGATGACCAGGAAACCATTGTCGATTGTCGGAAAACCCCAGCTGGTTCACTAATGTCCTTTAGGGAAAGAAATCTGCCGTCCTTACCTGGTCTGGCCTACATGTGACTCCAGAGCCACAGCAATGTGAAATGTCCTTTGAAAAGCCTTGGAAACTCTGTTCAAGGTCAATTAGAGATGGGCAATGAATGGGGACCCAGCCAGCGATGCCATGTCCCATCCTGTTTGCAGCAAGCCTCTGACCTTTTTCTGATAGTTTGGGACTTCTCAAGGCTTGGCTATCTCACTTTCTATCTTCATTCATCAATCGCTTACTGTTCACGCACTCTGTTCTTTGCCGATGATTCGACTATATCGCGATTCAGATTGGACATACTGGGCTGATTTTTGTGTGTGACACAATGTGTGGTGCAGGTGGAATCCTGTCTATTTCCTGTTTGGCCATATTTGGGGCCCTTGTCCAGAGATCGGCATGGTAGCATAGTTGTTAGCACTGCTGCCTCACAGCGCCAGGGACCCGGGTCCAATTCCCGGCTTGGGTCATTTTCTGTGTGGAGACTGCACATTCTCCCGTGCCTGTATGAGTTTCCTCCGATGCTCCGGTTTCCTTCCACAGTCCGAAAGATGTGCTGGTTAGGGTGCATTGGCCTAAATTCTCCCTCAGGTGCTGGAGTGTGGCGACTAGGGGATGTTCACAGTAACTTCATTGCAGTGTTAATGTAAGCCTACTCGTGACGAATAAATAAACTTTAAAAAACTAGTCGGAAGCTTTGTTAGAATTGATGTGCTGTATTTTATTGAATGTCAAAGAACAAAGAACAAAGAACAATACAGCACAGGAACAGGCCCTTCGGCCCTCCAAGCCCATGCCGCTCCCTGGTCCAAACTAGACCATTCTTTTGTATCCCTCCATTCCCACTCCGTTCATATGGCTATCTAGATAAGTCTTAAACGCTCCCAGTGTGTCCGCCTCCACCACCTTGCCCGGCAGCGCATTCCAGGCCCCCACCACCCTCTGTGTAAAATATGTCCTTCTGATATCTGTGTTAAACCTCCCCCCCTTCACCTTGAACCTATGACCCCTCGTGAATGTCACCACCGACCTGGGGAAAAGCTTCCCACCGTTCACCCTATCTATGCCTTTCATAATTTTATACACCTCTATTAAGTCTCCCCTCATCCTCCGTCTTTCCAGGGAGAACAACCCCAGTTTACCCAATCTCTCCTCATAACTAAGCCCCTCCATACCAGGCGACATCCTGGTAAACCTCCTCCGTACTCTCTCCAAAGCCTCCACGTCCTTCTGGTGGCGTGGCGACCAGAACTGGGCGCAGTATTCCAAATGCGGCCGAACCAACGTTCTGTACAACTGCAACATCAGACCCCAACTTTTATACTCTATGTCCGGTCCTATAAAGGCAAGCATGCCATCATGTTCAGGAAGATTGTTGGGAAAAGTGCCTTAGGGTGGACTATTGGTGGGGCAGTCCATTATAGGGTTAAATGTCAAAGTTTTGACTTCTTTTCGTAGCAATGTACAGAGGGCTTTCTGGTTCTGCTAAAAGATGATGGACTTTTGGGCCTCTCTGATTATTCCGTTCCCACCCACGATGGTTCCTGCCATGGTTGGAACTGGAAATTCCCAGCCATTGAATATTTACATCAAACAAGGATGCCTTTCAGTCTGTGCCAGCTGCAGATAGGTATCTGATCTCATCGCATTTGCCCAGCTCTTGATTGCAGCTTTATAGGTTTCAGCACTTCAAATGTTTATCGAACATTTATTTTTACATGCAGTGTGTGTTTCTATCTTTACAATCCTTTCAGACAGTGAACTGTAGACCATCTCTACACTCTGGGTGCAAGATTTCCCCTCTCCTTGGTTGCTGAGTTCTTTTAAATAAGGAAATAGGTGATTCCGAGTCACTCTATCGAGATATTCAATTTGCTTCAATTAAATCTTCCCTCGGCCTCCTATGTTTCAAGGAAAACAACCTCAGTCTGTCCAATCTTTCTCATCGCTAACCTTCTCCATAAATCACCTCTCAACCTCTCTCGAATGATCACATCCTTCCTGTAAGTCAGTGACCGGAGCCATATGCAGTATTCTAGCTGTGATCAAGCTAGTGTTATATACGGTTTGAACATAATCCTACTTCTCTTTATTCACCGAGGGATAGAACATATCACATGAATCTTCTTAACTACCTTACCGGTTTATGTTGCTGCCTCCAGGGATCTGTGCACATGTGCGCAAAGGTGCCTCTCACAAGGCAATTCTCAACATCCGACCATTTCTTGTTTGTTCCTTCATCTTGTTTATCCCTCCCCAAGTGCATTACCTCACACTTCTCCGCACAGAATTCCATTTGCTACTTTTCCACCCACTTGTCTGGTCTATTGATATCTTCCTGCAGTTTGCAGCTTTATTCCTCATGATCAGCTGCACAGTCAGTTTTTCCATCATCTGCAAACTTCTTATTCATGCCTCCGATATTTAAATCAAAATAATTGATAATATTACAAACAGCATGGATGGAATTTGAGTGGAAACGGCCTTCCAGTCACACAAAACCTTTCACTTTCTGCCTCTCGGCCAAATTAAATTCACCAGGTTACTTCCCTGAGGTCCCAAGGCCCCTTCCTTGGTGAGTTTTCTTTCTCCCTGCCCTTACTTTTGCTTTGCTGCTCTCTACTCTTTTATCCAGGGGTGATTCTCTGCCAGATGTGTGTTATGGGGGAAGGGTTAGATGTGGCAGGCTGCCTGAGGGGTGCCCTGTGCTCTCCTGCCGGTATCCATTCCACCACATCTGTGCACAGAGGTGAAATGACCTGGGGCTGATAGATATTGTGCTGGGAAATGCTCCTCTCACACAAGTTGGGTGATGGACCAAGATCGGCAGGGGAGTCCCAGCACTCAGGATCACCTGTACCTGTTGTCAGGTTTCAGCTTTTAAAGGCGCTCTGCATTTTTCTGACCGTAACAGGTGTAAACTACGCTGGGAGAAACAACAGTTACCGAATCACATTGTGGTCAGCAGGTGATGAATACCTGTCCAGCTACAACAAATGGTTCCTGGAGCAGCAGAAATTGTTCTTTCAGGGGAAGTATGATTGTTAATTATAATATACACAGGGGCTGTTGTTCCCATTATATCTCCAGTCTCTTCATAGAACTGTCCCATTCCTGTTACCATTCTAGTAAATTTTTTCTGCACCCTCTTTACTGCCATAAGATCCCTCCTGAAATATGACCCACAAAACTGGACAGCAGGCTCCAGCTGTGTTCCGTATAACTGTCTCTCCTTTGTACTCCAATCATCTTTTCCTGCACTATGAATAGATGTATTCAGAAGTACAACCATTCTTGTTCATAACAATAAAATGCTGCATGTGTGGAGAGAAAAAGAGTTTGAATTGAACATTTTAGGGTGGCACAGTGGTTAGCGCTGCTGCCTCACCAGGGGCCTGGGATTGATTCCCGGCTTCAGTCACTGTCTGTGTAGAGTTTGTACGTTCTCCCCGTGTCTGCGTGGGTTTCCTCCGGGTGCTCCGGTTACCTCCCACAGTCCAAAGATGTGCAGGCTAGATGGATTGGCCATGCTAAATGTGCGGGGTTATGGGGATAGGGAGGAAGGGAGGGCGAGGGTGGGATGATCTTTCAGAGAGTCAGTACAGATTTGATGGGCCGGAGGGCCTCTTCCTGCTCTGTAGGGATTCTATGGTACAGATCGTGATCTTGCATCAGAAATGATTGATAGTTGATATGAAATGAGAGAGAAGTGGGCAGGTCCAGGTGATGCCTGGCAGAAATAAAAGGAAAAGAAGGTAAAAGAAGATTTAAAGAAGGTAATGTGACTAATGGGGTAATCAAGAAGGTGGATGAGGGCAGTGGAGTTGACATTGTCTACATGGACTTTAGCAAGGCCTTTGACAAGGTACCGCATGGTAGGTTGTTGCATAAGGTTAAATCACACGGGATCTAGGGTGAGGTAGCCAATTGGATACAAAATTGGCTTGATGACAGAAGACAGAGGGTGGTTGTAGAGGGTTGTTTTTCAAACTGGAGGCCTGTGACCAGCGGTGTGCCTCAGGGATCAGTGCTGGGTCCACTGTTATTTGTCATTTATATTAATGATTTGGATGAGAATATAGGAGGCATGGCTAGTAAGTTTGCAGATGACACCAAGAATGGTGGCATAGTGGACAGTGAGTTGGGATGTCTTGTTGAAGTTGTACAAGACATTAGCAAGGCCTACACTTGGAATACTGTGTACAGTTCTGGTCACCCTATTATAGAAAGGATCTTATTAAACTAGAAAGAGTGCAGAAAAGATTTACTCGGATGCTACCGGGGCTTGATGGTTTGAGTTATAAGGAGAGGCTGGATTGACTGGGACTTCTTTCTCTGGAGCGTAGAAGGCTTAGGAGTGAACTTATAGGGGTCTAAAAAATAATGAGGGGCACAGAACAAAGAGCAAAGAACAGTACAGCACAGGAACAGGTCCTTCAGCCCTCCAAGCCTGTGCCGATCATAATGCCTGCATAAACTAAAACCGTATGCACTTACGGAGTCCGTATCCTTCCATTCCCATCCTATTCATATATTAATCTAGCTGCCCCTTAAATGCCGCTATCGTACCTGCTCCCACCACCTCCCCAGGCAGCGCGTTCCAGACATTCACCACCCTCTGTATAAAAAACCTGCCTCGCACATCTCTAAACTTTTCCCCACGCACCTTGAACCTAGGTCCCCTAGTACTTGACTTTTCTACCCTAGGAAAAAGCTTCTGACTATCCACTCTGTTCATGCCATTCATAATCTTGTAAACCTCTATGAGGTCACCCCTCAGCCTCCGTCGTTCCAGTGAGAATAAACCAAGTTTCTCCAACCTCTCCTCATAGCTAATGCCCTCCAGACCAGGCAACATCCTGGTCAACCTCTTCTGTACCCTCTCCAAAGCATCCACATCCTTCTGGTAGTGTGGCGACCAGAATTGTACACAATATTCCAAATGAGGCCTAACTAAGGTTCTGTACAGCTGCAGCATGACCCGCCAATGTTTATACTCAATGCCCCGACCGATGAAGGTAAGCATGCCGCATGCCTTCTTGACTACCTTATCCACCTTGTTTGCCACTTTCAGTGACCAGTGGATATGTACGCCCAGATCTCTCTGTCTGTCAATACTGCTAAGGGTTCTACCATTTACTGTATAATTCCTACCCGCATTGAACATATAGAACATAGAACAGTACAGCACAGAACAGGCCCTTCGGCCCACGATGTTGTGCCGACCTTCATCTGAAACCAAGATCAAGCTATCCCACGCCCTACCATCCTGGTGGGCTCCATGTGCCTATCCAATAACCGCTTAAATGTTCCTAAAGTGTCTGACTCCACTATCACTGCAGGCAGTCCATTCCACACCCCAACCACTCTCTGCGTGAAGAACCTACCTCTGATATCCTTCCTATATCTCCCACCATGAACCCTATAGTTATGCCCCCTCGTAATAGCTCCATCCACCCGAGGAAATAGTCTTTGAACGTTCACTCGATCTATCCCCTTCATCATTTTATAAACCTCTATTAAGTCTCCCCTCAATCTCCTCCGCTCCAGAGAGAACAGCCCCAGCTCCCTCAACCTTTCCTCATAAGACTGACACTCCAAACCAGGCAGCATCCTGGTAAATCTCCTCTGCACTCTTTCCAGCGCTTCCACATCCTTCTTATAGTGAGGTGACCAGAACTGCACGCAATATTCCAAATGCGGTCTCACCAAGGTCCTGTACAGTTGCAGCATAACCCCACGGCTCTTAAACTCCAACCCCCTGTTAATAAAAGCTAACACACTATATGCCTTCTTCACAGCTCTATCCACTTGAGTGGCAACCTTTAGAGATCTGTGGATATGGACCCCAAGATCTCTCTGTTCCTCCACAGTCTTCAGAACCCTACCTTTGACCCTGTAATCCACATTTAAATTCGTCCTACCAAAATGAATCACCTCACATTTATCAGGGTTAAACTCCATTTGCCATTTTTCAGCCCAGCTTTGCATCCTATCTATGTCTCTTTGCAGCCTACAACACCCCTCCACCTCATCCACTACTCCACCAATCTTGGTGTCATCAGCAAATTTACTGATCCACCCTTCAGCCCCCTCCTCTAAGTCATTAATAAAAATCACAAAGAGCAGAGGACCAAGCACCGATCCCTGCGGCACTCCGCTAGCAACCTGCCTCCAGTCCGAAAATTTTCCATCCACCACCACCCTCTGTCTTCGATCAGACAGCCAGTTACCTATCCAATCGGCCAACTTTCCCTCTATCCCACACCTCCTTACTTTCATCATAAGCCGACCATGGGGGACCTTATCAAACGCCTTACTAAAATCCATGTATATGACATGCATTGGACCTGTCAAAACGCATTACCTCACTCTTGTCCGGATTCAACTCCATCTGCCATTTCTCCGCTGAAGTCTCCAACTGGTCTACAACTTGCTGTATCCTCTGACAATCCTCTTCACTATCCGCAACTCCACCAATTTATGTGTCATCTGCGAATTTACTAATCAGACTGGCTATATTTTCTTCCAAATCATTTATATATACTACGAACAACAAAGGTCGCAGAACTGATCCCTGTGGAACATCAATTCCCACTCACCTGAAGAAGGGGCTTGCAGCTCCGAAAGCTTGTGTGGCTTTTGCTACCAAATAAACCTGTTGGACTTTAACCTGGTGTTGTTAAACTTCTTAACATCGCTAGTCACAGCCTTCCATTCAGAAAAGCACCCCTCTATTGCTACCCTCTGTCTTCTATGGCCAACACAGTAAGAGTTTTAACAACACCAGGTTAAAGTCCAACAGGTTTATTTGGTAGCAAATGCCAAATAAACTTATTTGCTACCAAATAAACCTGTTGGACTTTAACCTGGTGTTGTTAAAACTCTTACTGTGTTTACCCCAGTCCAACACCGGCATCTCCACTTCTATGGCCAAGCCAGTTCTGTATCCATCTTGCCAGCTCTCCTGTCATCCCGTGTGACTTCACCTTTCATACCAGTCTACCATGAGGTACCTTGTCAAAGGCTTTCCTGAAGTCCATGTAGACAACATCCACTGCCTTTCCCTCATCTATTATTTTCGTCACTTCCTCAAAAAACTCAATCAAGTGAATGAGGCATGACCTCCTCTTCACAAAACCATGCTATCACTAATAAGTCCATTTGTTTCCAAATGTGAGTAAATCCTGTCCCTAAGGATCTTTTCCAATAATTTCCCTACCACTTACATAAAGCTCACCGGCCTATAATTTCCTGGACTATCCCCTGCTGCCCCTCTTAAACAATGGAACAACATTGGCAATCCTCCAGTCCTCTGGATAAGGTAAATAGTCAACATCTTTTCCCAAAGGTAGGGGAGTCTGAAACTACAGGATATGGATTTAAGGTGAGAGGGGAGAGATACAAAAGGGTCCAGAGAGGCAATTCTTTCACACAGAGGGTAAGGTGGGTATAGAGGGATATGGGCCAAATGCGGACAATTGGGATTAGCTTCATGGTTAAAAACTGGGCAGCATGGACTGGTTAGGCCGAAGGGCCTGTTTCCATGCTGTAAACCTCTATGACTCTATGACTTTAAATTGTCACAGTTGCCAGGCCGAGGGAAACTGGGGAGAAATTTGCTGCTTTTCTTTGGAAAAAGCGCTGCAAGATCTTTTACAGAGCTGACAGAATGAACCCCTGCAGCAGTGCGGCATTCCTTCACTACAGCACTGGACTGGAGGTGTAACAGAATCACAGAATTGTTACAGTACAGAAGGAGGCCATTCAGCCCACCAGCTCTCCAAACAAACACAATCACTTAGTGCCATTCCCCTGTCTTTTCCCTGTACCTCTGCACATTCGGGCTTGGGCTGATAAGTGGCAAATAACATGGAGCAGCATGGTGGTACAGTGGTTAGCACTGCTGCCTCACAGCGCCAAGGACCCGGGTTTGATTCCCGACTCAGGTCACTGTCTGTGTGGAGTTTGCGCATTCTCCCCGTGTCTGCGTGGGTTTCCTCCGGGTGCTCCAGTTTCCTCCCACCGTCTGAAAGACGCGCTGGTTAGGTGAATTGACCCAAACAGGTGCCGGACTTTGGCGACTAGGGGAATTTCACAGTAACTTCATTGCAGTGTTAATGCAAGCCTTACTTGTGACTAATAAATAACCTTTACTTTAACTTTACTTTAACATTCATTTTAAATGCTAAGACATGACCACCTCCAACAAGAGAGAATCTAACCACCTTCATCCCTGGCGAGAATCTAACCACCTTCATCCCTGGCGAGAATCTAACCACCTTCATCCCTGGCGAGAATCTAACCACCTTCATCCCTGGCCTCCTCCGCCCTTAGTTTTATTTTGAGAATGTTACCAAGTTTTTGTAACTGATGTCTTTTTTTTACAGAGAAACTTTCCATGGGTTTCTGGATTTTATGGGCCATTTAGCATTGCAGTGTGAGTGGATAATGGGTGACAATGACCTGATGAATTCTTTGAAAGCTGAACAGTTTGATATTGCAGTGATAGATGCATTCAACCCTTGCTCATTGCTGGTAGCGGAGAAGCTCCATCTACATTTTGTGGCTGTCCACTCGGGAAATTTTTGGAGTTGGTACTTGGCTGGACTACCAAGCCCACCGTCCTATGTTCCTGCAGCACACTCCCTGCTGACAGATCAGATGGGATTCTGGGGTAGACTGAAGAATTCCATAATCTTTCTAATCTCATTTTTATCGGAAAGGATGATCTTGGCAAAGTTCGATAAGGCCATCAAGACTTGCTTCCCAGTTGGATCTGAGCCCAGTCTCTCTGAGCTGTACCGAAAGGCTGAGCTGTCAATCTATAATACAGATTTCACCTTAGAGTTTCCCAGACCACTGCTACCTAATGTTGTGTATGTTGGAGGGTTACTTGCAAAACCAGCTAAACCAGTTTCCCAGGTACGTCTTTGTAATATCCAGTGTCTCATTGCATTTTCCCTCTTTCCAATCGCTCTCTCTGTCTGTCTTTTGGTTTTTCTCTATCTTCTCCCGTATAGAAACATAGGAAATAGAAGCACAAATGGAAGGGTAGAGTGTGGTGGAAATAATTTTTTGAGGTGTGTCTATTTCAATGCCAGGAGTATTGTGGGGAAGGCAGATGAGCTGAAGGCGTGGATTGACACATGGAAATATGACATTATAGCCATTAGTGAAACTTGGCTACAGGAGGGGCAGGACTGGCAGCTCAATGTTCCAGGGTTCCAATGTTTCAGGCGGGATAGAGGCAGAGGGATAAAAGGTGGGGGGGTGGCATTGTTGGTCAGGGAAAATGTTACAGCGGTACTCAGGCAGGATAGATTAGGGAGCTTGTCTACAGAGGCCCTATGGGTGGAGCTGAGAAACAGGAAAGGTATGACCACATTAATGGGCTTGTATTATAGACCACCCAATAGTCAGCGAGAATTGGAGGAGCAAATCAGCGGAGAGATAACTGACAACTGCAAGAAACACAAAGTTGTGATAGTAGGGGATTTTAATTTTCCACATATAGATTGGGACTCGCATACTGTTAAAGGTTTAGACGGGGTAGAGTTTGTAAAATGTGTTCAGGAGAATTTTCTACATCAGTATATAGAGGTGCCAACTAGAGAGGATGCGATATTGGATCTCCTATTGGGAAATGAGTTAGGGCAGGTGATGGATGTGAGTGTGAGGGAACACTTTGGATCCAGTGATCATAATGCCATTAGTTTCAACCTGATCGTGGATAAGGATAGATCTGGTCCTCGGGTTGAAGTTCTGAACTGGAAAAAGGCCAAATTTGATTAAATGAGAAGGGATAGTCACATGAGCAGCCTGGGAATGGAGGGATACAAACGATTGGTCTAGTTGGACCAAGGAGCGGCACAGGCTTGGAGGGCCGAAGGGCCTGTTTCCTGTGCTGTACTGTTCTTTGTTCTTTGTTCTTTGGATCTGGGAAGTGTGGATTGGCACAGGCTGTTTTCTGGTAAGGATGTAAATGGAAAGTGGGAGGCCTTCAAAGGAGAAATTTTGAGAGTGCAGAGTTTGTATGTTCCTGTCAGAATTAAAGGCAAAGTAAATAGGAATAAGGAACCTTGGTTCTCGAGGGAGATTGTAACACTGATTAAGAGGAAGAGAGAGTTGTATGAAATGTACAGGCAGCAAGGAACAGATCAGATGCTCGAGGAGTATAAAAAGTGCAAGAAGCTACTTAAGAGGGAAATCAGGAGGGCTAAAAGAAGACATGAGGTTGCTTTGGCAGACAGAGTGAAGGAAAATCCAAAGAGCTTCTATAGGTATGTTAGGAGCAAAAGGATAGTGAGGGATAAAATTGGTCCTCTTGAAGACCAGAGTGGTAGACTGCGTATGGAACCAAAAGAGATGGGGGAGATACTAAATGGTTTTTTTGCATCCGTATTTACTGAGGAAACGGGCATGGAGTCTACGGAAATAGGGCAAACTGGTAGGGAGGCCATGGAACCTTTACAGATTAAAGGGGAGGAGGTGCTCGCTGTCTTGAAGCAAATCAGAGTGGATAAATCCCCAGGACCGGACAGGGTATTCCCACGGACCTTGAGGGAAGCTAGTGTTGAACTTGCAGGGGCCCTGGCAGACATATTTAAAATGTCAGTATTCACGGGGGAGGTGCCGGATGATTGGAGGGTGGCTCATGTTGTTCCGTTGTTTAAAAAAGGTTCCAAAAGAAATCTGGGAAATTATAGGCCAGTAAGTTTGACGTAGGTGGTGGGCAAGTTATTGGAAGGTGTGATAAGGGATAGGATCTACAAATATTTGGATAGACAGGGACTTATTAGGGAGAGTCAACATGGCTTTGTGCGTGGTCGGTCATGTTTGACCAATCTACTGGAGTTTTTCGAGGAGGTTACCAGGAAAGTGGATGAAGGGAAGGCGGTGGATGTTGTCTACCTGGATTTCAGCAAGGCCTTTGACAAGGTCCCTCATGGGAGGTTAGTTAGGAAGGTTCAGTCGCTGGGTATACATGGGGAGGTAGTAAATTGGATTAGACACTGGCTCATTGGAAGAAGCCAGAGAGTGGTTGTGGAGGATTGCTTCTCTGAGTGGAGGCCTGTGACTAGTGGTGTGCCGCAGGGATCGGTGTTGGGTCCATTGTTGTTTGTCATCTATATCAATGATCTGGATGATAATGTGGTAAATTGGATCAGCAAGTTTGCTGATGATACAAAGATTGGAGGTGTAGTGGACAGTGAGGAAGGTTTTCAAAGCTTGCAGAGGGATTTGGACCAACTAGTAAAATGGGCTGAAAAATGGCAAATGGAATTTAACGCAGACAATTGTGAGATATTGCACTTTGGAAGGACAAACCAAAGAAGAACGTACAGGGTAAATGGTAGGACTCTGAAGAGTGCAGTTGAACAGAGGGATCTGGGAATACAGGTACAGAATTCCCTAAAAGTGACGTCACAGGTGGATAGGGTCGTAAAGAGTGCCTTTGGCACATTGGCCTTTATAAATCGGAGTATCGAGTATAAAAGTTGGAGTGTTATGGTAAGGTTATATAAGGCATTGGTGAGGCCGAATTTGGAGTATTGTGTACAGTTTTGGTCACCTAGTTACAGGAAGGATGTAAATAAGATTGAAAGAGTGCAGAGAAGGTTCACAAGGATGTCGCCAGGACTTGAGAAGCTGAGTTACAGAGAGAGATTGAATAGGTTGGGACTTTATTCCCTGGAGTGTAGAAGATTGAGGGGAGATTTGATAGAGGTGTATAAGATTTTGATAGGTATAGATAGAGCGAATGCAAGCAGGCTTTTTCCGCTGAGGCGAGGGGAGAAAAAAACCAGAGGGCATGGGTTAAGGGTGAAAGGAGAAAGGTTTAAAGGGAATATTAGGGGGGGCTTCTTCACGCAGAGAGTGGTGGGAGTGTGGAATGAGCTGCCGGATAAAGTGGTAAATGCGGGGTCACTTTTAACATTTAAGAAAAACTTGGACGGGTTCATGGATGAGAGGGGTGTGGAGGGACATGGTCCAAGTGCAGGTCAGTGGGACTAGGCATAAAATGGTTCGGCACAGACAAGAAGGGCCAAAAGGCCTGTTTCTGAGCTGTAATTTTCTATGGTTCTCTGGTTCAGGAGGAGGCCATTCAGCCCTTCAAGCCTGCTCCGTCATTCATTTTGATCATGGCCAATCATTGAATTCAATATCCTGATCCTCCCCCCACAATATCCCTTGATCCCTTTAGCCCCAAGAGCTGTATCTAATTTTTTCTTGCAATCAGACAATGTTTTGGCCTCAATTACATTCTGTGGGAGTGAATTCAACACATTCACCACTCTCTGGGTGAAGAAATTTCTCCTCACTTCAATTCTAAAAGCTTTACCCCGATCCTCAAACTATGACCTCGAGGAAGAAAATGTAACTGGTTTGATTCGTAAGTTTGCGGACGACACAAAGGTTGCTGGAACTGCAGATAGCAATGAGGACCGTCAGAGGATACAGCAGGATATAAATCGGTTGGAGACTTGGGCGGAGAGATGGCAAATGGAATTTAATCCAGACAAATGTGAGGTAATGCATTTTGGAAGGTCTAATACAGATGGGAAATATACAGTAAATGGCAGAACATTTAAGAGTATTGATAGGCAAAGGGATCTGGGTGTACAGATACACAGGTCACTGAAAGTGGCAATGCAGGTGGAGAAGGTAGTCAAGAAGGCATACGGCATGCTTGCCTTCATCGGCCGGGACATTGAGTTTAAAAATTGGCAAATTAGGCCGCACTTGGAATATAGTTTTCAATTCTGGTCGCCACACTACCAGAAGGATGTGGAGGCATTGGAGAGGGTACAGAAAAGATTTACCAGGATGTTGCCTGGTATGGAGGGCATTAGCTATGAGGAGAGGTTGGAGAAACTTGGTTTGTTCTCACTGGAACGACAGAGGTTGAGGGATGACCTGATAGAAGTCTACAAGATTATGAGGAGCATGGACAGAGTGGGTAGTCAGAAGCTTTTTCCCAGGGTGGCAGAGTCAATTTAAGGTGCGAGGGGCAAGGTTTAAAGGAGATGTATGAGGCAAGTTTTTTACACAGAGGGTGGTGGGTGCCTGGAACTCGCTGCTAGGGGAGGTAGTGGAAGCGGATACGGTAGTGACTTTTAAGGGGCATCTTGACAATAACATGAATAGGATGGGACTAGAGGGATATGGTCCCCGGAAGGGTAGGGGGTTTTAGTTCAGTCGGGCAGCATGGTTGGTGCAGGCTTGGAGGGCTGAAGGACCTCTTCCTGTGCTGTGATTTTCTTTGTTCTTTGTTCAAGTTCTGGACTCCCCCACCATTGGGAATATTCTTTCTGCATCTACCCTGTCTAACCCTGTTAGAATTTTATAAGTTTCTATGAGATCCCCTCTCACTCTTCTAAACTCCAGTGAATATAATCCTAACTGACTTAATCTCTCCTCATATGACAGACCTGCCATCCCAGGAATCAGCCTGGTAAACCTTCGCTGTAGTCTCTCTATAGCACGAACATCTTTCCTCAGATAAGGACACCAAAACTGCACACAATACTCCAGGTGTTAAACCAAAAGAGAAAATTCTGGAAAAGCTCAGCAGGTCTGGCAGCATCTGTGCGGAGAGGAAAGAGCTGACATTTAAAGTCCAGATGACCCTTTGCCAATGCTTTTGGTTTCAGATTCCAGCATCCACAGTAATACACTCCAGGTGTGGCCTCACCAACGCCCTGCACAATTGCAGCAAAACCTCCCTATCCCTATATTCAAATCCTCTCACTATGAAGGCCAACATACCATTTGCCTTCTTTACTGCCTGCTGTACCTGAGCGCTTAATTTCAGCGACTGATGCACGAGGACACCAGGTCTCGCTGAGTATCCACCTCTCTCAATTTACACCCATCCCAGTAATAATCTGTCTTCCTATTACTGCTCCCAAAGTGGATAACCTCACATTTATCCACATTATACTGCATCTGCCATGCAGATACCCACACACTCAGCCTGTCCAAATCACACTGAAGCATCTCTGCATCCTCCTCACAGCTCACCCTCCCACCCAACTTTGTATCATCTGCAAATCTGGAGATAATACATTCAGTTCCCTCTTCCAAATCATTAATATATAATGTGAACAGTTGGGATCCACTAGTCACTGACTGCCAATCAGAAAAAGACCAATTTATGCCAGCTCTTTGCTTTCTATCCATCTCAAAATATTACCTGCAATCCCATGTGTTTTAACTTTACACAGTAGTCTGTTATGTGAGACCTTGTTGAAAGCCTTCTGAAAGTCTAAATAAACCACACCCACTGGTTCTCCTCGGTCAACTCTACGAGTTACATCCTCAAACAATTCCAACAGATTCGTCAAGCAGGATATCCCCTTTGTCACTCCATGCTGACTTTGTCTGATTATACCACTGCCTTCCAAATGCTGAGTTATGAAATCCTTGATAATGGACTCCAGCATGGTTCTTTGTTCTTTCACTTCTCTCCAATTCTTCTTCATATTAATCTCTATCTCCAGTCCCTGGGTCTCAGTTGAGTCTCTCTTTGCTCTGTGATACGTTATAATGTTGTCTTTGTTCTTGTTAGGAACTGGAAGAATTCATATTGGCAGCTGGGGAGAATGGCTTTGTGATGGTGACTCTTGGTTCCATGCTTGCCTCTGTGAATGTGCCCATGGTGCTAAAGGAAATGAACCGTGCCTTCTCACAGCTCCCACAGGTGGTTATCTGGCGGCACTTGCACAGCCAATGGCCGAGTGATGTCCAGCCTGCCCCTAACATCAAGCTGGTGGATTGGCTCCCTCAGAATGACCTACTCGGTGAGATATTTTGCCTACAGACCATATTGATAGATATTTCCTTAGTTTTAGCTCAGGTTTGTGCAGCTTTTCACGTGCTGGGGGGAGGGGTGGGTGCTGGGGGGAGGGGTGGGTGCGGGGGGGAGGGGTGGGTGTGGGGGGGAGGGGTGGGTGCTGGGGGGAGGGGTGGGTGCGGGGGGGAGGGGTGGGTGCTGGGGGGAGGGGTGGGTGCTGGGGGGAGGGGTGGGTGCGGGGGGGAGGGGTGGGTGTGGGGGGGAGGGGTGGGTGCTGGGGGGAGGGGTGGGTGCGGGGGGGAGGGGTGGGTGCTGGGGGGAGGGGTGGGTGCTGGGGGGAGGGGTGGGTGCTGGGGGGAGGGGTGGGTGCTGGGTGGAGGGGTGGGTGCGGGGGGAGGGGTGGGTGCTGGGGGGAGGGGTGGGTGCGGGGGGGAGGGGTGGGTGCGGGGGGGATGGGTGGGAGCGGGGGGAGGGGTGGGTGCTGGGGGGAGGGGTGGGTGCTGGGGGGAGTGGTGGGTGCGGGGGGAGGGGTGGGTGCGGGGGGATGGGTGGGTGCGGGGGGGAGGGGTGGGTGCGGGGTGGAGGGGTGGGTGCTGGGGGAGGGGTGGGTGCGGGAGGGAGGGGTGGGTGCTGGGGGGAGGAGTGGGTGCGGGGGGGAGGAGTGGGTGCGGGGGGGAGGGTGGGTGCGGGGGGGAGGGGTGGGTGCGGGGGGGAGGGGTGGGTGCTGGGGGGAGGGGTGGGTGCTGGGGGGAGGGGTGGGTGCTGGGGGGAGGGGTGGGTGCTGGGTGGAGGGGTGGGTGCGGGGGGATGGGTGGGTGCGGGGGGGAGGGGTGGGTGCGGGGTGGAGGGGTGGGTGCTGGGGGGAGGGGTGGGTGCGGGAGGGAGGGGTGGGTGCTGGGGGGAGGAGTGGGTGCGGGGGGGAGGGGTGGGTGCTGGGGGGAGGGGTGGGTGCGGAGGGGAGGGGTGGGTGCTGGGGGGAGGGGTGGGTGCTGGGGGGAGGGGTGGGTGCGGGGGGGATGGGTGGGAGCGGGGGGAGGGGTGGGTGCTGGGGGGAGGGGTGGGTGCTGGGGGGAGTGGTGGGTGCGGGGGGAGGGGTGGGTGCGGGGGGATGGGTGGGTGCGGGGGGGAGGGGTGGGTGCGGGGTGGAGGGGTGGGTGCTGGGGGGAGGGGTGGGTGCGGGAGGGAGGGGTGGGTGCTGGGGGGAGGAGTGGGTGCGGGGGGGAGGAGTGGGTGCGGGGGGGAGGGGTGGGTGCGGGGGGGAGGGGTGGGTGCGGGGGGGAGGGGTGGGCGCGGGGGGAAGGGTGGGCGCAGGGGGGAGGGGTGGGTGCTGGGGGAGGGGTGGGTGCTGGGGGGAGGGGTGGGTGCTGGGGGGAAGGGTGGGTGCTGGGGGGGAGGGGTGAATGCTGGGGGGAAGGGTGGGTGCGGGGGGGAGGGGTGGGTGCGGGGGGGAGGGGTGGATGCTGGGGGGGAGGTGTGGGTGCGGGGGGAGGGGTGGGTGCGGGGGGAGGGGTGGGTGCAGGGGGGAGGGGTGGGTGCTGGGGGGAGGGGTGGGTGCTGGGGGGAGGGGAGGGGTGGGTGCGGGGGGGAGTGGTGGGTGCTGGGGGTAGGGGGTGGGTGCGGGGGGGAGGGGTGGGTGCGGGGTGGAGGGGTGGGTGCGGGGGGAGGGGTGGGTGCTGGGGGGAGGGGTGGATGCGGGGGAGGGGTGGGTGCGGGGGGGAGGGGTGGGTGCGGGGGGGAGGGGTGGGTGCGGGGGGGGAGGGGTGGGTGCGGGGGGAGGGGTGGGTGCGGGGGAGGTGTGGGTGCGGGGGGAGGGGTGGGTGCGGGGGGGAGGGGTGGGTGCGGGGGGGGAGGTGTGGGTGCGGGGGGAGGGGTGGGTGCGGGGGGAGTGGTGGGTGCGGCGGGAGGGGTGGGTGCTGGGGGGAGGGGGGTGCGGGGGGGAGGGGTGGGTGCGGGGGGGAGGGGGGGTGCGGGGGGAGGGGTGGGTGCGGGGGGGAGGGGTGGGTGCGGGGGGGAGGGGTGGGTGCGGGGGGGAGGGGTGGGTGCGGGGGGGAGGGGTGGGTGCGGGGGGAGGGGTGGGTGCGGGGCGAGGGGTGGGTGCGGGGCGAGGGGTGGGTGCGGTGGGAGGGGTGGGTGCGGTGGGGGGTGGGTGCGGGGGAGGGGTGGGTGCGGGGGGGTGGGTGCGGGGGGGGAGGGGTGGGTGCGGGGGGAGGGGTGGGTGCTGGGGGAGGGGTGGGTGCTGGGGGAGGGGTGGGTGCGGGGGGAGGGGTGGGTGCGGGGAGGAGGGGTGGGTGCGGGAGCGAGGGGTGGGGGCGGGGGGGAGGAGTGGGTGCGGGGGGAGGGGTGGGTGCGGGGGGGGAGGGGTGGGTGCGGGGGGGAGGGGTGGGTGCGGGGGGGAGGGGTGGGTGCGGGGGGAGGGGTGGGTGCGGGGGGGAGGGGTGGGTGCGGGGGGGAGGGGTGGGTGCTTGGGGGGAGGGGTGGGTGCGGGGGGGAGGGGTGGTTGCGGGGGGAAGGGGTGGGTGCGGGGGGGGGTGGGTGCGGGGGGGAGGGGTGGGTGCGGGGGGGAGGGGTGGGTGCGGGGGGAGGGGTGGGTGCGGGGGGAGGGGTGGGTGCGGGGGGAGGGGTGGGTGCGGGGGGGAGGGGTGGGTGCGGGGGGGAGGGGTGGGTGCGGGGGGAGGGGTGGGTGCGGGGGGGGAGGGGTGGGTGCGGGGGGAGGGGTGGGTGCGGGGGGAGGGGTGGGTGCGGGGGGGAGGGGTGGGTGCGGGGGGAGGGGTGGGTCCGGGGAGGAGGGGTGGGTGCGGGAGGAGGGGTGGGTGCGGGGGGGTGGGGTGGGTGCGAGGGGGAGGTGTGGGTGCGGGGGGGAGGGGTGGGTGCGGGGGGGAGGTGTGGGTGCGGGGGGGGAGGGGTGGGTGCGGTGGGAGGGGTGGGTGCGGTGGGGGGTGGGTGCGGGGGAGGGGTGGGTGCAGGGGGGTGGGTGCGGGGGGGAGGGGTGGGTGCGGGGGGGAGGGGTGGGTGCTGGGGGAGGGGTGGGTGCGGGGGGAGGGGTGGGTGCGGGGAGGAGGGGTGGGTGCGGGAGCGAGGGGTGGGGGCGGGGGGAGGAGTGGGTGCGGGGGGAGGGGTGGGTGCGGGGGGGGAGGGGTGGGTGCGGGGGGGGAGGGGTGGGTGCGGGGGGAGGGGTGGGTGCGGGGGGGAGGGGTGGGTGCGGGGGGGAGGGGTGGGTGCTGGGGGGGAGGGGTGGGTGCGGGGGGGAGGGGTGGTTGCGGGGGGAAGGGGTGGGTGCGGGGGGGGGGTGGGTGCGGGGGGGAGGGGTGGGTGCGGGGGGGAGGGGTGGGTGCGGGGGGGAGGGGTGGGTGCGGGGGGGAGGGGTGGGTGCGGGGGGGAGGGGTGGGTGCGGGGGGGAGGGGTGGGTGCGGGGGGGAGGGGTGGGTGCGGGGGGAGGGGTGGGTGCGGGGGGAGGTGTGGGTGCGGGGGGAGGTGTGGGTGCGGGGGGGAGGGGTGGGTGCGGGGGGGAGGGGTGGGTGCGGGGGGAGGGGTGGGTGCGGGGGGGAAGGGTTGGGTGCGGGGGGAGGGGTGGGTCCGGGGGGGAGGGGTGGGTGCGGGAGGAGGGGTGGGTGCGGGGGGGAGGGGTGGGTGCGAGGGGGAGGGGTGGGTGCGGGGGGGGAGGGGTGGGTGCGGAGGGGAGGGGTGGGGGAGGGGTGGGTGCGGGGGGGAGGTGTGGGTGCGGGGGGGGAGGGGTGGGTGCGGGAGGAGGGGTGGGTGCGGGGGGGAGGGGTGGGTGCGGGGGGAGGGGTGGGTGCGGGGGGGAGGGGTGGGTGCGGGGGGGGAGGGGTGGGTGCGGGGGGGAGGGGTGGGTGCGGGGGGGAGGGGTGGGTGCGGCGGGGAGGGGTGGGTGCGGGGGGGAGGGGTGGGTGCGGGGGGGAGGGGTGGGTGCGGGGGGGAGGGGTGGGTGCGGGGGGAGGGGTGGGTGCGGGGGGGAGGGGTGGGTGCGGGGGGGAGGGGTGGGTGCGGGGGCAGGGGTGGGTGCGTGGGGGAGGGGTGGGTGCGGGGGGAGGGGTGGGTCCGGGGGGGAGGGGTGGGTGCGGGAGGAGGGATGGGTGCGGGGGGGAGGGGTGGGTGCGAGGGGGAGGGGTGGGTGCGGGGGGGAGTGGTGGGTGCGGAGGGGAGGGGTGGGTGCGGGGGGGAGGGGTGGGTGCGGGGGGAGGGTTGGGTGCGGGGGGGGAGGGGTGGGTGCGGGAGGAGGGGTGGGTGCGGGGGGGAGGGGTGGGTGCGGGGGGGAGGGGTGGGTGCGGGGGGGAGGGGTGGGTGCGGGTGGGAGGGGTGGGTGCGGGGGGGAGGGGTGGGTGCGGGGGGGAGGGGTGGGTGCGGGGGGGAGGGGTGGGTGCGGGGGGGAGGGGTGGGTGCTGGGGGGGAGGGGTGTGTGCGGGGGGGAGGGGTGTGTGCGGGGGGGAGGGGTGGGTGCGGGGGGGAGGGGTGGGTGCGGGGGGGAGGGATGGGTGCGGGGGGAGGGGTGGGTGCGGAGGGGGAGGTGTGGGTGCGGGGGGGAGGGGTGGGTGCGGGGGGGAGGGGTGGGTGCGGGGGGGAGGGGTGGGTGCGGGGGGGGAGGGTGGGTGCGGGGGGGAGGGTTGGGTGCGGGGGGGAGGGGTGGGTGCTGGGGGGAGGGGTGGGTGCGGGGGGGAGGGGTGGGTGCGGGGGGGAGGGGTGGGTGCGGGGGGGAGGGGTGGGTGCGGGGGGAGGGGTGGGTGCTGGGGGGGAGGGGTGGGTGCGGGGGGAGGGGTGGGTGCGGGGGGGAGGGGTGGGTGCGGGGGGGAGGGGTGGGTGCGGGGGGGAGGGGTGGGTGCGGGGGGGAGGGGTGGGTGCCGGGGGGAGGGGTGGGTGCGGGGGGGAGGGGTGGGTGCGGGGGGGAGGGGTGGGTGCGGGGGGGAGGGGTGGGTGCTGGGGGGGAGGGGTGGGTGCGGGGGGAGGGGTGGGTGCGGGGGGGAGGGGTGGGTGCGGGGGGGAGGGGTGGGTGCGGGGGGAGGGGTGGGTGCTGGGGGGGAGGGGTGGGTGCGGGGGGAGGGGTGGGTGCGGGGGGGAGGGGTGGGTGCGGGGGGGAGGGGTGGGTGCGGGGGGAGGGGTGGGTGCGGGGGGGGAGGGGTGGGTGCGGGGGGGAGGGGTGGGTGCGGGGGGGAGGGGTGGGTGCGGGGGGGAGGGGTGGGTGCGGGGGGGAGGGGTGGGTGCTGGGGGGGAGGGTTGGGTGCGGGGGGGAGGGGTGGGTGCGGGGGGGAGGGGTGGGTGCGGGGGGGAGGGGTTGGTGCGGGGGGGAGGGGTTGGTGCGGGGGGGAGGGGTGGGTGCGGGGGGGAGGTGTGGGTGCGGGGGGGAGGTGTGGGTGCGGGGGGGAGGGTTGGGTGCGGGGGGGAGGGGTGGGTGCGGGGGGGAGGGGTGGGTGCGGGGGGGGAGGGGTGGGTGCGGGGGGACGTTTCTATTTTTTAACCACTCAAAAGGCTGATGGGCAAATTTCCGAAAGATGAAGATTGGCAAAACATTTCAGAAAGAATTGAGGTTTTAAGAAGCGAAACAACTTGCTGAGCAAAAATCAAATGATCAAAGCCATACAAACATACAAATATATAAATAGGAGCAGAAATTTAGAAGCATAGAAAATAGGAGCAGGAGGAGGCCATTCCGCCCTTCGAGCCTGTTCCGCCATTCATTATGATCATGGCTGATCATCCAATTCATTAACCTGATCCCATCTTCCCTCCATATCCTTGGATTCCCTTCACCCCAGTGCTATATCTTGAAAGCATTCAATGTTTTCACCTCAACTACTTTCTGAGGTAGAGAATTCCACAGGCTGCCCACTCTCTGAATGAAGACATTTCTCCTCATCTCAGTCTTAAATGGTCTAACTCGTATCCTCAGACTGTGACCCCTGCTTCTGGACTGCCCCACATTCGACAACATCTTTCCTACATCTACCCTGTTTAGTCCTATAATTTTTTTATGAGGTCCCCCCTCATTCTTCTAAACTCCATAAGTCGAACTGATTGAATCTCTCCTCATACATCAGTCCCGCCATTCCAGGAATAAGTGTGGTAAACCTTCTCTGCGCTCCCTCCAGAGCAAGAACATCCTTCATCCGAAAAGGACACCAAAACTGCACAGAATATTCCAGGTGTGGCCTTACCAAGGCCCTGTGTAATTGCAGCAAGACGTCCCTGCTCCTGTACTCGAATCCTCTCGCAATGAAGGCCAACATACCACTTGCCGCCTTTACTGCCTGGTGCACCTGCATGCTTACCTTCAGTGACTGGTCTACAAGGACACCCAGGTCTCAGTGCACACTCCCCTCTCCAAACCTTTAGCCATTAAGATAACAATTTGTCTTCCTGTTAATTCCAGATGGTCAGATTTGAACCAGAGCATCACCTTGGGTCTCTTTATGGTGAAACATTTCAGAGGACATTTAAAAGCTGTGGGTCTGATGTCTCATTGGAAATAAGACCAAGAGCAGGCCTGGTGGCTCCTCGAGCCTGCTCTGCCATTCAAGCAGCCCAGGTTGATGCTCTGTGGACACAGGTTCAAATCCCACCATGGCAGCTGATGGAATTTAAGTTCAGTTGATAAATCTTGAATATAAAGATTGTCTCAGTGATGGCAACCATGAAATTATCATTGATTTTGGTAAGAACCCATCTGGTTCGCTGATGTCCTTCAGAGAAGGAAATCTGCCATGCTTACCTTGTCTGGACTTTCAGTGACTCCAGAGCCACAGCAATGTGGTTAGCTCTTAGCTGGCCCTATGAAATGGCCCAGTATGACACTCAGTTCAGGGGCAGGTAAGGTGGGCAACAAATGCTGACCTTATGAAAGAATAATGAGTATCACCACCACCTCCCCGTGACTATGGGGGCCTGTGGCTTTGGGCGAAGGGACGACCTTCCTGAAACTCTCCCCTTTCCTTTGGTCCTCAGCGCTGCCACCTGCGAAATGCAGCTTTTCAGCCTGTTCAACCTCTCGCCAGAAGTGCTGCTGCACTGAACGCTTACATACAGAGTTCTGGCAATGATTTGTCCAAAGTTCCAGGAGTTTCTAATTGGAAAATTAAAATGACTTAGCAGCAGAGTTGTCAATGTGAAGTGATTTATTTTAGTAGAAAACATGGAGAGCTAAAGGGTAAAATTCTAAATGGAGCAGAGGGATCAGGGTGTGCATCAATCAGTGGAGGTGGAAGGACAAGATGAGAGAGTGAATAATAAAGCCCAGAATATTGTGTGTTTTATTAATAGGGGCACAGTGTACAAAAGCAAGGAGATTGTGTTAAACCTGTATAAAACACAATGATTCAACCTTGCCTAGAGAATTGTGTACAGTTCTGGGCTCCACTGTAGTTCCCAGAATCCAAAGAGCTTCTACAAATACATAAAGGGCAAAAGAGTAACAAGGGAGAGAGTAGGGCCTCTTAAGGATCAACAAGGTCATCTATGTGCGGATCCACAAGAGATGAGTGAGATCCTAAATGAATATTTCTCAACAGTATTTACTGTAGAGAAAAGCATGGATGTTGGGGAACTTGGGGAAATAAATAGTGGTGTCTTGAGGAGTGTTCATATGACAGAGAAGGAGGTGCTGGAAGTCTTAAAGCGCATCAAGGTAGATAAATCCCCGGGACCTGATGAAGTGTATCCCAGGACATTGTGGGAGGCTAGGGAGGAAATTGCGGGTCCCCTAGCCGAGATATTTGAATCATCAATAGTCACGGGTGAGGTGCCTGAAGATTTGAGAGTGGCAAATGTTGTGCCTTTGTTTAAAAGGGGCTGCAGGGAAAAGCCTGGGAACTACAGACCAGTGAGCTTCACATCTGTGGTGGGTAAATTGTTGGAAGGTATTTTGAGAGACGGGATCTACAGGCATTTAGAGATGCAAGGACTGATTAGGGACAGTCAGCATGGCTTTGTGAGTGGAAAATCATGTCTCACAAATTTGATTGAGTTTTTTGAAGGGGTAGCAGGAAGGTAGATGAGGGCAGTGCAGTTGATGTTGTCTACATGGACTTTAGCAAGGCCTTTGACAAGATACCGCATGGTAGGTTGTTGCATAAGGTTAAATCTCACGTGATTCAGGGTGAGGTATCTAAATGGATACAAAATTGGCTTCTTGACAGAAGCCAGAGGGTGGTTGTAGAGAGTTGTTTTTCAAACTGGAGGCCTGTGACCAGCGGTGTTGTCTCAGGGATCAGTGCTGGGCCCACTTTTATTTGTCATTTATATTAAAGATTTGGATGAGAATATGAGGCATGGTTAGTAAGTTTGCAGATGACACTAAGATTGGTGGCATAGTGGACAGTGAAGAAAGTTATCTCCAATTGCAACGGGATCTTGATCAATTGGGCCAGTGGGCTGACGAATGGCAGATGGAGTTTAATTTAGACAAAAGCGAGGTGATGCATTTTGGTAGATTGAACCAGGGCAGGACTTACTCAGTTAATGGTAGGGCGTTGGGGAGAGTTACAGAACAAAGAGATCATAGAACATGGAACATAGAAAAAATACAGCACAAACAGGCCCTTCGGCCCACAAGTTGTGTTGGTCATGTCCCTACCTACGTAGGCTTATATATAGGCTTACCTATAACCCTCAATCCTATTACGTCCCATGTACTCATCCAGAAGTCTCTTAAAATACCCTATCGAGTTTGCCTCCACCACCACTGACGGCAGCCGATTCCACTCACCCACCACCTTCTGAGTGAAAAACTTACCCCTGACATCTCCTCTGTACCTACTCCCCAGCACCTTAAACCTGTGTCCTCTCGTAGCAGCCATTTCAGCCCTGGAAAAAGGCTCAGAGAATCCACCCGATCTATACCTCTCAACATCTTGTACACCTCTATCAGGTCACCTCTCATCCTTCGTCTCTCCAAGGAGAAAAGACTGAGCTCCGCATAAGGCATGCCAACCAATCCAGGCAACATCCTTGTAAATCTTCTCTGCACCCTTTCAATCATTCCCACATCCCTCCTGTAATGAGGTGACCAGAACTGAGCACAGTATTCCAAGTGGGGTCTGACGAGGGTCTTATATAGCTGCATCATTATCTCTCGACTCCTAAACTCAATCCCTCGATTGATGAAGGCCAGCACACCATACGCCTTCTTAACCACCTCCTCCACCTGCGATGCCGATTTAAGAGTCCTATGGACCCGGACCCCAAGGTCATTCTGATCCTCTACACTGCTAAGAGTCTTACCCTTGATATTATACTCCTTCATCCCATTTGACCTGCCAAAATGGACCAGTACACATTTATCGGGGTTGAAGTCCATCTGCCACTTCTCCGCCCAGTCTTGCATCCTATCTATGTCACGCTGCAGCTTCTGACATCCCTCCAACCTATCCACAACACCACCAACCTTTGTGTCGTCGGCAAACTTACCAACCCATCCCTCCACTTCCTCATCCAGGTCATTTATGAAAATGACAAACAGCAAGGGTCCCAGAACAGATCCCTGGGGCACTCCACTGGTGACCGACCTCCATTCAGAAAAAGACCCATCTACAACCACTCTCTGCCTTCTGCAGGCAAGCCAGTTCTGAATCCACATGGATCCCATGCCCTCTCACTTTCTCGAGAATTCTTGCATGGGGGACCTTATCGAGCGCCTTGCTGAAGTCCATGTAAACCACATCTACCGCTTATCCTTCGTCAATGTGTTTAGTCACATTTTCAAAGAACTCCACCAGGCTCGTAAGGCACGATTTGCCTTTGACAAGGCCGTGCTGACTACTTTTGAGCATACTAAACTTCTCTAAATGTTCGAGAGGTACATGTTCATAGCTCCTTGAAAGTGGAATCAGAGGTGGACAGAGTGGTGAAGAAGGCATTCAGCATGCTTGGTTTCATCAGTCAGAACATTGAATACAGGAGTTGGGATGTCTTGTTGAAGTTGTACAAGACATTGGTAAGGCCACACTTGGAATACTGTGTTCAGTTCTGGTCACCCTATTCTAGAAAGGATATTATTAAACTAGAAAGAGTGCAGAAAAGATTTACTAGGATGCTACTGGGACTTGATGGATTGAGTTATCAGGAGAGGCTGGATAGACTGGGACTTTTTTCTCTGGAGCGCAGGAGGCTGAGGGGTGATCGTATAGAGGCCTATAAAATAATGAGGGGCACAGATAAGCTAGATAGTCAATATCTTTTCCCAAAGGTAGGGGAGTCTAAAACTAGAGGGCATAGGTTTCAGGTGAGAGGGGAGAGATACAAAAATGTCCAGAGGGGCAATTTTTTCACACAGAGGGTGGTGAGTGTCTGGAACGAGCTGCCAGAGGTAGTAGTAGAGGCGGGTACAATTTTGTCTTTTAAAAAGCATTTAGACAGTTACATGGGTACGATGGGTATAGAGGGACATGGGCCAAATGCGGGCAATTGGGATTAGCTTTCGGGTTTAAACAAAAAAGGGCGGCATGGACAAGTTGGTCCGAAGGGCCGGTTTCCATGCTGTAAACCTCTATGAGGAGAAACCTTTCCATGCAGCGAGTGGTCAGGACTTGGGGGGGGGGGGGGGGGGAAGGTTAATTCAAAGTATTCAGAAGAGAATTAGACTGTTATTTGAAAAGGAAGAATGTACAGGGTTCCGGAGAGAAGGCAGGAGCGTGGCACTCGGTGAGTTGTTCGTTGGGGAGCTGTTGCAGATACAAAGGGCCAAATGGCCTCCTACTGCACTGTAATAATTCTTTGAAAACCCTGAGTGTGACCTGTCCAAATAATGTAACGTTAACCCTGTATGTGCCGTAGGACACCCAAAGGCTCGTCTCTTTGTGACGCACGGTGGCCTGAACAGCCTGATGGAAGCGGTGCACCATGGAGTGCCAGTTATCGGAATCCCACTATTTGGAGATCAATTTGATAACATGGTGAGAGCGGAAGCAAAGGGCCTTGGGTTGACCATCCGAGTCAACCAGCTGCAAGCCCAGGAGCTAAGCAACGCCATGGCAACAGTTATAGGAGACAAACGGTATGTGTAACTTTGTAAGAGTATTTCTATGGGTGTTTGCAGAACGTGTGAGAGAATGTGGACAGAGTTTTAAATTGAATCAAAGATGCTGTGGGGCTGAGCGTTGATTGTTGTTTGCAGTTACAATTAAAAAACCCTACAGTGCAGAAGGAGCCCATTTGGCCCATTTAGCCTGCCCCGACAACAATCCAACCCAGGCCTGATCCCTGCAACCCCGCCTATTTACCCCGCTAATCCCCCTGACACGAAGGGGCAATTTACCATGGCCAATCAACCTAACTTGCACATCTTTGGAGTGTGGGAGGAAACCGGAGCACCCGGAGAAAACCCATGCAGACACGGGGAGAACGTGCAAACTCCACACAGACAGTGACCCAAGGCTGGTATTGAACCCGGGTCCTTGGCGCTGTGAGGCAGTAGTGCTAACCACTGTGCTAACCTGATCTGGCACTGGTTCAATGAATGTGGGATCATCTAATCTTGCTGCATCTGACAAAGAATAATCGAATCCCTACAGTGTAGAAGGAGGCCATTTGGCCCATCAGGTCTGCACCAGGTTTCTCTGATAGCTCTGATGGCTCTGAGTATATCTGACTGAGCACCTCATCCAATTAGCACCTGAATTCGGCTGTTACTGAGGGATGATCTATATGATCAGCTGTATATACTCTGAGTGAGCATTAAAAAAGGGGCCTTGCAAGTGAGGCCAATCCTGCCCCAGAATTCTCTGGCCTGCAGTTCTCACACTGCCATCTCTATCACACCTGTGGGTTGCTCGAGCACTAACCCTGTCAATTATGTGGACTCAAGGGGAGCGCATCTTGCATCAAGAGGAGGCTGTCTGCATCTGGGGTGTTTCCCTTCCCCAGGTTATCCAGGCAGAAACCTTCAACTCATTTAAAATGTACCTCGATCCCTGCAAGGCTACGGAACCGGTGCTAGAAGGTGGGATTACAATGGGTGGATGATATCTTTCAGCCAGTACAGATGGGATGGGCTGAATGGTCTCTTTCTGTGCCGTAACTTTTCTCTGATTTCAATGGTTTTTAGGCTGCCAGGAAATTTGTCTCTTACTGTCAGATCACCAAGCTCCATCGGCCCCCGAAAACTCTCCTGGCAGATTCACAATCAGAAGTTCACAACACCAGATTAAAGTCCAACTGGTTTATTTGTCAGCACAAGCCACAAGCTTTCGGAGCGCTGCTCCTTCATCAGGTGAGTGGGAATTGTGTTCACAAACAGGGCATATAAAGACACAAACTCAATTTCCAGAATAATGGTTGGAATGCGAGTCTTTACAGGTAATCAAGTCTCAAAGGGACAGACAATGTGAGTGGAGAGAGGGTTAAGCACAGGTTAAAGAGATGTGTATTGTCTCCAGCCAGGACAGTTAGTGAGATTTTGCAAGCCCAGGCAAGTCGTGGGGGTTACAGATAGTGTGATATGAACCCAAGATCCCGGTTGAGGCTGTCCTCATGTGTGCGGAACTTGGCTATCAGTTTCTGTTCAGTGATTCTGCGCTGTCATGTGTCGTGAAGGCCGCCTTGGAGAACGCTTACCCGAAGATCAGAAGCTGAATGCCCGTGACTGCTGAAGTGTTGCCCAACAGGAAGAGAACTCAGTACTCAACGCCGACAACTGCCAATCTCCAGATGCAATTTTACAACTCATCCGCTTCATCCTGGACCACAATGTCTTCATCTTCAACAACCAGTTCTTCATCCAGACACACGGAACAGCCATGGGGACTAAATTCGCACCTCAATATGCCAACATCTTCATGCACAGCTTCGAATAAGACATCTTCACCGCACAGGACCTTCAGCCGATGCTATACACTAGATACATCGATGACATTTTCTTCCTTTGGACTCATGGTGAACAATCACTGAAACGTCCGTAGTTGGGAAGATGCTAGAGTCCATTATTAAAGAGGAAATAACAGAGCACCTGAATAAGAATGGTTCGATCAAGCAGACGCAGCATGGATTCATGAAGGGAAAGTCGTGTTTGACGAATCTACTGGACTTTTATGAAGATGTCACTAGTGCGGTTGACAGAGGGGAACCGGTGGATGTGGTGTTTTTAGATTTCCAGAAGGCGTTCGATAAGGTGCCTCACAAAAGGTTGCTGCAGAAGATTGGGGTACACGGAGTTAGGGGTAAGGTGTTGGCGTGGATTGGGGATTGGCTATCTAACAGGAAGCAGAGAGTTGGGATAAATGGGTGCTTTTCTGGTTGGCAGTTGGTGACCAGTGGCGTGCCGCAGGGATCGGTGCTGGGGCCTCAATTGTTTACCATTTACATAGATGATCTGGAGGAGGGGACTGAATCTAGGGTATTCAAGTTTGCTGATGACACGAAGGTGAGTGGGAAAGCGAATTACGTGGAGGACGCGGAAAGTCTGCAGAGAGATTTGGATAGGCTGAGCGAGTGGGCGAGGATCTGGCAGATGGAATATAACGTTAGCAAATGTGAGGTTATCCACTTTGGAAGAAATAATAGTAAATTGGAATATTATTTAAATAGAGAAAAATTACATCGTGCAACTGTGCAGAGGGACCTGGGGGTCCTTGTGCACGAATCGCAAAAACTCAGTCTGCAGGTGCAGCAGGTGATCAAGAAGGCGAATGGAATGTTGGCCTTTATCGCGAGGGGGATAGAATATAAAAGCAGGGAGGTCTTGCTGCAACTGTACAAGGCACTGGTGAGGCTGCAACTGGAGTACTGTGTGCAGTTTTGGTCCCCTTATTTGCGAAAGGATATATTGGCCTTGGAGGGAGTGCAGAGAAGGTTCACCAGGTTGATACCGGAGATGAGGGGTGTAGCTTATGAGGAGAGATTAAACAGATTGGGTCAGTACTCGTTGGAGTTTAGAAGGATGAGGGGTGATCTTATAGAGACATATAAGATAATGAAGGGGCTGGATAGGGTAGAGGTGGAGAGATTCTTTCCACTTAGAAGGGAAACCAGAACTAGAGGGCACAGCCTCAAAATAAGGGGGGGCCGGTTCAGAACAGAGTTGAGGGGGAACTTCTTCTCTCAGAGGGTGGTGAATCTCTGGAATTCTCTGCCCATTGAAGTGGTGGAGGCTTCCTCGTTGAATATGTTTAAATCACGGGTAGATAGTTTTCTGATCGATAAGGGAATTAGGGGATATGGGGAGCAGGCAGGTAAGTGGAACTGATTCGCTTCAGATCAGCCATGATCTTGTTGAATGGCGGGGCAGGCTCGAAGGGCCAGATGGCCTACTCCTGCTCCTATTTCTTATGTTCTTATGAAACAACTCTATGATGACATCAACAAGTTCCATCCCACCATCAGACTCACCATGGACTACTCTCCGGAATCGATTGCATTCTTGGACACACGCATCTCCAATAAGGACTGTCACCTCAGCACCTCACTGTACCGCAAGCCCACGGATAACCTCACGATGCTCCACTTCTCCAGCTTCCACCCTAAACACGTTAAAGAACCCATCCCCTACGGACAAGCCCTCCGTATACACAGGATCTGCTCGGATGAAGAGGATCGCAACAGACACCTCCAGACGCAGAAAAATGCCCTCATAAGAACAGGATATGGCGCTCGACTCATCGATCGAGAGTTTCCAACGCACCACAGCGAAAAATCGCACCAACCTCCTCAGAAGACAAACACGGGACACAGCAGTCAGAGTACCCTTCGTCGTCCAATACTTCCCCGGAGCGGAGAAGCTACGGCATCTCCTCCGGAGCCTTCAACATGTCATTGATGAAGACGAACATCTTGCCAATGCCATCCCCACACCCCCACTTCTTGCCTTCAAACAACCGCACAACCTCAAACAGACCATTGTCCGCAGCAAACTACCCAGCCTTCAGGAGAACAGTGACCACGACACCACACAACCCTGCCACAGCAACCTCTGCAAGACGTGCCGGATCATCGACACGGATGCCATCATCTCACATGAGAACACCATCTACCAGTTACACGGTACATACTCTTTGTGACTCGGCCAACGTTGTCTACCTGATACGCTGCAGGAAAGGATGTCCCGAGGTATGGTACATTGGGGAAACCATGCAGACACTACGACAACGGATGAATGAACACCGCTCGACGATCACCAGGCAGGCGTGTTCTCTTCCTGTGGGGGAACACTTCAGCAGTCACAGGCATTCAGCCTCTGATCTTCAGGTAAGCGTTCTCCAAGGCGGCCTTCACGATGCACGACAACGCAGAGTCGCTGAGCAGAGACTGATAGCCAAGTTCCGCACACATAAGTATGGCCTCAACTGGGATCTTGGGTTCATGTCACACTATCTGTAACCCCCATGACTTGCCTGGGCTTGCAAAATCTCACTAACTGTCCTGGCTGGAGACAATACCTGTGCGCTTTAACCTGTGCTTAACCCTCTCTCCACTCACATTGTCTGTACCTTTAAGACTTGATGACCTGTAAAGACTCGCATTCCAACCATTATTTTGTAAATTGAGTTTGTGTCTCTGCGCCCTGTTTGTGAACAGAACTCCCACTCACCTGATGAAGGGGCAGCGCTCCGAAAGCTTGTGGCTTGTGCTACCAAATAAACCTGTTGGACTTTAACCTGGTGTTGTGAGACTTCTTACTGTGTTTTACCCCAGTCCAACGCCGTCATCTCCACCTCAGATTCACAATCACCAGCTCTTTCTCCGTATCCCTCCAGAATTCACTCGTAAGCAGGGCTCTTGCCATTCAGAGTTATATCTAGTGGAAAAACCGATCACACAGCAGAGTGCCAAACAAACAGAATGAGTTAGAAGGCTGAGTACGTCGGCAAATTGCTGAAGAAGGCAACAATAATGGGGGATTTTAACGACTCTGCAACCCTCCGGGTCAGAGAATTCCAATGACCCACAACCCTTTGGGTGAAGAAATTTTTTCAATTTTAGTCCTGAATGATTGGTCCATTCACCGGCCCCCCTCCGTGTTTTAGATTCCATGACCTGTGTCCACTACATCGGGCCCTTTCAGGACTTTGTACATTTCCATGAGATTGCCTCTTATTTACCTGAAGGCCAGAGAATTTCAGCCCACGCAAATTTGAAATGATGGGGATGATTCTCCCAAAAGTGCTGAATTGGTGGGAACATTGTTCCAGATCACGACTGTTTTGTCAGTTCAGCTTCTCACTCGAATCTTCACACTCTGGGCACTGAAGAGGTCCCAATCGGAAAATCTCATTAAAAACCCAGGGAGGCGGGGCCTATTCAAACCGGAGTTTGACAGTTCTGGAACTCTGCGCATGAGCAGTGGCCCCGATCTGTCAGACTCGCCGTTTGCTGGCCAGCTCGATCGCTGGCCAGCCCGGGACCCCCACAGTGCTGCACACCCGCCCCCCGCCGCCAACCCCCCCCCCCCCCCCCCCCCAACACCCCCCACGACCCGATCGCAGCCCCCATAGCAATTCCTGGGCCAGCCTTGACAGCTGCCCCCCCCCCCCCCCGCCCCACCCTCCCCACCCCGAACACCCCCCACGACCCGATCGCAGCCCCCATAGCAATTCCTGGACCAGCCCTGACAGCTCCCCCCCCGCCCAAGAGCGCCCCAATGTCCAACCCTCCCACCCCCAGCAGTGGCGATCCCCCCACCCCCTTCACCCCGGCAGACCCCCACCCCCTCCACTGAACCCCCCCCCCCCCCCGGAGTCAGACTCTCCCCCGTCGGAGGCAGCCACCCTCGCAGCAGACCACCACTCCCCTCACCCGCCCAGCCTGCTCCAATCGCTGCCCCCCCTCCATCCCAGAGCGATCCCAATGCAGAGTGGCAGCGGGAGCCCCCACCAATTGCCCATAGGCCCCACCCACAGTTCTGGAACTCTGCGCATGAGCAGTGGCCCCGATCTGTCAGACTCGCCGTTTGCTGGCCAGCTCGATCGCTGGCCAGCCCGGGACCCCCACAGTGCTGCACACCCGCCCCCCGCCGCCAACCCCCCCCCCCCCCCCCCCCCCAACACCCCCCACGACCCGATCGCAGCCCCCATAGCAATTCCTGGGCCAGCCTTGACAGCTGCCCCCCCCCCCCCCCCCCCCGCCCCACCCTCCCCACCCCGAACACCCCCCACGACCCGATCGCAGCCCCCATAGCAATTCCTGGGCCAGCCCTGACAGCTGCCCCCCCCCCCGCCCCACCCTCCCCACCCCGAACACCCCCCACGACCCAATCGCGGCCCCCATAGCAATTCCTGGACCAGCCCTGACAGCTCCCCCCCCCGCCCAAGAGCGCCCCAATGTCCAACCCTCCCACCCCCAGCAGTGGCGATCCCCCCACCCCCTTCACCCCGGCAGACCCCCACCCCCTCCACTGAACCCCCCCCCCCCCGGAGTCAGACTCTCCCCCGTCGGAGGCAGCCACCCTCGCAGCAGACCACCACTCCCCTCACCCGCCCAGCCTGCTCCAATCGCTGCCCCCCCTCCATCCCAGAGCGATCCCAATGCAGAGTGGCAGCGGGAGCCCCCACCAATTGCCCATAGGCCCCACCCACAACAGGCCCTGCCCCCTTGGCACTGCCCAATGCCTGCTGGCAGTACCAAGGTGCCCCTGGGCATGGGCACTTTGCCCCTTGGGCAATGCCAGCCTGTGCCCCCTGTATAACTGTGTAACTTATAACTGTGCCCGCCCAGTAGAATCACACAGTCATAGAGTCATAGAGGTTTACAGCATGGAAACAGGCCCTTCGGCCCAACGTGTCCATGCCGCCTTTGTTTTTTAAACCCCTAAGTTAATCCCAAATTCCCCGCATTTGGCCCATATCCCTCTATACCCGTCTTACCCATGTAACTGTCTAAATGCTTTTTAAAAGACAAAATTGTACCCACCTCTACTACTGCCTCTGGCAGCTTGTTCCAGACACTCACCACCCTCTGTGTGAAAAAATTGCCCCTCTGGACACTTTTGTATCTCTCCCCTCTCACCTTAAACCTACGCCCTCTAGTTTTAGAATAGAGAATATTGTGCTTCATTACACAATACTGAGGTAGTTTTATCCCGAGACAGTTCGACAATATTTTGCCCCAAGAAGCTGTTACAAAAACATTCTACAAACTTATCTTCCAGATTATTCTCAATTTGATTCTCCCAGCCGATATGAAGAGTAAGGTCCTCCAAGCTATTATATTTCCTTTTTTAATTAATTCACGGGATAAGTGTCGCTGGCTGGATCAGCATTTGCTGCTCTCGAAGGTGGTGGTGAGCTGCCTTCCTGAACCCCTGAAGTCCATGTGATGTCGGTACACCCACAGTGCTGGTAATGGGGAGGGAATTCCAGGATTTTGATCCAGTGACAGTGAAGCAATGGTGATATATTTCCAAGTCATGATGGTGAATGGTTTGGAAGGGAATCAGCAGGTGATGAAGTATGACTGGATCACTTCTTTTCTCTATGACATAGACGCAGTGGACCAAATGGCCTCCGATGCCCTAAATATTCTGTTTCTATAGTGTCCGCTCACAGTCGGTCTACTAGTATCTGTCAGGAATCCTTCCATCTCTACCAAACCTAACTAATACTGAGCTTCAATCCTACGCTATATAGTATGTAGTGATTCACAATGTCGTGATTCTATGATATATGGTTGAGCAGCCCTCAAATCAACTAGGAACGGGCTACAAGTGTAACTTTGCCAACATTGGCACACCACAAGGATCGTTATGTACAGTTTGCTGCCAGTTGGGGAATGCCCCACAGGCCTTTGTGTAGACTGAGTGAAAATCTGTTTCTGGTATTCTTGCCATTCTCATAGAGTCATAGAGGTTTACAGCATGGAAACAGGCCCTTCGGCCCAACTTGTCCATGCCACCATTTTTTTAAAAAACCGCTAAGCTGATCCCAATTGCCCGCATTTGGCCCATATCCCTCTATACCTATCGTACCCATGTAACTATCTGAATGCTTTTTAAAAGACAAAATTGTACCCGCCTCTACTACTACCTCTGGCAGCTCGTTCCAGACACTCACCACCCTCTGTGTGAAAAAACTGCCTCTCTGGACACTTTTGTATCTCTCCCCTCTCACCTTAAACCTATGCCCTCGAGTTTTAGACTCCCCTACCTTTGGGAAAATATATTGACTATATACCTTGTCTATGCCCCTCATTATTTTATAGACCTCTAAAAGGTCACTCCTCAGCCTCCTACGCTCCAGAGAAAAAAGTCCCAGTCTATTCAGCCTCTCCTTATAACTCAATCCATCAAGTCCCGGTAGCATCCTCGTAAATCTTTTCCGCTCTCTTTCTAGTTTAATAATATCCTTTCTATAATAGGGTGACCTGAACTGTACACAGTATTCCAAGTGTGGCCATAGAACCATTCAAAATTACAGCTCAGAAACAGGCCTTTTGGCCCATCTTGTCTGCGCCGAGTCCCACTGTCCTGCACTTGGACCACATCCCTCCACACCCCTCTCATCCATGAACCCATCCAAGTTTTTCTTAAATGTTAAAACCATTTACTACGTTATCCGGCAGCTCGTTCCATACTCCCACCACTCTCTGCGTGAAGAAGCCCCCCCCCTAATATTCCCTTTAAACTTTTCTCCTTTCACCCTTAACCCATGCCCTCTGGTTTTTTTCTCCCCGAGCCTCGGTGGAAAAAGCCTGCTTGCATTCACTCTATCTATACCCATCAAAATCTTATACACCTCTATCAAATCTCCCCTCAATCTTCTACACTCCAGGGAATAAAGTCCCAACCTATTCAATCTCTCTCTGTAACTCAGCTTCTCAAGTCCCGGCAACATCCTTGTGAACCTTCTCTGCACTCTTTCAACCTTATTTACATCCTTCCTGTAACTAGGTGACCAAAACTGTACACAGTACTCTAAATTCGGCCTCACCAAAGCCTTATATAACCTTACCATAACACTCCAACTTTTATACTCGATACTCCGATTTATAAAGGCCAATGTACCAAAGGCACTCTTTACGACCCTATCCACCTGTGACATCACTTTTAGGGAATTCTGCACCTGTATTCCCAGATCCCTCTGTTCAACTGCACTCTTCAGAGTCCTACCATTTACCCTGTACGTTCTACTTTGGTTTGTCCTTCCAAAGTGCAATATCTCACACTTGTCTGCGTTAAATTCCATTTGCCATTTTTCAGCCCATTTTTCTACTTGGTCCAAATCCCTCTGCAAGCTTTGAAAACCTTCCTCACTGTCCACTGCACCTCCAATCTTTGTATCATCAGCAAACTTGCTGATCCAATTTACCACATTATCATCCAGATCATTGATATAGATGACAAACAACAATGGACCCAACACCGATCCCTGCGGCACACCACTAGTCACAGGCCTCCACTCAGAGAAGCAATCCTCCACAACCACTCTCTGGCTTCTTCCAATGAGCCAGTGTCTAATCCAATTTACTACCTCCCCATGTATACCCAGCGACTGAACCTTCCTAACTAACCTCCCATGAGGGACCTTGTCAAAGGCCTTGCTGAAATCCAGGTCGACAACATCCACTGCCTTCCCTTCATCCACTTTCCTGGTAACCTCCTCGAAAAACTCTAATAGATTGGTCAAACATGACCTACCACGCACAAAGCCATGTTGACTCTCCCTAATAAGTCCCTGTCTATCCAAATATTTGTAGATCCTATCCCTTATCACACCTTCCAAAAACTTGCCCACCACCGACGTCAAATTTACTGGCCTATAATTTCCCGGATTTCTTTTGGAACCTTTTTTAAACAACGGAACAACATGAGCCACCCTCCAATCATCCAGCACCTCCCCCGTGAATACTGACATTTTAAATATGTCTGCCAGGGCCCCTGCAAGTTCAACACTAGCTTCCCTCAAGGTCCGTGGGAATACCCTGTCCGGTCCTGGGGATTTATCCACTCTGATTTGCCTCAAGACACCAAGCACCTCCTCCCCTTTAATCTGTAAAGGTTCCATGACCTCCCTACCTGTTTGCCCTATTTCCGTAGACTCCATGCCCATTTGCTCAGTAAATACGGATGCAAAAAAACCATTTAGTATCTTCCCCATCTCTTTTGGTTCCATACACAGTCTACCACTCTGGTCTTCAAGAAGACCAATTTTATCCCTCACGATCCTTTTGCTCCTAACATACCTATGGAAGCTCTTTGGATTTTCCTTCACTCTGTCTGCCAAAGCAACCTCATGTCTTCTTTTAGCCCTCCTGATTTCCCTCTTAAGTAGCTTCTTGCACTTTTTATACTCCTCGAGCATCTGATCTGTTCCTTGCTAAGCCTGTACATTTCATACAACTCTCTCTTCCTCTTAATCAGTGTTACAATCTCCCTCCAGAACCAAGGTTCCTTATTCCTATTTACTTTGCCTTTAATCCTGACAGGAACATACAAACTCTGCACTCTCAAAATTTCTCCTTTGAAGGCCTCCCACTTTCCATTTACATCTCCCAGAGAACAGCCTGTGCCAATCCACACTTCCCAGATCCCTTCTCATTTCATCAAATTTGGCCTTTTTCCAGTTCAGAACTTCAACCCGAGGACCAGATCTATCCTTATCCATGATCAGGTTGAAACTAATGGCATTATGATCACTGGATCCAAAGTGTTCCCTCACACTCACATCCTCTCTAGTTGGCACCTCTATATACTGATGTCGAAAATTTTCCTGAACACATTTTACAAACTCTACCCCGTCTAAACCTTTAACAGTATGCGAGTCCCAATCTATATGTGGAAAATTAAAATCCCCTACTATCACAACTTTGTGTTTCTTGCAGTTGTCAGCTATCTCTCCGCTGATTTGCTCCTCCAATTCTCGCTGACTATTGGGTGGTCTATAATACAACCCCATTAATGTAGTCATACCTTTCCTGTTTCTCAGCTCCACCCATAGGGCCTCTGTAGACAAGCTCCCTAATCTATCCTGCCTGAGTACCGCTGTAACATTTTCCCTGACCAACAATGCCACCCCCCCACCTTTTATCCCTCTGCCTCTATCCCGCCTGAAACATTGAAACCTGGAACATTGAGCTGCCAGTCCTGCCCCTCCTGTGGCCAAGTTTCACCAATGGCTATAATGTCATATTTCCATGTGTCTATCCATGCCTTCAGCTCATCTGCCTTCCTTACAATACTCCTGGCATTGAAATAGACACACCTCAAAAGGTTATTTCCACCACACTCAACCCTTCCATTTGTGATTTTACTTGAACTAACCTGTCTTTTTACCCCTGCTCCACTATCTGCTCTGACACTTTGGTTCCCATCCCCCTGCAAATCTAGTTTAAATGCTCCCCAATAACACTAGCAAACCTCCCTGCAAGTATATTGGTCCCCTTGTAGTTCAGGTGCAACCCGTCTCTCTTGTACAGGTCCCACCTGCCCCAGAAGACGTCCCAATGATCCAAGAATCGGAAACCCTTCCCCCTACACCAGTTCCTCAGCCACGTGTTCATCCGCCCAAGCATCCTACTCCTGCCCTCACTGGCACGTGGTACAGGTAGCAATCCTGAGATTACTACCCTCGGGGTCCTGCTTTTTAACTTCCTTCCAAGTTCTTTGTACTCACTCTTTAGGACCTCCTCACTCTTCCTACGTGCCAATGTCTTGTACAACTTTAACAAGACGTCCCAACTCCTGTATTCAGTGTTCTGACCGATGAAACAAAGCATGCCGAATGCCTTCTTCACCACTCTGTCCACCTGTGACTCCACTTTCAAGGTGCTATGAACATGTACCCCTAGATCTCTTTGTTCTGTAACTCTCCCCAACACCCTACCATTAACTGAGTAAGTCCTGTCCCGGTTCAACCTACCAAAATGCATCACCTCACATTTGTCTAAATTAAACTCCATCTACCATTCGTCAGCCCACTGGCCCAATTGATCAAGATCCCGTTGCAATTGGAGACAACTTTCTTCACTCTCCACTATGCCATTCTGTTCTGATGAGTTCAAGATGAAAAGCTTTGACAGGATGTATCTTTTTTCAGCAGTACTCTAAAGAAGGGAAATGTCAGGGTTTTCCCAGTGTTTCACCCCTGAGGACTGAGGGAATCTTTATCCAGTGCTGCTCACAGGCCAGGTTTGGAGGAGCTCCATCGTAACAGCCTGTTACAGAATGCACAAAAGTTGAAGGATGAACTTTTTTTTTCTTTTGAACAGGTACAAGGCTTCAGCGCTGGCTCTGAGCCGCATTCATCGCTCACACCCATTCCCTCCACGTGAACGTCTAGTGCGGTGGGTAGAGCATATCGTGCAGCTTGGGGGAGGAAAGCATCTTCGACCATTCGGGTTGCAGCAGCCCTGGTACCAGCACTACCTCATTGACGTCATTGTCTTCCTGTTGGTGATTGTTTCTCTGATCATGTTTGTTATAATCAAGATACTGAGGAGTGTAATAGGCTGTCTGCGGAGGGGAGGGAAATCAAAAGTGGCCTGAAGTGACTTAATCACTGATGAATAAACTCAAGTACATTTTCCAGATATGGACTTTTTAATTTCATTTTTATGTTGCTTTGTAATGCACCCATGCAAATGTAATTAATGTACAATGATGGGGTCTCTGAATGATACAAAAGAATGGTCTAGTTTGGACCAGGGAGCGGCACGGGCTTGGAGGGCCGAAGGGCCTGTTCCTGTGCCGTATTGTTCTTTGTTCTTTGTTTGTTCTTTGTAGCACACGGTGAATTGTATCTTGTATCCCACTGTTACAAATCGGTATCAATTGTAAATTAGAACATAGAACATAGAACAGTACAGCACAGAGCAGGCCCTTCGGCCCACGATGTTGTGCCGAGCTTTATCTGAAACCAAGATCAAGCTATCCCACTCCCTATCATCCTGGTGTGCTCCATGTGCCTATCCAATAACCGCTTAAATGTTCCTAAAGTGTCTGACTCCACTATCACTGCAGGCAGTCCATTCCACACCCCAACCACTCTCTGCGTAAAGAACCTACCTCTGATATCCTTCCTGTATCTCCCACCACGAACCCTATAGTTATGCCCCCTTGTAATAGCTCCATCCACCCGAGGAAATAGTCTTTGAACGTTCACTCTATCTATCCCCTTCATCATTTTATAAACCTCTATTAAGTCTCCCCTCAGCTTCCTCCGCTCCAGAGAGAACAGCCCGAGCTCCCTCAACCTTTCCTCATAAGACTCATATTTGGAATATTGTGTGCAGTTCTGGTCACCTCACTACAAGAAGGATGTGGAGACACTGGAAAGAGTGCAAAGGAAATTTCCCAGGATGCTGCCTGGTTTGGAGGGTAGGTCTTATGAGGAAAGGTTGAGGGAACTTGGGCTTTTCTCTTTGGAGCGGAGGAGGTTGAGAGGAGACTTGATAGAGGTTTATAAGATGATGAGGGGGATAGATAGAATGAACGTTCAAAGACTATTTCCTCGGGTGGATGGAGCTATTACAAGGGGGCATAACTATAGGGTTCATGGTGGGAGATATAGGAAGGATGTCCGAGGTAGGTTTTTTACTCAGAGTGGTTGGGGTGTGGAATGGACTGCCTGCAGGGATAGTGGAGTCAGAAACTTTAGGAACATTTAAGAAGCTATTGGATAGGCACATGGAGTACTTCGGGATGATAGGGAGGAAATAGCTTGATCTGGGTTTCAGACAAAGCTCGGCACAACATCGTGGGCTGAAGGGCCTGTTCTGTGCTGTACTGTTCTATGTTCTAAGACCTACCCTCCAAACCAGGCAGCATCCTGGTAAATCTCCTCTGCACTCTTTCCAGCGCTTCCACATCCTTCTTATCGTGAGGTGACCAGAACTGCACACAATATTCCAAATGTGGTCTCACCAAGGTCCTGTACAGTTGCAGCATAACCCCACGGCTCTTAAACTCCAACCCCCTGTTAATAAAAGCTACCACACTATAGTGTGTTAAATTGTCTGCGAAATACATCATTTGACCCCACAAGTGAATTATTTTACAAAAATAAGTTAGGTGTTTCTTTTAAAAAATAGTATGAGTGCTTATTAACCTCTTAATGTCAGGCTGTGCTTAATGTAAATATAGTAACTAGTCTCGCAACACCAGATTAAAGTCCAACAGGTTTATTTGGTAGCACGAGCTTTCGGAGCACTCACCTGATGTCACTGGATTGGTAATGCAAAGACCAGGGTTCTGCTGTGGGGACCCGGGTTCGAATCTCACCGTGTCAGATGGTGAAATATGTATTCAGTAAAACATAATCTGGAATGACGACTATGAAACCATAGTTAATTGTTGTAAAAGCCCATCTGGTTCACTAATGTCCTTCAGGAAAGGAAATCTGCCGTCTTTACCTGTGACTCCAGTTGAATCTTTGCTGCCACTCAGTTCCAAGGGCAAGTAGGGATAGGTAACTGCCCTAATCTGAAGTTAGCAAATGTAACAGCTCTATCCAATAAATGAGAGAGCAAAACACAAGGAACTACAGGCCAATTAGCCTGATATCTGTGGTTAGAGAACTGCTGTTATTAAGAAAGTATGAAAATGTGCTTAGAAAAGCATAATATGATTAGAATAAGTCAACATGGTTTAGAATCATGGAATCCTACAGTGTAAAAGTAAGCCATTCGACCCATTGAGTCTGCACCAACCACAATCCCACCCTGGCCCTATCTCCATAACCCCATAGATTTACCCTAACTAGTGCCCCTGACACTAAGGGATAATTTAGCATGGCCAATCCACCTTACCTGCTCATCTTTGGACTGTGGGAGTGTGGTGAACCATCGTTGGTCCCCACTGGATAGTACTGAGCCAGGGCTGGCCAGTACTACAAGGATGTACATATGTTACTGTTGGATTGTACTACTGTTGCTGTTGGGTTAGGGTGGGGTTGTTACACCTGTGTTTGTTACTGTTGTGGCACATCCCAGTCGGGCTCCGCCTCCTGGTAGAGGTATAAGAGTCCCTGCTCTGGCCGGGACCTCGTCAGTCTGGGATAGTGTACTAAAGTTCTGATAGCTTCATTATTAGTTAATAAAAGCCTTCATTTGCTGAAGCTTCGAGCCTCGTGTCTAAATTGATGTGCATCAATTTTATTAACTAATATTAAACTCTCGACGGAAGAAAAAAAAAGAAAGGAGAGTATGGAGCAAATTCTCAAGCCAGAACGTCTGACGCTAGATCCACGTGCGGTGGGCGCTTCTAACACCTTCGACCACTGGCTGAAGTGTTTCGAAGACTACCTGGCAGCCTCCGCAGCGGTCACCACAGATGATGACAGACTCCGGGTCCTCCATGCGAGGGTAAGCGACACAGTCTACCTCGCGATCCGTGCGGCCACCACTTACCCTAGGGCCCTCGAGCTTCTAAAGAAGCGCTATACAAAACCTCCTAACGAGATACACGCTCGTTACCTCCTCGCTACACGACGTCGGCAGTCGGGCGAAACCATGGAGGACTATGCCAATGAGCTCTTACAGCTAGCCAGGGGCTGTGACTGCAAAGCTGTGTCGGCTGAGCAGAGCATGTACGACCTCGCCCGAGATGCGTTTGTGGCCGGGGTTGGGTCATCATACATCCGTCTCAAACTGCTGGAAAAGGGTAATCTCAACCTTACCCAGGCCATCGAATTAGCTGAAATGCTCGAGTCGGCTTTGAAGAGCTTAGTCTTATATCCAGAGGACCACGTGGAGACAACGTGGCAGGAGCAGTCGCAAATCCCTCCTCGCCCCTTGGGCCTGAAGTGCTGTGTTATGGCGTGCTCCCATTTGGGCCAGACGACGGCTGCAGCCCCATGCGGCCCGCGGTGCTATTTCTGCGGAGGAGCAAAACATACCCGACAAAAGTGTCCCGCTAAAGCGGTAATCTGCACCGCATGCGGTAAAAAAGGTCATTATGCAAAAGTGTGCAGATCGAAACCCAGGAACGGCAGTGCGGCCTGCGACTCTTCGGAGCTTGGATCATCACCATCGTCGTCGAAGTCGTCGCGAGGTTCGTCCACGTGCGAGTCCAGGACGACGCCATTACGGTCGACGGAGTCGGAGGAGTATGACCACCAGGGGTCGCTGAGTTTGGCACCCTCACCCACGTGCGATTCATGGGGGCGGCCATGTTGGTCGACGATGAACACAAGCAACCAGCAGGGGTCCTCAGCATCGACTTCAGCTGCCTGCAGTGGCGTTCATGAACCAACGGTGGCGTCGATCATCCTGGACCAGGCTAAGCCTCACAGGCTCGATCGTTCAATGATGGATATCCAGGTAAACAATCATGTGCTTTATTGTCTGTTTGACAGCGGGAGCACTGAGAGCTTTATCCACCCTGACACTGTGAAGAGGTGTGGACTCCGGATTCAACCTGCCAAACCGACAATCTCTATGGCATCGAGGTCCCGGTCTGTTGCCGTGCTAGGGAGTTGCGTGGTAACCTTGAAAGTACAAGGCACAGTTTACAAGCGTTTCAAGCTCCTTGTGTTGCCGTATCTTTGCGCGCCAATTCTTCTCGGACTAAACTTCATGGTCCACTTGAGGAGTGTGATCCCACAGTACGGTGGGCCACTCCCTTCGCTGGCAGTGGGAGAACAGCTGCAGTCTCCAAATTGCCCAACGCGCCCCGCCTGCAATCTTTCTACGTTAAAGATCACCACACCCTCTTTATTTCAGAATCTGGTACCAGGCTGCAAGCCCATCGTTACTAAAAGTAGGCGTTACAGCGCTGAGGATCGGATCTTCATCAGATCTGAGGTTCAGCGACTCCTCAAAGAAGGGATCACACAGCCCAGTGTTAGTCCGTGGAGGGCACAGGTTGTTGTGGTCAAGAGTGGGAACAAACCCCGGATGGTCATTGACTATAGTCAGACCATTAACCGATATACGCAGCTGGATGCGTATCCCCTCCCGCGCATATCTGATATGGTCAATCAGATTGCGCAGTACCGGGTGTTCTCCACCATAGACCTCAAATCCGCCTACCACCAACTCCCCATTCGCCCAGAGGACCGACAATACACGGCCTTTGAGGCGGATGGTCGCTTGTATCATTTTCTTAGGGTTCCCTTTGGTGTCACCAATGGGGTCTCGGTCTTCCAGCGTGCTATGGACCGAATGGTGGACCAGAACAGGCTGCGGGCTACCTTCCCGTACCTGGATAATGTCACCATCTGCGGCCATGATCAGCAGGACCATGACACAAATCTCCAAAACTTCTTACGCACTGCATCTCGCCTGAACTTGACCTACAACAGGGAGAAGTGTGTGTTCCGTACGCGCCGTTTAGCCATCCTGGGATACGTGGTGGAAAATGGGGTCATTGGCCCTGATCCAGACCGTATGCGCCCCTTGCTGAACTTCCCTTGCCCGCTAGCGCAAAAGCACTGAGAAGATGCCTAGGCTTCTTCTCCAATTATGCGCAGTGGGTCCCCAACTACGCGGACAAAGCCCGTCCACTTATTCAGTCCACGACTTTTCCCCTCACGCCAGAGGCCCAATTGGCCTTCAAGAAATTGAAAGACGACATCGCGAAAGCCACGATGCACGCGGTAGACGAATCCATCCCCTTTCAGGTGGAAAGCGATGCATCTGATTTCGCCCTGGCCGCCACACTTAACCAGGCGGGCAGGCCCGTCGCATTTTTTTCCCGCACCCTCCAAGGCCCCGAAATTCGGCATTCAGCGGTGGATAAGGAGGCCCAGGCCATTGTGGAGGCCGTCAGACACTGGCGCCATTATCTGGCGGGAAAACGGTTCACCCTGATCACGGACCAGTGGTCCGTGGCGTTCATGTTTAACAACACGCAGAGGGGCAAGATCAAGAACGACAAGATCTTGCGGTGGAGAATTGAACTCTCCACCTATAACTACGATATCATGTATCGTCCAGGGAAACTCAATTAAACCTCGGATGCCCTCTCGCGCGGAACATGCGCTAGTATTCAGGAGGATCGTTTGAACGCCCTCCATAATGATCTGTGCCATCCTGGGGTCACTCGGCTCTACCACTTTGTAAAAGCCCGCAACCTGCCTTACTCGGTGGAGGACGTCAGGTCGGTAACAAGGAGCTGTCGGATTTGCGCGGAATGCAAACCGCACTTTTACCGACCTGACCGGGCACATTTGGTCAAGGCCACTCGTCCCTTCGAGAGACTGAGTGTTGATTTTAAGGGCCCCCTTCCCTCAACAGATCGGAACGTGTACTTTCTAAACATCATCGATGAGTACTCCCGGTTCCCGTTTGTTGTCCCTTGTTCGGATACACCCGCTGCCATGGTGATCAAGGCATTCCGTGATCTTTTTACCCTGTTCGGGTACCCCAGCTATATCCATAGCGACAGGGGCTCGTCGTTCATGAGCGATGACTTGAGGCAATTCCTGCTCTCATACGGGATTGCCTCTAGTAGGACCACGAGTTACAACCCTCGGGGTAATGGACAGGTGGAACGAGAGAATGCTACAGTCTGGAAGGCTGTCCTACTGGCGTTGAAATCCAAAGGTCTTCCAGTCTCCCGTTGGCAGGAGGTCCTCCCTGATGCGCTTCACTCTATCCGCTCCCTCCTGTGTACGGCGACCAATGCTACCCCCCACGAGAGGATGTTCTCATTCCCTCGGAAGTCTTCCTCGGGGATATCTTTACCAGCTTGGTTGACGTACCCAGGACCCATACTCCTGCGGCGACATGTAAGGGCCCGCAAGTCCGACCCCTTGGTCGAACAGGTCCACCTCCTCCACGCCAACCCTCAGTATGCCTATGTGGCATATCCTGATGGGCGAGAGGACACGGTCTCGATCCGAGACCTGGCGCCTGCAGGGGACGTAGCAACTCCTGTCGCTCCCATACCCCCAGTAACAAATCCATTATCTCTCATTTCTTCCCCGGACGTGGCGCGGACAGCATCGGGACCATTGCTTAACAATTTTACTCCAATGCACAGCTTGCCTGAGCCCCGAGGATGGTCGCCACCGCAGGGCATGTCAGGATCCCCTGCACTACCGTCTCATCAGGGTCAACCGGCCTGTGAGTCCGTGGAAGAACAGCTGGACGCCGTTTTGGGGAGAATGCCACCGCAAGTGCCTACTCCGGTGTCACCGCCGGTATTGAGGAGGTCACAATGACGGTGCGGTCCCCCTGACCGTCTGAACTTATAGACTGCTGACACTTTATTCTGTGTTTTTGTACCCCGCCGGCCTTTGTTCTCAAAGGAGGGGTGAATGTGGTGAACCATCGTTGGTTCCCACTGGATAGTACTGAGCCAGGGTCTGGCCAGTACTACAAGGATGTACATATGTTACTGTTGGATTGTACTACTGTTGCTGTTGGGTTAGGGTGGGGTTGTTACACCTGTGTTTGTTACTGTTGTGGCACATCCCAGTCGGGCTCCGCCTCCTGGTAGAGGTATAAGAGTCCCTGCTCTGGCTGGGACCCCTTCAGTCTGGGATAGTGTACTAAAGTTCTGATAGCTTCATTATTAGTTAATAAAAGCCTTCATTTGCTGAAGCTTCGAGCCTCGTGTCTAAATTGATGTGCATCAGGGAGGAAACCGGAGCACCCGGAGGAAACCCGCGCAGAGACGGGGAAAATGTGCAAACTCCACACAGACAGTAACCCAAGCCAGGAATCGAACCCGGGTCCCTCGTGTTGTGAGGCAGCAGCGCTAACCACTGCACCATCATGCTGTCCATCTATGGTTCTTTCGTTAGAATGTCAACATGGTTTAATAAAAGGGACTCCCTGTATATCAAATTTCTGCAAGTTTTTGAAGTTGTAACAAGCAAAGTAGATTAAGAGGAACCAGCAGATGTAGTTTTCCTGGATTTGCAAAAGGCATATGGTCAGGTCCTACACTGCAGTTAATAGGCAAGTTGAGGACTCACAGAGTTGAGGGCAATATGTCAGCATGGATAGACAATTCGTTCATGGACAAAAAGCAGATTGGGCATCAGTGGGGAACTCTCAATTTGTAAGGCAGTGACAAGTAGAGTGCCGCAAGGATCAATGCTGGGGCCTCAGGAACTTCCAATCTATATTAATAACTTAGACAAAATGGCAAAGAATAATGTATCCAGGTTTGTTGATGATACAGAGCTAGGTGGGAATTTAAGTGGTGAGGAGGACACAGAGAGGCTGCAGAGTGATATAGGCAGGTGAAGTGAGTGGACAACGGGACAACAGATGCAGTTTAATGCAGGGAAGTGCGGTGTTATTTACCTTTGCCAAATGAGCAGAAAAGCAGAATATTTGAAAGTGTTTAAATGCTTTAATCATAGAAAATGGTTCATTCTCTGTCAGTAATAGATCCCTGAAAGTTGGGAATCAAGTAGATAAGGTTGTTAAGAAGGCATATGGTGTCTTGGCGTTTATTGGTAGGGGGATTGAATTTAGGAGTCGTAGCGTTATGTTGCAACTGTACACAACTCTGGTGCGGCCGCACTTGGAGTACTGTGTGCAGTTCTGGTCCCCACATTACAGGAAGGATGTGGAGGCTTTGGAGAGGGTGCAGAGGAGGTTTACCAGGATGTTGCCTGGTATGGAGGGGAGATCCTATGAGGAGAGGCTGAGGGATTTGGGATTGTTTTCGCTGGAAAGGCGGCGGCTAAGAGGGGATCTTATTGAAACATATAAGATGATTAGAGGTTTAGATAGGGTGGATAGTGATAGCCTTTTTCCTCTGATGGAGAAATCCAGCACGAGGGGGCATGGCTTTAAATTGAGGGGGGGTAGTTATAGAACCGATGTCAGGGGTAGGTTCTTTACCCAGAGGGTGGTGAGGGATTGGAATGCCCTGCCAGCATCAGTTGTAAATGCGCCTAGTTTGGGGGCGTTTAAGAGATCCGTAGATAGGTTCATGGACGAAAAGAAATTGGTTTAGGTTGGAGGGTCACAGTTTTTTTTTTTAACTGGTCGGTGCAACATCGTGGGCCGAAGGGCCTGTTCTGCGCTGTAATGTTCTATGTTCTATGTTCTATGTAATCCACATTTGCATCTATGGGTATTAGAAATAGGATTTCAGTAAGCTTAATTTTGTGTTTCTGTATTTGAAAGGGTTAATGACCTCAGTTTGGTTCAGATACATGTATGGTAATGAGGGTTTATGACTTGAAAGCAAACAGATTAAAACAAAACGAGGCTGTTGCTTAGCAACTAGAGGTTACCCCAGGACAAGTCAGATAGCTTGGCTTGTTTTGGTTGGAGCAGAGAAGACTGAGGGGCGATCTGATCGAGGTGTACAAGATTATGAGGGGCATGGACAGGGAGCAGCTGTTCCCCTTAATTGAAGGGTCAGTCGTAAGGGGACACAAGTTCAAGGTGAGGGTCAGGAAGTTTAGGGGGATCTGAGGAAAAACCTTTTTACCCAGAGGATGGTGACGGTCTGGAATGCCTGGGAGGGTGGTGAAGGCGGGTTGCCTCACATCCTTTATAAAGTACTTGGATGAGCACTTGGCACGTCATAACATTCAGGGCTATGGGCCAAGTGCTGGTAAATGGGATTAGGTGAGAGGTCAGGTGTTTCACATGTGTCGGTGCAGACTCAATGGGCCAAAGGGCTTCTTCTGCACCATATAATCCTACGATAGTTAAGAAGCCAGACATCTGAGGTAAATCAGAAGTTTGGTGACATCTTACACTACTGCTTCACAGGCAGAAGTATTTCTGTTGGCATGGCTGGGTTCCTGAAAGATTGCATGTGGCAAACCAAGGTAGAAAAATTCTAAAATGAAAGATTGAAATCCTGGAAGTGGATCCTTGATGATCCACAAGAAAGTGTTTCCTGGGAGAAGATTGCAAATGTTTTGAGAGAGGAGAATTTGGAGATACCCATGCAGAAGTCAGTATTCCGTGAGTCACTCTGTGAGTTGGCTCACAGTATGAAAAGCATCTGGGGAGATTTGATGGCCAATCTATCGAAGCTGCATTGGGTGGCATGTGTCTTGATTTCAGAGTGTGATGCGTCTGACCACATTTCGCCTATTGGTTTACATGGACTGTGTATTCACCGAGAACATTAGAATGTAAGATATATTTTATAACCAGTGCAATCCTTACAAACCTGTGAACGTCTGTGAAGATAAGGATGAAAGAAAAATGTATTATAATTAATCATTCTTGTTTAATAAAGGTTTTATTCTTTTGTCAAAAGTTAATCGGTATTCCTGTGACTCTGTTCATTTACATCTCTAAACAAAAAGTTAAAAGTTATGTTCTATCAAGCCAGGGTTCCATTTTGGGATCTGACTGTTCAATAGTAACATCAGTTGGGATTGTAACATCTCAAGGACTAGGAACATTCTGGAAGAATTTGGCCAGAATTGTACACTGCGCCCCCGACAGGTTCTGAGTTGGGGGTGAAATTGCTGAGATCAGATTCTCCCCAGGTTTCTGTCTGCTCCAACCCCACAGTGATTTTACACTAGGGCGGGCAAGATCTCAAATGGGAAGCCCACCTTTGCCCCAATTAAGACCCTTAAGTGGTCAATCAAGATTCACTTAAGAGCCGTTTCCCAACCAGCCTCAATTTTTAAGCTGGCGAGTGAAATGGAATACCATGGCGGATACCGGGAAATAAGGAGCGTTAGATCTCAGATTGGGAAGGAGGGGCTCATCCATCGGAAGTCCCCTCTGACCTGGGGTGTCCACCTCTAAAGGTGGATGACAACTGGAACTCCTTTTCCCCCCACCACAGCCTATACCTCAAAATCCAGATCGCACCCCCATCACCCCCCACCCCCAGAAACAGACATGAGCAGCTCATTGGGGGACTTCTCCAACCCCACCATGGAAGATGTCACCCACACCCAGCACCAGTGCAGGTACCCGCCCCGCGTTGGTCCAATAGGTATGCAGGCTTCTGGGTCACTCACTGGTGACCATTCACAGCAGGCGGAGGCAGGGATGTTCCATGGAATCCACAGTCAGAGGGATGCCGGAGCTCAGGACTTTGCTGAGCCCAGGCCAATGATACACTCCTGAGACCAGTCGTTCCACAGCTGCTGGAGTTACACAGTCAGGAAGGGATGACAGCAGCAGCCCTCCTTCGATTGCAAGGCTGAGAAGTTGGAGTCTCATTGTCTTCTGTCTGCAGAGATTGTGCCATCATGGTAGCACACCAAGGCTAACACTGTGGGGTTGGGCGCCCGCAGTGGAGACCTTGGCGCAGAACGTGCACTTCATGGCGGGAGATGTCCGCACCATGGTGCAGGCACTGTTGGGATTCCATGAGTGTCTGCTCCAGAGGATGGCGGGGCTTCTGTTTCTCACCCCAGCTTCCCCTCCATCCTATGGAGGAGCACAGGCCAGGAAACAGGAAGGGAGGCAGTTCGGCAGGAGTACAGCCCAAGGACATCCTGCCAGGGGCACTGGGCATCTCCAACCCATCTGACACCTCCCTCCCTGTGAGTGACAGACCTCTAACCCCTGACACTCAGAAAGACAGCCATCCAACATCCATGCTGCCCAGGCCCAGTTAATTAACCTATCGATATCTCTTTGTAAACAATTTGTATCCAGCTTGCAACTTGCTTTTCCACCTATTTTTGTGTCATTGAAATTTGGCGACAGTTCATTCGCTTTCTTCCTCCAAGTCATTAATGTATATTGTAAACCGTTGCGGTCCCAGCACTGATCCCTCTGGAACCCCAGTGGTCACCAACCACAAAAAGAACACCTAATCCCACTTGTTTCCTGCCCATTAGCCAATTCTTTATCCGTATCAATATATTCTCTCCAACAAAATGGGCTCTTACCTTCTGACTTAACCTTTTGTGAGGTACCTTATTGAACATAAATACAACACATCTACTGGTTCCCTTGGTGCCTTTAAGAAATGTAATTGAATCATGTTCCTTTGCAGAATGTTTCTAGTAGGCTCTGGAAGTTGTTGGTACCGTGATGTCTGTGACCAGTGTCCTTTATTGCTGCTGAGGCAGTATAATTGATATCATGTTGATTTTAATCTGGCCTAATGCAGTGTTCTGGGGTTTAGCGGTCCTTTGGGGATTGCTGAGTGGAGCTTGATTTGGTGCTAGAGTCATAGAGGTTTACAGCATGGAAACAGGCCCTTCAGCCCAATTTGTCCATGCCGCCTTTCTTTTGAAACCCCTGAACTAATCCCAATTGCCCGCATTTGGCCCGTATCCCTCTAAACCCATCGTACCCATGTAACTGTCTAAATGCTTTTTAAAAGACAAAAATGTACCCACCTCCACGATTACGTCTGGCAGCTTGTTCCAGACACTCACCACCCTCTGTGTGAAAAAATTGCCCCTCTGGACACTATTGTATCTCTCCCCTCTCACCTTAAACCTATGCCCTCTAGTTTTAGACTCCCCTACCTTTGGGAAAAGATATTGACTATCAAGCTGGTCTATGCCCCTCATTATTTTATAGACCTCTATAAGATCACCCCTCAACCTCCTATGCTCCAGAGAAAAAAGTCCCAGTCTATCCAGCCTCTGCTTGAAACTCAAACCATCAAGTCCCGGTAGCATCCTAGTAAATCTTTTCTACACTCTTTCTAGTTTAATAATATCCTTTCTATAATAGGGTGACCAGAACTGTACACAGTTTTCCAAGTGTGGCCTTACCAATGTCTTGTACAACTTCAACAAGACGTCCAGGTCCTGTATTCAATGTTCTGACCAATGAAACCAAGCATGCCGAATGCCTTCTTCACCACTCTGTCCACCTGTGACTCCACTTTCAAGGAGCTATGAACATGTACCCCTAGATCTCTTTGTTCTGTAACTCTCCCCAACGCCCTATCATTAACTGAGTAAGTCCAGCCCTGGTTCAATCTACCAAAATGCATCACCTCGCATTTATCCAAATTAAACTCCATCTACCATTTGTCAGCCCACTGGCCCAATTGATCAAGATCCCGTTGCAATTGGAGATAACTTTCTTCACTATCCACTACACCACCAATCTTGGTGTCATCTGCAAACTTAACTAACCGTGCCTCTTATATTTTCATCCAAATCATTAATATAAATGACAAATAACAGTGGACCCAGCACTGATCCCTGAGGCACACCGCTGGTCACAAGCCTCCAGCTTGAAAAACAACCCTCTACAACCACCCTCTGGCTTCTGTCAAGAAGCCAATTTTGTATCCATTTAGATACCTCACCCTGGATCCCAACAGATTTAACCTTATGTAACAACCCACCATGCGGCACCTTGTCAAAGGCCTTGCTAAAGTCCATGTAGACAACATCAACTGCACTGCTCTCATCTACCTTCTTGGTTATCCCTTCACAAAACTCAATCAAATTTGTGAGACATGATTTTCCACTCACAAAGCCATGCTGACTCCCTAATCAGTCCTTGCGTCTCTAAATGCCTGTAGATCCTGTCTCTCAAAATACCTTCCAACAACTTATCCAGCACAGATGTGAGGCTCACTAGCCTGTAGTTCCCAGGCTTCCCTGCAGCTCTTTTTAAACAAAGGCACAACATTTGCCACCCTCCAATCTTCAGGCACTCACCCGTGACTATCGATGATTCAAATATCTCGGCTAGGGGACCCGCAATTTCCTCCCTAGCCTCCCACAATGACCTGGCATACACTTCATCAGGTCCCGGGGATTTATCTACCTTGATGCGCTTTAAGACTTCCAGCACCTCTTTCTCTGTAATATGTACACTCCTCAAGACATCACTATTTATTTCCCCAAGTTCCCTAACATCCATACTTTTCTCAACAGTAAATACTGATGAGAAATATTCATTTAGGATCTCACCCATCTCTTGTGGATCCACACGTAGATGACCTTGATTGACAGTCAAATCTGTCCTCATGCCTGTGCAATCACCTTTATTTAAGTTTAGCACGGTTGTTTCTGGCCCAAGTTTCCCAATCTCAAACTGAAAGCTAAATTTTATCATATTATGGTCATTCCTCCTCACCTGGTTGTAACGCCATACTGAAAGCTATCCCTATTATACAAGTTGTCTGTAAGTTGGTTTGCAAGTGATGGCATTGCTCTGTGGCATTTTCCCTTGTGAACTTTTAAAGACCATTCTCTGATTTGTCGGGGAAGAAATGTCCATGGTCATGTCAGATCTACAGACAGAACTACAAGTCTTGTTTCCCTCAAGAGCTGCTTTTCTTTCTCAGTTTTAATGGTCATTTTGCCTTCGGCAAACAGCAGTTGGAAACTTATTGTAAGAATCAGAGTTAGAAATAGAAGGATTGCAGCGCAAAATGTTGGGCTTAAACAATAGCAAAAATGTATACAAAAAATAACAATACTGATAAATTAATGTAACCAACAAGAGAAAATCAGCAGATAAAAGTTTAGGACTGTCACTCGTTGATCAGAAAGTTATTAATATCAGCCTGACCAGCCACTCTGTATCATAAGAACATAAGAAATAGGAGCAGGAGTAGGCCATCTAGCCCCTCGAGCCTGCCCCGCCATTCAACAAGATCATGGCTGATCTGAAGCGAATCAGTTCCACTTACCCGCCTGCTCCCCATACCCCCTAATTCCCTTACTGATCAGAAAACTATCTACCCGTGATTTAAACATATTCAACGAGGTAGCCTCCACCACTTCAATGGGCAGAGAATTCCAGAGATTCACTACCCTCTGAGAGAAGAAGTTCCCCCTCAACTCTGTTCTGAACGCAAAAGCCCAGTCTGCAGGTACAACAGGTGATCAAGAAGGCAAATGGGATGTTGGCCTATATCGCGAGGGGGATAGAATATAAAAGCAGGGATGTCTTGATGCACCTGTACAGGGCATTGGTGAGGCCGCAGCTGGAATACTGTGTGCAGTATTGGTCCCCTTATATGAGGAAGGATATATTGGCATTGGAGGGAGTGCAGAGAAGGTTCACCAGGTTGATACCGGAGATGAGGGGTTTGGATTATGAGGAGAGGCTGAGGAGATTGGGTTTGTACTCGTTGGAGTTTAGAAGGATGAGGGGGGATCTTATGGAGACTTATAAGATAATGCGGGGGCTGGATAGGGTGGAGGCGGAGAGATTCTTTCCACTTAGTAAGGAAGTTAAAACTAGAGGACACAGCCTCAAAATAAAGGGGGGTCGGTTTAAGACAGAGTTGAGGAGGAACTTCTTCTCCCAGAGGGTGGTGAATCTCTGGAATTCTCTGCCCACTGAGGTGGTGGAGGCTACCTCGCTGAATATGTTTAAAGCGCGGATGGATGGATTCCTGATCGGTAAGGGAATTAAGGGTTATGGGGATCAGGCGGGTAAGTGGTACTGATCCACGTCAGATCAGCCATGATCTTATTGAATGGCGGGGCAGGCTCGAGGGGCTAGATGGCCTACTCCTGCTCCTATTTCTTATGTTCTTATGAACCGGCCCCCCCTTATTTTGAGGCTGTGCCCTCTAGTTCTGGTTTCCCTTCTAAGTGGAAAGAATCTCTCCACCTCTACCCTATCCAGCCCCTTCATTATCTTATATGTCTCTATAAGATCTCCCCTCATCCTTCTAAACTCCAACGAGTACAGACCCAATCTGTTTAATCTCTCCTCATAAGCTACACCCCTCATCTCCGGTATCAACCTGGTGAACCTTCTCTGCACTCCCTCCAAGGCCAATATATCCTTTCGCAAATAAGGGGACCAAAACTGCACACAGTACTCCAGTTGCGGCCTCACCAGTGCCTTGTACAGTTGCAGCAAGACCTCCCTGCTTTTATATTCTATCCCCCTCGCGATAAAGGCCAACATTCCATTCGCCTTCTTGATCACCTGCTGCACCTGCAGACTGAGTTTATCCCGTCTGCTTCAATTAGTGAGTTGTGCTGCCAGTGAGAAAGTGGCCAGAAAAACGCCAGATTCAGTGAATCATCGACTCAAATCGTTTTTGGAGCATTAACATCATAATTGCAGACAATAAGTTGCAGATTTTTGTTTTAGCTACAAAATTCAGCCAATCGTGTATCAGGTAGGCTAAGTTTGCATGTGCAACACTTGACCAAGGACCATCCTTATTGATACCCTGCCAGTGCAGTCCTGTTGGAGCAGACTTCTTCAACTTCACTTCAAATGGCTTCATAGTTGTTACGAGTCATTATCTCCATGAGGGGCTGTGAGAGTTTGGTTATTAATATAATATCTTCCAGAATGATATTGTTTCAAAGTAATTAACATTTGCAGGTGAACACTTTGGCTAATCCCTTGACTAAATAATTAACTTCATTAAATATTGTCTTTTACATGATCTCCCATTCTAACCAATGTACTTCCCAAGACCTCAAATTTTGCAACTTCTTGCCTTTCTCACTTTGTACCCCTCTACCTTCAGACTTTTAAGTTATGTTCATCTTCACCTGATGAATGCTGGTTGATTTAACTTGCCTTCACTATTTCCAGACTTCAATTTGTCCTTCACTGATGGCCTGGACCCCTCACCTGGGTGTCTGAATAAAAGACCCAAAATAAAACGTTGAAATCTATTGTTTAAACAATCTAAAACTCTTTAAAAAGAGTGAAAATTGTCATCAAAACTTGAATGTTAGTTGCATCAAGAATTAAAAAAGGAAACTTACTATCAACAAAAGGTGCAAGCATTTTCTGTTGCATTTATATTTTTTTCAAGAAATTAACAAATTTAAATTGAACAAGAAGCATTTAAAGCGTCATTTGGTCGTACAGAACTTGAGTAATGCTGAAAAGCATTGCTTGGCCATTAACTGTCAGTCACCTGGTGCATTCTCCACAGCAACACCCCTACCAATCAGAGTCAAGTTGCCAATCAATCAGCACTTTCTTCTCATACAGTATAAATTGTCGTTTTCCCATTATATTCTTGCAAAGTGTCCTGATGAATGCAAGGCAAAAATCTTCGACAAACCTCTTTTTCAACAAAACTCAAAATGCATTATTTTTCTGTTTCACAGAAGTGACTTTTGTATATAATATTTTTGGAGTATTGTGAGCAGTTTTGGGCCCCGTATCTAAGGAAGGATGTGCTGGCTTTGGAAAGGGTCCAGAGGAGGTTCACGAGAATGAGCCCTGGAATGAAGAGCTTGTCCTATGAGGAACGGTTGAGGACTTGGGGTCTGTACTTGTTGGAGTTCGGAAGGACGAAGGGAGATCTTATTGAAACTTACAGGATACTGCGGGGCCTAGATAGAGTGGACGTGGAGAGGATGTTTCCACTAGTAGGAAAAACTAGAACCAGAGGGCACAACCTCAGGCTAAAGGGACAATCCTTTAAAACAGAGATGAGGAGGAATTTCTTCAGCCAGAGAGTGGTAAATCTGTGGAATTCTTTGCCGCAGAAGGCTGTGGAGGCCAGGTCATTGAGTGTCTTTAAGACAGAGATAGATAGGTTCTTGATTAATAAGGGATTAGGGTTATGGGGAAAAGACAGGAGAATGGTGATGAGAAAATTATCAGCCATGATTGAATGGCGGAGCAGACTCGATGGGCCGAGTGGCCTAATTCTGCTCCTATGGTCTTATAATCTTATGGGCTCTTATGGTCTTCTGAAATTTTATAACTGTTTAAAGCTTTCTTTTGTTTTGCAGAAGTTTGCAACAGTTGTCAATTAATCAGTTTTAAAGCTGTAACAATGGCATAATAATATCTAAGACACGTTTGGGGTAAACTTGTATGTTCATTAGCATGTTAATAAGAGTCATTTCACTAAAGTATAGAAGTGTCATGAAGGCTCTCCATTCAACAAATGCCACAACAAAATTTGGTAGCTGCAATACATTTCATGCACACAGCCTTCAACAGACCAAAGCATGTTCAGTGGCCCTTCAGTCCACATAATTCCCCTGTGCACTGAAATGCTGTGTTCTGCCAGGTTTATACTCTAAAGGCTGTGTTGTGTTAGTATGTTGTATTGTAGAGCTGTGTTACACAAGGTTATGTCATTCTGTACTGTGACAAAACAAAAGTTGAAAATCTTCAGCACTAAACAATTGAATTAAAGTCTGACTATCTGATTCTGAATGACAAAGCAGAGACATTGAACAACACAAATTTATTCAGCAACTTTTAGTTCACTGTAAATACCACAACCAAATGATAAACATCTTTGTAACAGTTTCCAAGGGACACCGTCTCCTCAATAGTCAGTTTTTAAATATATTTTTGTGACTCCTCTTTTTTTATTGGGTTGGAATATTGAAAAGTCAGAATTGCACAGATCAGTTGACTTGTTCCGATTCGCTGCAGTTCTTCATCTTGCACTCACATGAAACTGGTTCAGTAATTGTGTGGATGCTAGTTTTGCCATTGCCACAGGACAAGGTGACATTGGTAGATCTGGTGTTCTGAGGCAGACAGGAGCTGCAGCTGGTCACACTGCGGACCGTGACTGGGTTGTACTTTCTGATTGAGGAACATTCCCCTGTACACGCGTTGGTCGCTACCTGTGAATGTGAGCAACAACAAAGCTGAGGCCTGAAACTTTGTAAAGTCAGAAAGTCTCGGGGCCGGAGCCAAAATGCTTCTGAAGCCCAGAATCTGGAAGTTCCATCCCCAAAGCTAATCAATGGCAGATGCAGTATATCTTGGATAAGTGTGAGGTTATTCACTTTGGAAGCAAAAACAAGGCAGCAGATTACTACCTGAATGGCTGTAAATTGGGAGAGGGGAGTGTGCAGCGGGACCTGGGTGTCCTTGTGCACCAGTCGCTGAAGGTAAGCATGCAGGTGCAGCAGGCGGTAACGAAGGCAAATGGTATGTTCAATTGTGAGAGGTTTTGAGTACAAAGAACAAAGGAAATTACAGCACAGGAACAGGCCCTTCGGCCTCCAAACCTACACTGACCATGCTGCCCGACTGAACTAAAACCCCCTACCCTTCCGGGCGCCATATCCCTCTATTCCCATCCTATTCATGTATTTGTCCAGACGACCCTTAAATCTCACGATCGTATCTGCTTCCACTACCTCCCCCCGGCAACGAGTTCCAGGCACCCACCACCCTCTGTGTAAAAAACTTGCCTCGTACATCTCCTTTAAACCTTGCCCCTCGCACCTTAAACCTATGCCCCTAGTAATTGACTCTTCCATCCTGGGAAAAAGCTTCTGATTATCCACTCTGTCCATGCCCCTCATAATCTTGTAGACTTCTATCAGGTCTCCCCTCAACCTCCATTGTTCCAGTGAGAACAAACCAAGTTTCTCCAACCTCTCCTCATAGCTAATGCCCTCCATACCAGGCAACATCTTGGTAAATCTTTTCTGTACCGTCTCCAAAGCCTCCACATTCTTCTGGTAGTGTGGCGACCAGAATTGAACACTACAAACAAGAACAAAGAACAAAGAACAATACAGCACAGGAACAGGCCCTTCGGCCCTCCAAGCCCGCGCCACTCCCTGGTCCAAACTAGACCATTCTTTTGTATCCCTCCATTCCCACTCCATTCATATGGCTATCTAGATAAGTCTTAAACGTTCCCAGTGTGTCCGCCTCCACCACCTTGCCCGGCAGCGCATTCCAGGCCCCCACCACCCTCTGTGTAAAATACGTCCTTCTGATATCCGTGTTAAACCTCCCCCCCTCACCTTGAACCTATGACCCCTCGTGAACGCCACCACTGATCTGGGAAAAAGCTTCCCACTGTTCACCCTATCTATGCCTTTCATAATTTTATACACCTCTATTACATCACCCCTCATCCTCCGTCTTTCCAGTGAGAACAACCCCAGTTTACCCAGTCTCTCCTCATAACTAAGCCCTTCCATACCAGGCAACATCCTGGTAAACCTCCTCTGTACTCTCTCCAAAGCCTCCACGTCCTTCTGGTAGTGTGGCGACCAGAACTGGGCGCAGTATTCCAAACGCGGCCGAACCAAAGTTCTATACATCTGCAACATCAGACCCCAACTTTTATACTCTATGCCCCGTCCTATAAAGGCAAGCATGCCATATGCCTTCTTCACTACCTTCTCCACCTGTGACGTCACCTTCAAGGATCTGTGGACTTGCACACCCCGGTCCCTCTGCGTATCTACACCCTTTATGGTTCTGCCATTTATCCTATAGCTCCCCGCTACGTTAGTTCTACCAAAATGCATCACTTCGCATTTATCTGGATTGAACTCCATCTGCTATTTCTTTGCCCAAATTTCCAGCCTATCTATATCCTTCTGTCGCCTCTGACAATGTTCCTCACTCTCTGCAAGTCCAGCCATTTTCGTGTCGTCCGCAAACTTACTGATCACCCCAGTTACACCTTCTTCCAGATCGTTTATATAAATCACAAACAACAGAGGTCCCAATACAGAGCCCTGCGGAACACCACTAGTCACAGGCATCCAGCCGGAAAAAGACCCTTCCACTACCACCCTTTGTCTTCAGTGACCAAGCCAGTTCTCCACCCATCTAGCCACCTCCCCCTTTATCCCATGAGATCCAACCTTTTGCACCAACCTACCATGAGGGACTTTGTCAAACGCTTTACTAAAGTCCATATAGACAACATCCACGGCCCTTCGCTCGTCAACCATTCTAGTCACTTCTTCAAAAAACTCCACCAGGTTAGTGAGGCATGACCTCCCTCTCACAAAACCATGCTGACTATCGTTAATGAGTTTATTCCTTTCTAAATGCGCATGCATCCTAGCTCTAAGCATCCTCTCCAACAACTTCCCCACCACGGACGTCAAGCTCACCGGCCTATAATTTCCCGGGTTATCCTTCCTACCCTTCTTAAATAATGGGATCACATTAGCTATCCTCCAATCCTCTGGGACCTCACCTGTGTCCAGTGACGAGACAAAGATTTGCGTCAGAGGCCCAGCGATTTCATCTCTCGTCTCCCTGAGCAGCCTTGGATAGATTCCATCAGGCCCTGGGGATTTGTCAGTCTTTATATTCCCTAAAAAACCTAACACTTCCTCCCTTGTAATGGAGATTTTCTCTAACGGGTCAACACTCCCTTCCGAGACACTCCCAGTCAACACATCCCTCTCCTTTGTGAATACCGACGCAAAGTATTCATTTAGGATCTCCCCTACTTCTTTGGGCTCTAAGCATAATTCCCCACTTTTGTCCCTGAGAGATCCGATTTTTTCCCTGACAACCCTTTTGTTCCTGACGTATGAATAAAATGCCTTGGGATTCTCCTTAATCCTGTCTGCCAAGGACTTTTCGTGACTCCTTTTTGCCCTTCTAATTCCTCGTTTGAGTTCTTTCTGACTTTCTTTGTATTCCTCCAGAGCTCCCTCCGTTTTTAGCTGCCTGGACCTAATGTACGCCTTCCTTTTCTTTTTGACCAATCCCTCAATTTCCCTGGTTATCCACGGTTCTCAAATCCTACCCTTCCTATCCTTTTTTACAGGCACATGCCTATCCTATATTCCAAGTGTGGCCTAACTGAGGTTCTATAAAGCTGCAACATGACTTGCCCATTTTTAAACTCAATGCCAAGGCTGATGAAGGCAAGCATGCCGTATGCCTTCTTGACTACCTTTTCCACTGCATTGCCACTTTCAGTGACCTGTGTACCTGTACATCCAGATCTCTTTGCCTAGCAATACTCCTTAGGGTTCTGCCATTTACTGTATATTTCCTATCTGTATTATATCTTCCAAAATGCATTACCTCACATTTGTCTGGATTAAACTCCATCTGCCATCTCTCCGTCCAAGTCTCCAACCGATCTATGTCCTGCTGTATCCTCTGATGGTCCTCATCACTATCCGCAAATCCACCAACCTTTGTGTCGTCTGCAAACTTACTAATCAAACCAGTTACATTTCCCTCCAAATCAGTTTTCTATATTACAAACAGCAAAGGTCCCAACACTGACCCCTGAGGAACACCACTTGTCACAGCCCTCCATTCAGAAATACATCCTTCCCTGCTACCCTCTGTCTTCTTTGATCGAGTCAGTTTTGTATCCACCTTGCCAGCTCAACTCTGATCCCATATGACTTCACCTTCTGCACCAGTCTGCCATGAGGGGCCTTGTCAAAGGCCTTACTGAAGTCCATGTATACAACATCAACTGCCCTACCCTCATCAATCATTTTCGTCACTTCCTCAAAAAACTTATGATCAAGTTAGTGAGACACGACCTCCCCTTCACAAAACCATGTTGCCTCTCACTAATACGTCCACTTATTTCCAAGTGGGAATAAATCCTGTCTCGAAGAATCCTCTCCAATAATTTCCCTACCACTGACGTAAGGCTCACCAGCCTGTGATTACCTGAATTATTCTTGCTACCCTTCTTAAACAAAGGAACAACATTGGCTATTCTCCAATACTCTGGGACCTCCCCTGTAGTCATGATGTGGAGATGCCGGCGTTGGACTGGGGTAAACACAGTAAGAAGTCTCACAACACCAGGTTAAAGTCCAACAGGTTTATTTGGTAGCAAAAGCCACGAGCTTTCGGAGCGCTGCTCCTTCATCAGGTAAGTGGGAGCTCTGTTCACAAACAGGGCATATAAAGACACAAACTCAATTGAGTTTGTGTCTTTATATGCCCTGTTTGTGAACAGAACTCCCACTTACCTGACAAAGGAGCAGCGCTCCGAATGCTAGTGGCTTTTGCTACCAAATAAACCTGTTGGACTTTAACCTAGTGTTGTGAGACTTCTTACTGTGACCTCTCCTGTAGCCAGTGAGGATACAAAGATTTCTCTCAAGGCCCCAGCAATTTCCTCCCTTGCCTCTCTCAGTATTCTGGGGTATATCCCATCAGGCCCTGGGGACTTGTCTACTTTAATGTTTTTCAAGAACCCCAATACCTCCTCCTTTTTGATCTCAACATGACTCAAACTATCTACACACCCTTTCCCAGACTCATCATCCACCAAGTCCTTCTCTTTTGTGAATACTGACGCAAAGTACTCATTTAATACCTCACCCATTTCCTCTGGCTCCACACATAGATTCCCTCCCTTGTCCTTCAGTGGGCCAACCCTCTCCCTGGCTACCCTCTTGCTCTTTATATATGTATAAAAAGCCTTGGGATTTTCCTTAATCCTGCTGGCCAATGCTTTTTCGTGACCCCTTTTAGCCCTTCTTACTCCTTGCTTAAGTTTCTTTCTTGTACAGGAGCAGGGATGTGTTGTTGCAATTATACAGGGCCTTGGTGAGGCCACACCTAGAGTATTGTGTGCAGTTTTGGTCTTCTTATCTGAGGAAGGATGTTCTTGCTCTCGAGGGAGCGCAGCGAAAGTTTACCAGGCTGACTCCAGGGATGGTGGAACTGATGTATGAGGAGAGATTGACTCGGTTAGGATTGTTTTCACTGGAGTTCAGACAAATGAAGGGGGATCTCATAGAGACTTATAAAATTCTAACAGGACTAGACAGGGTAGATGCAGGGAGGATATTCCTGGTGGTGGAGGAGTCCAGAATCGGGGTCACAATCTGAGGATTCAGGGTAGACCATTTAGGACGGAGGCGAGGAGACATTTCTTCACCCAAAAAGTGATGAGCCTGTGGAATTCATTACCACAGGAAATAGTTGATGTCAAAACATTGAATGTATTCAAGAGGTGGCTGGATATAGCACTTGGGGTGAATGGGATCAAAGGTTATGGGGAAAAAGCAGGATTAGGCTATTGAGTTGGATGATCAGCCATGATCGTAATGAATGGCGGAGCAGGCTCGAAGGGCCAGATGGCCTCCTCCTGCTCCTATCTTCTATGTTTCTATAAGTGATTTTTATCATCAGGATTTTCAAAACATGACTTGTGGGCTTTAGACATTTGAATAAAAGTTCTAAAAATACCAGAGAGGTCAGCTACCCTTTGGAAGAGGCCAGGTATCCTTTAAGAAGAGGCCACCTACTCTGTGGGAGAGGTCCAGGTACCCCTTTGTAATTGTTAAGAGCAGACATGAATTTGAATAAAAAGTGAATACATCTGTGGGACTGAAATTAGAATTTCAACATGATTAGCCAGCCTGGGATGGTATTCTCCGGGCCCACCAGCGTCTCCCTCCCCACGGCCCGCCCACCGGAGGGGTTCCTCCCAGTGGCGTTTATGGCTGCTCCCCACTCATGGGGAGCAGGCGTCCTGACCCCGCTGGTGGGGTCAGAGGCCATTGAAGCCACCTCAGGAGGTTGGAGGCATTGGGCAGTGCCAAGGGTGAGGGGCCAGCTGGGCATCCTAGGGGGCCTACTGGTGAGTGATTGGTGGTTGGGGTGGGTGGGGTGCTACTACTCTGCAAACAGGATCGGTGGGAGAGGAAGGGAGAAGGCAATCAGGGCTGGCCATTGGGGTGGGGGGAGGGTGTCAGGGCTGGCGGGGGCTGGGGGGGAAATCAAGAGATCAAGGGCAGACCGGAAGGGAGGGGGAGATCGGGGCTAGCTGGTGGGAAAGGGGGACATTGGGGCTGGCCTGGGGAGGTCCAGTAGGCCAGCGAACAGGGGTTGGGGATGGGGGTCAGGAAGGCAAGTGGTCAGGGGGGTTGCAAGGCTGGCCAGCGATTGGAGGCCAGTGATTGGGAGGCCGGCGATGGGGGGATGGGGGGTGGGGGGGGGGGGTGGGGGTGGGGGTGGGCACTGTGCGTGTGCCGATCTTCGCACTGACAGGTTGGCGCATGCACAGTGGCCCGCTCGGCTATGCTGCCGGCCTCCCGGGTGGGAATAGGCCCCGCCCATCACTTTTCAGAGGGAATCACATTGACATACTCTGCATTGCACAGAGCGTTGGAGATTCGTTCTGGTAAGTATGACCAAAAAACTGGTGGGAAATACTCCCGCTTTCCCGCCCGTTGGGCACTTGGACTTTTTGGGAAAATCCCACGTGATCTTCGGTGGTGAGAACCTTGACTGGCGAGGAGACTAAGGAGTGTGAGCCCGGACTGTAGCGTCAGGCTTGTTAATGAAGCGTAGCATTAATATTTAAACCAGCCTCGTTCCCGGAAAGGGATGCTAATCCTTTCAATACTTTCTCTCTCCCTCTGGTTATCACATCCAATACTTCACACCCCTCCCACGTAACGACAATGTCTGTATTGTCCCCTATTTTGTGAAGACAGACACTGACAGGATCTCACCAGCTTGCCATGCTGGTTGATTGGCGTGGAGAGCCGGTAAGATAGGGCGAGGGGCAAAGAATTGAGTTCACGCCGGATTTCCCACCTCTTGCAATCTTGTCGGCCCCATTCTGCCGAAATGGGTAGAAGAGTGAGAAACCCTCAACTCATTTAAAAAGTGTCTGGATATGTAACTCGAGTGTCGTAATCGGCAAAGCTTTGGGTCAGATCTGGAAGGTGGAATTAGGCTGAGCGACTCGTTTTGCGGCTGATGCAGACATGAGGGGCCAAGCGGTCTCTTTCTGTATTGTAATTGATTCTAACACCAGGACAGTCTCAGGATTAGGGGTTGTTCATTTAAGGCTGGGATGAGGAGACATTACTTCATTCAAGGGCTGTGAATCTGAGTAATGTTTGAATATATTTAAGGTGGGGTGGACAGATTTCTGCTCATTCAGGGAATCAATAGATATAGATGATCTGGAGGAGGGGACGGAGTGTAGGGTAACGAAGTTTGCAGACGACACAAAGATAAGTGGAAAAGTGAATCGTGTGGAGGACGGAGAAGATCTGCAGAGAGATTTGGACAGGCTGAGTGAGTGGGCGAGGATATGGCAAATGGAGTATAACGTTGATAAATGCGAGGTTATACACTTTGGAGGAAATAATAACAAATGGGATTACTATCTCAATGGAAACAAATTAAAACATGCTACCGTGCAAAGGGACCTGGGGGTCCTTGTGCATGAGATGCAAAAGCCCAGTCTGCAGGTACAACAGGTGATCAAGAAGGCAAATGGGATGTTGGCCTATATTGCAAGGGGGATAGAATATAAAAGCAGGGATGTCTTGATGCACCTGTACAGGGCATTGGTGAGGCCGCAGCTGGAATACTGTGTGCAGTATTGGTCCCCTTATATGAGGAAGGATATATTGGCATTGGAGGGAGTGCAGAGAAGGTTCACCAGGTTGATACCGGAGATGAGGGGTTTGGATTATGAGGAGAGGCTGAGGAGATTGGGTTTGTCCTCATTGGAGTTTAGAAGGATGAGCGGGGATCTTATGGAGACTTATAAGATAATGCGGGGGCTGGATAGGGTGGAGGCGGAGAGATTCTTTCCACTTAGTAAGGAAGTTAAAACTAGAGGACACAGCCTCAAAATAAAGGGGGGTCGGTTTAAGACAGAGTTGAGGAGGAACTTCTTCTCCCAGAGGGTGGTGAATCTCTGGAATTCTCTGCCCACTGAGGTGGTGGAGGCTACCTCGCTGAATATGTTTAAAGCGCGGATGGATGGATTCCTGATCGGTAAGGGAATTAAGGGTTATGGGGATCAGGCGGGTAAGTGGTACTGATCCACGTCAGATCAGCCATGATCTTGTTGAATGGCGGGGCAGGCTCGAAGGGCCAGATGGCCTACTCCTGCTCCTATTTCTTATGTTCTTATGTTCTTATATGGGGAACAGGGAGGGAATGGATGTGAGCCAGAGGATCAGCCTTCATTGTGCTGAATGGTTGATGGATGGTCGATTTCTCTTTCTGTTTTTTATGTTCTTTTCAGTGCAAATACTAACTTTTAATTTCAGTTATTAATTGAATTTAACTTCCTCCTTTTTGCTGGAATGGGATCTGATCTCGTGCCTTTTGAGCATTTTCCAGGGTAAAATTCGGCTATCCTTTACACTCTGCTGCCCCCTTCCAAAATTCGAGACAAAGTTCTGGGAAAGAAGAGGAGAATTGTGTGCTGTGTTACCTGTGCAGAGCAGTCCCCCTCCATCAGTACAATATTTTTCACAGCTATATTGCAGCTTGGAATTTTCTGTTGCACTGGAAACAGAAACATAACAATGATTATTCCTTGCAGGAATATTGCCGATTCCACATACTAACAGGTTCTACCTGATAGCGGCACAATAGCTGCAGCTCTCACGAGAGGATATGGTGCTTAGTAACTATGGTTTTATTCAATGAGCGACAGGGAGAACTTATTCTTTCACTGAGAAATTTGACTGAGGAGCAGGCAGGAAGAGCTGGTTCTGAGGTGAAAAGTCACTGAGGTGAAAAGTTAACTCGATTTCTTTTGCCACGGATACTGTCTGAGCTGATGAGCATTTCCAAAATATTTTGTTTTTATTAAAGAACTATCCATTGCATATGATTTAATAGAGAGAAGACACAGAATAGAATCACAAAATGTCTACGTAGAAACCCTACAGTGCTGAAGGAGGCCATTTGGCCCATCGAGTCTGCACCGACAACAATCCCACCCAGGCCCTATCCCCATCACCCCACATATTTATTCCACGAATTCCTCTAACCTACACATGCCGGGACACCCAACCTAACCTGCACATCTTTGGAGTGCGGGAGGAAACCGGAGCACCCGGAGGAAACCCACACAGACACGGGGAGAACGTGCAGACTCCACACAGACAGTGACCCAAGCGGGAATTGAACCCAGGTCCCTGGAGCTGTGAGGCAGCAGTGCTAACCACTGTGCCACCATGCCACCCAGAACAGCGAAGGAGTAGGCCATTTGGATAGATATGTCAGTGTGGTTTTCTGCAGAACCTCCTCACTTCATCCCACTCCACCTTCCCCCCAATCCTGTGACTTTCTTTTTCCTCTTGATATAATTATCCAAGCCATAATGAATCTGTCTCTAGTGAACTCGAAGGCAGCACATTCCAGATCCCAATCATTCATTGCCTGACAGTTACTAACTGCGAGGTTGGATTTTTTAAAATATAAGTTAATGGACTCGCTTGAAACTGTAACACCGGATAAGGAGGTATGAAACGGCGGGACAAATCAAATGGACAGAATACATAACCAATATTTATGATTTCAGACAGAGAGAAAGGGAAGGCTTGTCCAGTGACAGTACAATTTATATTAACGGCCTGGGTTCCAATATTGTTTGGATCTTGGGCCAAATTGGATTGGTTCACAAATTGTTCCCTGTGGCCATGTGCCCTTGAGCTTGCTGGGAAGGAGCAGGACTCATGCAGAGGGGAGCTGGGGGCCAAAGACACAAGTGAGAACCCCCAACATCTCCAGCCACGGTGCAGGCCTCACGTCAGTGACCGTTTTGCTTTCACTGTTCCCCTGCCCTGCACTATTGCTATCTCCCTTCCATTGCAGGTCAATCAGCGGGTGAGCCTGGACCATCCTCTCAGACCTTGGACACCACAGACCTGAGCAGCTCCTGGGGAAACATCTCGGAGACAGGCATCAAGGAGGTGTTACCGTTGTCACCTGCATCCACCGCCCGTGCAGATACTTGCACCTAGGTGGGAATAATTAGTAGACAGGGTTCTGGGTCACTCACTGGTGAGCACCTCACAGCTGAAGGTCCACAGCTGGTGGAGACAGGATATCCCGGAGATTCGGCACTCAGAGGAATGCCAGGGTCCAGGACTCTGTTGAGCCCCAGTTCGATGATGAGCTGCTGGTTCAGTCATCCAAGAGCAGCTGGAGTTACAAAGGCAGAATTGTATTAGGGATCAGCATCGCTCCTCGGAATGTAAGGTCAGTGGAAGGAATCCCATTGCCTTCTGTCTGAGGAGATGCTATCGTCACAATGACACAACAAGGCCAACACTGCGAGCGTGGCTTCTGCAGTGGACACCTTGGTACAGAACACGCACCCAATGGCAGGAGATGTCAGCTCCTTGGTTCAGGTCATGACCTCCATGGCTAAGGGCATGAACTCCATGGTGCAGGGCTTCAACTGCAGGCACGAGGGTCAGTGCCAGAGGACGGCGGGGCTTCTGGATCTCACTCCAGCTGCTCCTTTATCTCATGGAGGAGTCAGCAGCACCTGGGCACCCAAAAGGAACAGTATTGGCATGTACACAGCACAGGGTATTCTACCCAGGAGACCCTGGGGGTGTCTAGTGTTAGAATGTAACTAGTGACAACTTTGTATTCGATGTAATGTGACCAATGGGAACAAGATGTAAGGGTCAGCTGACCCAGTAAACCATGGAACCAATTACAGAGTGATATAATAGTCAGCTGACTCACTATAAATAAGAACCTGTTTAGAATTGTGGGGAGCTTGGAGTGGCCCAGGGTGAGGCCCCAAGTTTGGAGTAATGATGTTTCTTTACTAAACCCTTTCTTAGATTTATAAGTTGGAGTAAGTTTTGTTGTATTTTCATTATCTGCATTTTGAAGAGTTCCTTCTGAGGAAACATTGGCAGCAGAGGAAAGCCCATCGTAACTTGGTGTTTGTTTTTGAAGAAGTGCTGCAGCCATGGCAGGAGGTAGAAGGAAACCAGTGGGATTGGACTGTGCCTCTGTCTTTGCAGATGCTGAACCATATCGGCAATGGAAGGCAGAGGTGGAAATGTGGGCCCTGGTCACCACAATACCGAAAACAAAGCAAGGTATGGCATTGGCTTTGTCACTTCCAATTAGGAGCAAGCTCAGAAACAAAGTATTTTCTGATTGGACGGCAGACGGCCTAAATAGAGAAGAAGGGCTCCAGCTCCTGACACAATACTTCGAGACGTTTTACCAGAAAGATGAGTTCTTGGAGAATTATGAGGGGTGGGTGATGTTTGACAGGATTAGGAGACAAGATTCCCAGTCCATGGAAGAGTATATCATGGATTTTGATAGGAGCTGTAACAGGCTAATGAAATTTAATCTGGAGATTCCAGATGCAGTATTGGCCTTTAAGTTGTTGACTGTGCATGTCTGTCGCACATGGATACTCTTTTAGTAATGACTGGAATACAATTAAGGGGAACAGAGCCCCTCTTTGATCAAATTGCAGCATCATTAAGAAAGTTTTTTGGGAAGCAATCATTCGCTGCCACCTTGTTCAATGCAGACCGGAATGCCACAGAGCCCAGAACGGAGGAGTCAATGGTGACTCAACCGCCTGCCGGACCACATGGAGCACGAAGGCCTTTAAACAGAGACAGTTACATTAATAACGGACCGAGTGTCAAAAATAGTTATAACCGATTTGAAAATGGGGAAGGAAGATGCATACGGGATATTGATAAGAGGTTTCAATGGAAGGAATGCGAGAGGGATTGTGAATCGCTGTTTCCGATGTGATTCCCCAGACCACTACATTGTAAACTGTCCGAAAAGAAGCAATCGTGTCTTTGAAACCACGTGACACAGAATACGTGGAAACCAACATTCACAGAATCATAGAAATCATAGAAACCTTACAGTGCAGAAGGAGGCCATTCAGCCCATTGAGTCTGCACTGACCACAATCCCACCCAGGCCCTACCCCCATATCCCTACATATTACTCGCTAATCCCTCTAACCTACACATCTCAGAACACTAAGGGGCAATTTTGGCATGGCCAATCAACCTAACCCACACATTTTTTGGACTGCAGGAGGAAACCGGAGCACCCGGAGGAAACGCACGCAGACACGGGGAGAATGTGCAGATTCCACACAGACAGTGACCCAAGCCAGGAATCGAACCCAGGTCCCTGGAGCTGTGAAGCAGCAGTGCTAACCACTGTGCTACCGTGCCGCTCCATTGACGAGGATAAGGACCAGGAAGGCATTGTTTTGGTGGCAGAAAAGTTGAGTCCCATAATGAGCGTCCTGATGATAGACTCTTTCAACTGTGCTGTTTTAGATAGTGGATGTACATCCACTGTCTGCGGCTCAGATTGGCTAGATTGTTATTTAGGGTGTCTTGCTCATAAAAACCAAAAGAAAGTAAAAGAACATGATAGTTCCATCTGCTTTAGACTTGGAGATGACAACACTCTCACGTCCTCCAAAAGAGTGATACTTCCCTGTAAGATTGCGCGAATCAATTTATTTGTAAGTACAGATGTAGGGTCTGATTTTACCAAAACTTCGCACCCGTTTTCGGGTGTGAAGTCTCGGTAAAGTTGGGCGTCGGGCCAATACCGCGATCTGCACCCGATTCCGAGCAGATCGCAGCTTTACCGACACCTGATTCGGGCGCAGGTCCGGTGCGCGCCCGAATCGGGCGGCCCGACGATTTAAATGCATTTGCATTTAAATCGACTTAATGAACCGCGCGCCCAACCCTACCACCAAATCCCACTTTACCGTCTTCTGGCCCGATCCGCGTCCGCGCTGTTACCGACCTGCAAAATAAAAGTCTGAAGTCGCCGCTGCAGCCTCCGAAGAGCGGGGTCAGAGACTGCACCGGCTCCCTGACCCAGGTCATCCTCTGGTCGGGGCGGGAGGGGGGTGGGAGGAGGAGAGGGGGTGCGACATCTCATCCCCCCCTCGCCAGGGGATGATCAGTCACACCCCCCCTCCCTCCCACCTCCCACGCACCTCCCCCGCACCCCCCCCCCCCGTCAGAGGATGATATGTCACACCCCCTCTCCTTCCCCACCCCCGGGGATGATCGGTCACACCCCCTCCCCTCCCACCCCATTCCCTCCCCCACCTCGACCAGGGGATGACCGTCAGAGAGCCGCTCTCTCCGCTTTCTGCTTTTTTTTCACGCCCGGGCGCGCTGTCAGATTTTTTTCAAACTGAGCATGCGCGGTTCAGGGCTCCGATTGGTCCGCCAGCGCTAAGCCCCGCACACAGTGTGGATCGGGCCGGAGCCGGCAAAACGCGTATGGGCGCGCTGCAAAGAGGATTCCAGGCGCGGATCTGTTTGACGCCCAGATCCAGCACTTAGACTCAAAATGGTAAAATTCCCCCCGTAGTTTCCAGTGATATACCTTTGTTGTTAAGCAGAAGAAAGCTCGGATGACCATCGATTTGAAACAGGATAAAGATATCTGGGGAAACTGTGGACCTACACTTTACAAGATCTGGCCATTATTGTCTTCCTTTAAGTGAACTGAAATGATCAGACCAAAGGATTCATGAGGCGTTAATGTCGCTAACAGACAGCAGCACGATGGACAAAAAGATCATTCTGAAACTCCATAAGCAGTTTGGTCATCCAGTACCACAGAGACTGAGAGCACTGCTGCAGGATGTAGGTGTGCTGGACAAAGGATATAATGATCTCGTAGAATAAATACCAGTCCAGTGTGAAATTTGCGTAAAATATAGAAGGACATCCCCGCATCTAGTTGTGAGTCTACCATTAGCACAGGATTTCAATGATGTAGTGGCGATGGATCTAAAGATATGGGACAAGGACAAAGGCGTCTATCTATTGCACTTTGTGGACATGGCCACCCGGTTTAGCATATCCACGGTGATTTACAGCAAAGATAAAAAGACCATTATAGATAAAATTATGACCTACTGGATTGGAACAGGATTGGGGGCACCGTCTAAATTTTTGACAGACAATGGGGCGAATTCGCAAATGATGAGTTTCAAGATATGTGTGAAAATGTAAATATTGTAATAATGCGCACGGCAGCAGAGAGCCCATTCAGCACTGGCCTCTGTGAAAGGAATCACGCCGTTATAGATGACACGTTGCATCAAAATTTTGGCAGATCAACCGGGCTGTAAATTGCAGATTGCTTTAGCATGGGCAGTGCATGTGAAAAATTTGTTACAAATGGTGGGGGGGGCTATATGGGAGGAATCCAAAGTGCCGTCAGTATTAACAGATGCTCCCCCAGCGCGAGAAGGCGCAAGCATTAGCTCCATGTTTTCTGCACATTTAGATTTGCACCATTTAAACACTATGCATGCAGGGAGAACGGCCTTCATTAAGGCTGAGGTTTCAGAATGGATAAGACATCGCAGAAGACTATCTTCCAGAAAGGGGATATACTTCCAGAAAGGGGGATAGGGTCTACTATAAAAGAGTGGAAAGGACCCGGGAAAGTGATAGGAACAGACGGCAAGGTAGTTATATACAACACGGTAACCAGACAATGCGAGCCCACTCTTCGAGAGTAGTGGGACTTGGGTATGAATTCGGAGCATCTGAGCAAGATGCAGAAGTGCAGGAGGCACCTTGTGCCTCACATGCACACACCCTGAGCTATTATGAGGATCAGTCAACAATAGATGAGAGGGAATCTGATGATCAACAAAGTACCAGTGAAGCAGGGGATGAAGCTGCTGCTTCAAAGGTTCAGCTACTCAAAGTAGGCACAGTGGTATCATACACACCCAAAGGGTCAAGCGAGTGGAGGGAGGCCACACTAATCGGGAAAGCAGGACAGGCCTCAGGAAAGTACAAACACTGGCTCAACATCCAAGAGCAAGGGCAAGAAGCCAAAGCTATAGATTGGGAAAATGGGGTGGACAGATGGAAGCAAAAAAAGCGAGACCTAAGTCCTGAGGATGAGACAATAAGCATTCGTGAACCCAGGAAAAAGTCACGAATCTGTGACTGAAGTGGTATCAACAGAGAACAGTGACCTGAGGGTAGCAGCCCTGACAGAAACAGACATGGCAGTAGAGGCCGGAACTTAACGAGGAAGGCTAGGATTCAAACCAATGATAGGAATAGGAGGCCAAACAAAGAGAGCTGGACAGTTGGAAGGAGTTTGGGTGTACACCGAGGTACCAGATGAAGGGAAGCCTGCTTTGTCCCATCGGTGGGTTTGCACAGAGAAAGTTTTGCAGATGGAACGTAGAGCTAAAACCAGATTAGTAGCCCGTGGGTAGAGGAACATTTGGATGGGAAAGACATTACGGTTGATTCACCCACAGCAGGGAAAGTGACACTGAAATTTTTTTTTGCTGTTCTAGTATCTAATAATTGGATGTGTAAATCAATAGATATCAAAGCAGCATTTCTGCCCGGCCAAACATTTCAGAAAAGTTTTTTTGAGGCCACCCAAAGAAACAGGTAATACACAGGGACATTTGTGGAAATTGAACAAATGTGAGTATGGGTTAAGTGATGCATCAAGCGTCTGGTATTTCTCTGTACGATCTGTATTGCTGAAGACTGGCTGTGTCCAGTTAAAAGCAGATCCAGCAGTGTTTTACTGGAAGGCTAAAGGAAAATTAGCTGGAATTTTTATAATGCATGTGGATGATTTCCAATGGAGTGGCTCAGAAGAATTTGAAAAAGGATAATTGAGAAGCTGAAAACAGAATTTAAAGGCGGGAGTCAAGCAGCTGGTGCTTTTCGATATCTTGGTCTTGATATCCGACAAGTGACGATGGGTCAGCAGGGATATCTAGACAGTATTGATCCCATTCCCATCACCAGAGGAAGGTCAATGGAAAAAGAGGAAGGGGCCAGTGAAAAAGAAACGGAGTTGTTGAGGAGTATGATAGGACAGCTAAACTGGCTATGCACACAGACAGGACCAGAGGGGAGCTTTAATGTCCTGGACCTCAGTAATATGCTGAAGCGTGCCACAGTCAGAGACCTTGCAGGCTAATAAAACATTTAAAAAGTTAAAATTAGAGGAGTGTAATTAAATTCCCAGCATTAGGAGAACGGGAAGATATGAAATTGGTTGTGTTCAGTGATACTTCACATGCCAATCTACCAGATGGACATTCAAGCGGTGCTGGATTTATAATATACTTGTCGGTAAGGAAGGAAAATGTTGTCCCTTGGTCTGGGAAGCAAGGAAAATAAAACGGGTGGTCAAAAGTACATTGTCGGCTGAAACCCTAGCGTTAGTGGAGGCGTTGGATTTGGGGATATATTTGTCTGACACATTAACAGAATTATTTTTTATGGGCACATCGGGTAAGAAAGTACCAATTTACTGTTATGTGGACAATCGGTCTTTATGGGACAAAGTTCACTCAACAAAACGTGTAACAGAAAAACGACTAAGAATTGATTTGGCCAGCATTAAACAAACACTGGAAAACAAGGAAGTTTCCAAACTTAACTGGTTGGTGCAAGTCTACAGCTGCAGGTATTGGAAAGTTATTAAGAATACTGGAGGATGATTGTCTTAAATTATTGCGAAAAATAAAACAAAGGGAATCTGTTAGAATGTAACCGGTGACAACTTTGTATTGGATGTAATGTGACCAATAATAACAAGCTGTAAGGGTCAGCTGACCCAGTAAACCATGGAACCAATTACAAAGAACAAAGAACAGTACAGCACAGGAAACAGGCCCTTCGGCCCTCCAAGCCTGTGCCGCTCCTTGGTCCAACTAGACCAATCGTTTGTATCCCTCCATTCCCAGGCTGCTCATGTGACTATCCAGGTAAGTCTTAAACGATGTCAGCGTGCCTGCCTCCACCACCCTACTTGGCAGCGCATTCCAGGCCCCCACCACCCTCTGTGTAAAAAACGTCCCTCTGATGTCTGAGTTATACTTCGCCCCTCTCAGCTTGAGCCCGTGACCCCTCGTGATCGTCACCTCCGACCTGGGAAAAAGCTTCCCACTGTTCACCCTATCTATACCCTTCATAATCTTGTATACCTCTATTAGATCTCCCCTCATTCTCCGTCTTTCCAGGGAGAACAACCCCAGTCTACCCAATCTCTCCTCATAGCTAAGACCCTCCATACCAGGCAACATCCTGGTAAACCTTCTCTGCACTCTCTCCAATGCCTCCACGTCCTTCTGGTAGTGCGGCGACCAGAACTGGACACAGTACTCCAAATGTGGCCTAACCAGCGTTCTATACAGCTGCATCATCAGACTCCAGCTTTTATACTCTATACCCCGTCCTATAAAGGCAAGCATACCATATGCCTTCTTCACCACCTTCTCCACCTGTGTTGCCACCTTCAAGGATTTGTGGACTTGCACACCGAGGTCCCTCTGTGTTTCTATACTCCTGATGACTCTGCCATTTATTGTATAACTCCTCCCTACATTATTTCTTCCAAAATGCATCACTTCGCATTTATCTGGATTAAACTCCATCTGCCACCTCTCCGCCCAATTTTCCAGCCTATCTATATCCTGCTGTATTGCCCGACAATGCTCTTCGCTATCCGCAATTCCAGCCATCTTCGTGTCATCCGCAAACTTGCTGATAACACCAGTTACACCTTCTTCCAAATCATTTATATATATCACAAATAGCAGAGGTCCCAGTACAGAGCCCTGCGGAACACCACTGGTCACAGACCTCCAGCCGGAAAAAGACCCTTCGACCACTACCCTCTGTCTCCTATGGCCAAGCCAGTTCTCCACCCATCTAGCCACTTCTCCTTGTATCCCATGAGCCTTAACCTTCTTAACCAACCTGCCATGTGGGACTTTGTCAAATGCCTTACTGAAATCCATATAGACGACATCCACGGCCCTTCCTTCAGAATGATGTGATGGTCAGCTGACTGAGTATAAATAAGAATCTGTTTGGAATTGTGGGGAGCTTGGTGAGGCCCCAAGTTTGGAGGAATGAAGTTTCTTTATTAAACCCTTTCTTTGATTTATAAGTTAGAGTAAGTTTTGTTGTATTTTCATTAACTGCATTTTGAAGAGTTCCTTCTAAGGAAACATCTAGCTCATCTGATCCTCCCCCCCCCCCCTCCCCCCTCCCTGTGATCAACACACCTCCAGCCCCGCACACAGAGGAGAGCAGCATGACAACATACATGCTGTCTGAAAGGCAGGTCTTCAAAGTCCCAGCCCTCTAGGGATTGTCCGCCAAGGTCATCTTAGGGAACAGGGCACTGAAGTCAGCAAGCCTCCTCATCCTCAGCTGTGGATCCTAGGGAGACAGCTAAGGTAGATCGGGTAGATTGTAAGGATGTTTTCCCAATGGCAGAGGCGTCTAAGACCAGAGAGCAGAGGTTTAAGCTGAGGAGCAAGTGGTTTAAAAACAAAGAAGAACAGTACAGCACAGGAACAGGCCCTTCAGCCCACCAAGCATGCACTGACACAGAGGCTTTCTAAACTCAAGCCCTTTTGCCTCTAAGCGGTCTGTATCCCCCTATTCACTGCCTATTCATGTATCTGTCAAGATGCCTCTTAAACATTGCTATTGTATCAGTTTCTACCACCACCTCTGCCAGCACATTCCAGGCATTTACCATCCTCTGTGTAAAAAGCCTCTCACGTCTCCTTTAAACTTTCCCCCTTTTACTTTAAACCTATGCTCCCTAGTAATTGGCATTTCTACCCTGGGGAAAAGACTCCGGGGCGATCTTACCTAAAACATTCTAAGAGCCGAATGAGCATGAAAACAGGACAAATTCGCACTTCTTTTAGGGTGATTTAAAAATTGAATCTTACCAGACTTTGTCAAAAAAAATCAAGCCAAACTTGGATTCTGCCAGCAGGGGGAGTGAGCGTGGCCTAAATTGCCTGATAGCTGGCTGATAGGAGCAGAGTGCATCATTACGCATGAGCAGATCTCTGTGCTCTGTAAGCACAGAAATCTGTCACTGTCTCCCCCAGCTATAGCTGGCCACTGTGGTCCATCATCCCTCACCCCCTGTCCAGACCGATTGGCACCCCCCCGTCTCCACCTGGATACATTACAACCTCCCCACCGATTGCTGTTGCAGAGCGTCAGTTGTCTCTCCCCCACCAATCGCTATTACAGAGTGCGCAGTGGATCACCGTCCCCCCCCCACTGATCACTATTGCAGAAGTGTGCAGTGGTCCCTCCTGAATGGCCCACCCCTGGTTTGGCCCACTCAGACCCTGTCCGCTCAGGACCTGCCCCCTTGGCACTGCCCAGTGCCTGATGGGCAGTGCCAGAGTGCTAGGCTGGCATTGCCAGGGTGCCCAGTGGGCAGTGCCAGGGTGCCAAGCTGCCCAAGAGGCAACCAACCCAGCCCTCAACCTTCTGGGGGGCCTCAAGGGGCTCTGGTTCTACCCGCAAGGCCATCACGTCTGGTCCCCATTGATGAGCATCATACGTGATCCTCGCCAGAGACATCCTTCACCCGTGAGGCCACAGAGGCAAGTGAGCCCGGATGATTGTGTCCCGGGCTTACTTTTAATATTTAAATGCTGCTTATCATTGCCTTTAAATATTGAAATCCTGAACTGGCCTTTAAAAGATTCCCACATTTCCCACATGACAGGTGTGGATTTACCCACAAACAGCCGCCCCCAACCTACATTCCCCAGTTCCTGCCTAATATTGTCATAGCCTTCCCCCAGTTTAGTACTTCCACCTGAAGACTATTCTTATCCAGGAGTAACTTAAACCTTACAGAATTATGGTCACTGTTCCTGAAATGCTCCCCCATTGAAACTTTGATCACTTGGCCGGGATCATTCCCCAATACCAGGTGTATTTTGGCCTCTTCCCGAATTGGAATATGATGTGGAGATACTGGCGTTGGTTTGGCGTAAGCACAGTAAGAAGTCTCACAACACCAGGTTAAAGTTCTACAGGTTTATTTGGTAGCACGTGCTTTCGGAGCACTGCCCCTTCATCAGGCGAGGGGTTGGGGCCTGAGGGGCCCAGACCAGGGGTGGGCCGTTCACTAGGATGCTACAGGGACTTGATGGTTTGAGTTATAAGGAAAGGCTGGATAGACTGGGACTTTTTTCTCTGGAGCGTAGGAGGCTGAGGGGTGATCTTATAGAGGTCTATAAAATAATGAAGGGCATAGATCAGCGAGATAGTCAATATCTTTTCCCAAAGGTAGGGGAGTCGAAAACTAGAGGGCATAGGTTTAAGGTGAGAGGGGAGAGATACAAAAGTGTCCAGAGGGGCATTTTTTCACACAGTGGTTGGTGAGTGTCTGGAACAAGCTGCCAGAGGTAGTAGTAGAGGTGGGTACAATTTTGTCTTTTAAAAAGCATTTAGACAGTTACATGGGTACGATGGGTACAGAGGGATATGGGCCAAATGCGGGCAATTGGGACTAGCTTCGGGGTTTTAAAAAAAAGGGCGGCATGGACAAGCTGGGCCGAAGGGCCTGTTTCCATGCTGTAAACCTCTATGACAATGATGGGCGGTTCCAGAGTATGGTCCAGATTCAGAGGGCTATTTCTCAGCTCGTACACCATGGTGTATATGCAGTTGGGCCTCCAGGACTGGCAGAGCCAAGTGATTCGCATTCAAACCATTATTTTGTAAATTGAGTTTGTGTCTTTATATGCCCTGTTTGTGAACAGAACTCCCACTCACCTGATGAAGGAGCAGCGCTCCGAAAGCTAGTGACTTGTGCTACCAAATAAACCTGTTGTACTTTAACCTGGTGTTGTGAGACTTCTTACTGTGCTTTACCCCAGTCCAACGCCGGCATCTCCACATCAGAGCCATGTGACACAGAGACCTCTGGAACTCAGTCCAGCTGCAGTACATCACGCCCCCTATTGGGAGAACCATGCAATGATGAGGTCCTCCCTCGCTGTCCTGCCCTTAGAGCTGCCTTTGCACCAGGATGTGCAATACACAGCAGACCACCACGATGCGGGAGACCCTCAGGGGGTTGTACTGGAGCGCCCGGTCAGATTGGTCCAGGCAGCGGAACCAAATCTTCAGGAGGCTGATTCACCACTGAACAATGGGCTGGGTGGCAGCGTGGGCCTCAGTATAGCGAGTCTCCACATCGGTCTGGGACGTTCACACTGGCGTCATCAGCTAAGTCATCAGCAGGTACCCCTTGTCCCCACATTCTAGAGGCTGGGTGGTCCTCCAAGAGCCCAGGGCTGTCCCCGCGCTCTGCAGGATGAAGCTATTATGCAGTGTCTGGGTGGCGCGCACACACGTGCATGATATTAAGGTGGTGGTCGCAGTCCAGCTGCACGTTGAGTGAGTGGAAATTCTTCCGATTGATGAAGGCCACTGCTTGATCGTAGTGCCCCTGTCCTCCTGCTGCAGCCTCCAGCCTGTGTTGTCCTTGTGTCCTTGCAGTGGGTGCTCAGCTCCCCCTCCTCATCACGCGCCCATCACCCCCTCCCAGCAACCCATGTCCCCATGAGTCTGAACACTGCCAACCCGACACCATCCCCAGTGCCATGCTGGGCAGCCGACCATTGCCCCACCATTACCATGGTTGGCACAGAGAGCATTTGAGTGGCTGTGAGGGGGACCCCAATGGGAACCCTTGAAGCATCGACATGTGTGCACTCACCTGGATGTCTAGTGCACTGGCTCCCAGGAATGGCTTGCAGTTCAGGCAGACAGTGGAGAAGCTTCCTCATGACTTTTATGTGACTCTTTGCCATGTGGGGAGCACTGCAGAATCCAGTGTGTGAGGGGCTGTTTTACCACCTGCAGAGCTCCCGCATTAGGGCAACAGCTGCCAGGCCTGCTGCTTGTAACTGATAGTGGGGTCTGAGATGGAACGTCGGCAATAAACCACAGAGTCTGTCCAGCAGACAGATTAAGAGTTTTAACAACACCAGGTTAAAGTCCAACAGGTTTATTTGGTAGCAAACACCATTAGCTTTCGGAGCCCTGCTCCTTCGTCAGATGGAGTGGATATCTGCTATATATATATATATATATATATATATATATAACCACTCCATCTGACGAAGGAGCAGCGCTCCGAAAGCTAATGGCATTTGCTACCAAATAAACCTGTTGGACTTTAACCTGGCGTTGTTAAAACTCTTACTGTGTTCACCCCAGTCCAACACCGGCATCTCCACATCACAGCAGACAGATGGCAGGGCAAGCAGAACGACATCCATGGGGTTGGGACTCGGCCGAATACGCAATCCTTTGGGGGCCGTCCAGCGGGCAGGGGGAATGCATGCAACATGAGACAAGCCAGTGGTGGCCCCAAACCCGAGGACCCCCAGATCAGCATGAGCTCCTTCCTCAACCCCTGCACCATGCAGGCTCCCTATCCCATCCTGCATCATAGAAGTGGCTGAGCCACCCCCCCCCCCCCTGCACTCCAGGGGTTGGTGCTCAGTGGTAGTGACCTCCGCACTTCCCTTCGATACTGCTGTGTCTGAACCACACTTTTATAGAGCAGTAGTGATTTGCGCTGGTGTGATGTCACACCGGGAGCACCTGGGAGGAGGGAAGCAGCCATACTGAACTGGCTAATGACATTGAAACCCAGTCAATCTCAAGCTAATATGGTTCGCACGTGGTTGGCGCCATTCCAAAGGAAGATTGCAAACAATTACACCCTGGGCGCAAATTGGATTGTTTTGCCTCGCACGCTATTTTCCCAGCTCACCTCACTGATCGATGGGCACGGTGAGGTGATAAGATTGTGTCCAAGATTTTGAAGATGAAGAGTTATTTTTGTATATGGCGTGGAAACATACTTGAAAGGGAATATGTTGAAAAGTGCCGAATGGCTTCATTTTGTGTTGTATGAATCTCAGTAAAAATGAAAACGTACTTACTGAAACAAACCATACAGCAGCTGTTTTCAACTGGAGAAAGAATGCCTCCGTCCTGAGGGAGAAAATACAGAGTTAAATGAAAAATAATATCATTAATCTTTCTCCACAAATCCAATTGCACACCTTCCATGAAGCTGAGAAAAGCACAGCAACAATGGGGAAAGCCAAAGCTGACACGTCATCTGTGGTGCTGAATATGGGTCTAAACTTGTAGTCACCACCTTATAGAGAAGATAAAAGGTGGCATGAACGGGAGTGGCTGCATTTCAGGTTCACTCTCCTCTTGTTTTTCACTCAGACTGCGCTTGATAAACACAACAGCAACACAGCACCGACTGTGGGCCCACTGCAGCCCTAAAAAATGAAATAAAGACAGTTAACTCCACTGCCTCTGGGTGGAATTTTCAGGTCGCTAGGAATGCTTCCAATGTTTTATCAACAAAGAATTTACATCAGGAAACAGACAATCTGGCGCCCATCGCACACATCTCCCAGCATGCATATTACAAAAAGAGTGATTATGCAATACCCTCACTGCCTGCTCCGCTCTGGAAGAGCTTTGCTACACTTACAGAATCATAGAGTCACAGAATCATACAGTGCAGAAAAGGCCCTTCGAACCATTGAGTCCACATCGACACATTAGAAATACCTGAACTTCCACCTAACCCCATTTACCAGCACTTGGCCCAAAGCCCTGAATGTTATGATGTGCTAAGTGTTCATCCAGTTACTTTTTAAAGGATGTGAGGCATCCCGCCTCTACCACCCTCCCAGGCACCACCCTCTGGGTCAATAGGTTTTTCCTCACATCCCCCCAAAATCTCCTGCCCCTTACTTTAAACCGAATCTCCCTTGTGATTGATCCTTCAACTATGGGAACAGCTGCTCCTTATCCACTCTGTCCATGTATCTCATAACCTTGTACACCTCGATCAGGTCGCCCCTCAGTCTTCTCTGCTCCAACGAAAACAACCCCCAAGCCTATCCAACCCCTCTTCATAACTTAAATGTCCCATCTCAGGCAGCATCCTGGTAAATTTCCTTTGCACCCCTTCCAGTGCAATCACATCCTTCCAGCTGTGGCCTCACTAAAGTTCCATGGAATTTCAACATGACTTCCCTGCTTTTGTAATCTATGCCTCAATTGATAAAGGCAAGTGTCCCAAATGCCTTTTTCACCACCCAACTAACCTGCCCTTCCACCTTCAGAGACCTGTAGACAAACACACCAAGGTCCCTTTGTTCCACAGAATTTCCGACTGTCCTCCCATTCATTGAGTACTTTCTTGTCAAATTACTCCTTCCATCTGCCACTTATCCGCCCATTTGACCATTCCATCTATATCTTCTTGTAGCCCAAGACACTCTGCCTCACTGTTAACCATCCAGCCAATATTTGTGTCACCTACAAACTCACCAAATCTTGCCCCCCTCATAGTCATCAATGTCATTTATATAAATAACAAATAATAGGGGCCCAGCACAGATCCCTGTGGTACGCCACTGGACATTTGCTTCCAGTCACTAAAGCAGCCTTCTGTCATCACCCTCTTTCTCCTACAACTGAGTAAGAGTTTTAACAACACCAGGTTAAAGTCCAACAGGTTTATTTGGTAGCAAATACCATTAGCTTTCAGAGCCCTGCTCCTTCGTCAGATGGAGTGGATATCTGCACTACATCCGACAACTGAACCAATTTTGAATCCACTTTATCAAATTACCCTGTATCCCATGTGCATTTATCTTCTTTACAAGCCCCCCATGTGGGTCTTGTCAAAGGTTTTGCTGAAATCCATATGAACCACATCGACTGCACTATCCTTGTCTACACATCTGGTCACCTCCTCAAAAAATTCAATCAAATTTGTTGGGCATGACCTCCCTCTGACGAAGCCATGCTGACTATCCCTGATCAAGGTTTGCCCCTACAAGTGGAGATAGATGCTCTCCTTCAGAAGGTTCTCCAATAGTTTCCCTACCACTGACGTGAGATGCACTGGTCTGTAGTTCACTGGTTTATCTCTACAACCCTTCTTAGCGGAACCACATTAGCTGTTCTCCAGTCGTTTGGCATCTCCCCCATGACTAGAGAGGAATTGAAAATTTGGGTCAGAGTCCCTTGCCTCCCTCAGCAGCCTAGGGCACAATTCATCTGCACCTGGAGATTTGTCCACTTTTAAGGCTGCCAACCCCTCCAATGCCTTGTCCTTCCCCATATCAATTTGCTCAAGAACCTCACAGTCTCTCTCCCTGAATTCCACACCATCTTCCTCATTCTCTTGTATGAAGGCGGATGTGAAGTATTCATTCAACACTCTACCAATGTCCTCTGGCCCCACCCACAGATTGCTCCCTTGGTCCCTAATGGGCCCCACTCTTTCCCTGGTTATCCTCTTCCCATTGATATACTGAGAGAATATCTTGGGATTTTCCCTACTTTTACCAGCCAGAGCTTTCTCATATCCCCTCTTTGCTTTCCTAGTCGCTTTCTGAAGCTCCACCCTGTGCTTTCCACACCTCACTAAAGCCTCCACTGATTCGCTCCCCTTGTACTTTTCAAAAGCCTTTCTTTCCCTTCTCATTGTATGCTGAATATCTCTGGTCATCCATGATTCTCTGGGCTTGTTATTCCTCCCTATCACCCTAGAGGGAACATGTTGGGCTGCACCCTCCCCATTTCCTTTTTGAATGCCCCCCGCTGCTCTTCTATCGATTTTCCCGTTAGTAGCTGCTCCCAGTCTACCTTGGCCAGAACCCATCTTGTTTTACTAAAATCCGCTCTCTCCCCCAATCCAAAACATTTTTTGACAGCTTGTCTATTTCCTTGTCCACAACAAGCTTAAATTGTACCGTGTTGTGATCGCTATCACTAAATTGCTCCCCCATCACCAGCTCAACGACCTGTCCGGCTTCATTCCCCAGAATCAGGTCCAGCACAGCTCCCACCTTTGTTGTACCCTTCACACATTAATTCTAAAAGTTCTCTTGAACACCTTTAGAGTCATAGAGTCATCGAGGTTTACAGTATGGAAACAGGCCCTTTGGCCCAACTTGTCCATGCCGCCCTTTTTTTTAAAACCCCTAAGCTAATCCCAATTGCCCACATTTGGCCCTTATCCCTCTATACCCATCTTACCCATGTAACTGTCTAAATGCTTTTTAAAAGACAACATTGTACCCTCCTCTACTACTACCTCTGGCAGCTTGTTCCAGACACTCACCACCCTCTGGGTGAAACAATTGTCCCTCTGGTCACTTTTGTATCTCCTCCCTCTCACCTTAAAGCTATGCCCTCTAGTTTTAGACTCCCCTACCTTTGGGAAAAGATATTAACTTTCCAGCTGACCTGTGTTCCTCATTATTTTATAGACCTCTATAAGATCACCCCTCAGCCTCCTACGCTCCAGAGAAAAAAGTCCCAGTCTCTCCAGCCTCTCCTTATAACTCAAACCATCAAGTCCCGGTAGCATCTTAGTAAATCTTTTCTGCACTCTTTCTAGTTTAATAATATCCTTTCTATAATAGGGTGACTAGAACTGAACACAGTATTCCAAGTGTGGCCTTATCAATGTCTTGTACAACTTCAACAAGACGTCCCAACTCCTGTATTCAATGTTCTGACCGATGAAATCAAGCATGCTGAATGCCTTCTTCACCACTCTGTCCACCTGTGACTCCACTTCCAAGGAGCTATGGACATGTACCCCTCGATCTCTTTGTTCTGTAACTCTCCCCAACGCCCTACCATTAACTGAGTAAGTCCTGCCCTGGTTCAATCTACCAAAATGCAACACCTCACATTTGTCTAAATTAAACTCCATCTGCCATTCGTCAGCCCAGTGGCCCAATTGATCAAGATCCCGTTGTGATTGGAGATAACCTTCTTCACTGTCCACTATGCCACCAATCTTGGTGTCATCTGCAAACTTACTAACCATGCCTCCTATATTCTCATCCAAATCATTAATATAAATGACAAATAACAGTGGACCCAGCACTGATCCTTGAGGCACACCGCTGGTCACAGGCCTCCAGTTTGAAAAACAACCCTCTCCGACCACCCTCTGGCTTCTGTCAAGAAGCCAATTTTGTATCCATTTAGATACCTCACCCTGGATCCCATGAGATTTAACCTTATGCAACAATCTACCATGCGGTACCTTGTCAAAGGCCTTGCTAAAGTCCATGGAGACAACATCAACTGCACTGCCCTCATCTACCTTCTTGGTTACCCCTTCAAAAAACTCAATCAAATTTGTGAGACATGATTTTCCACTCACAAAGCCATGCTGACTGTCCCTAATCAGTCCTTGTGTCTCTAAATGCCTGTAGATCCCGTCTCTCAAAATACCTTCCAACAACTTACCCACCACAGATGTGAGGCTCACGAGCCTGTAGTTCCCAGGCTTTTCGCTGCAGCCCTTTTTAAACAAAGGCACAACATTTACCACCCTCCAATCTTCAGGCACCTCACCCGTGACTATCGATGATTCAAATAATCTCTGGTAGCGGACCCGCAATGTCCTCCCTCGCCTCCACAATGTCCTGGGATACACTTCATCAGGTCCTGGGGATTTATCTACCTTGATGCGCTTTAAGACTTCCAGCACCTCCTTCTCTGTAATATGAACACTCCTCAAGACATCACTATTTATTTCCCCAAGTTCCCTAACATCCGTGCTTTTCTCAACAGTAAATACTAATGAGAAATGTTCATTTAGGATCTCACCCATCTCTTGTGGATCCACACACAGATGACCTTGTTGATCCTTAAGAGGCCCTACTCTCTCCCTTGTTACTCTTTTGCCCTTTATGTATTTGTCGAAGCTCTTTGGATTCTCCTTTGCCTTATTTGCCAAAATAATCTCATGTCCCCTTTTTGCCCTCCTGATTTCTCTCTTAACTCTACTCCTACATCCCCTATACTCTTCAAGGGATTCACTTGATCCCAGCTGCCTGTGCATGTCATGTGCCTCTTTCTTCTTCTTGACCAGGGCCTCAATATCCCAAGTCATCCAGGGTTCCCGACTTCTGCCAGCCTTGCCCTTCACTCTGAACCCTGGTTAACACACTTTTGAAAGCCTGCCACTTACCAGATGTCCCTTTGCCTTCCCACAGACTCCCCCAATTAACTTTTGAAAGTTCCTGTCTAAAACCATCAAAATTGGTCTTGCCCCAATTTAGAATTTTAACTTACAAGGAATCTACTCCATCCAACCCTTTAACACTGTGAAGATCCCAGTTAATGTTGGGAAAGTTGAAATCACCGAATATAATAACCCTGTTGTTATTGTTTTTACACCTCCACAAACTGAGCACAGATTTGCTCCTCAATATCCCGTTGACTATCGGGGGGTCTATAATAAACTTCTAACAATGTGGCTGCCCCTTTTTTATTCCTAAGCTCGACCCACACAGCTTCATTTGATGCTCCCTCCAAGATATCATCTCTCCTTCCTGCAGTAACTGACTCCTTACCGAATAATGCAATGCCTCCTCCTCTTTTACCCTCTCCCCTGTCTTGCCTGAAGATTCCATATCCCGGAATGTTGAGTTGCCAATCGTGTCCTTCCTTTAACCATGTCTCTGTGATGGCTACAATATCACACTTCCACGTATCAATCATTGCTCTCAACTCATCCGTTTTACCTGCAATTCTCCTGGTGTTAAAGTCGAGGCAATCCAGCCTGGCCTCACTCCCTTGAAACTTCTTACAGCTGCGCTCCCTCTGACTGCTTTGTTTTGCTGTATGATTCCGTGCCCTTATTCTGCTAACAGTCTGTGTCCCCTCCCCCGAGTAAGAAGTCTCACAACACCAGGTTAAAGTCCAACTGGTTTGACCTGTTGGACTTTAACCTGGTGTTGTGAGACGTCTTACTGTGTTTACTCCAGTCCAACGCCGGCATCTCCACATCATCCCCTCCCCCTGCCAAATTAATTTAAACTCCTCCCAACAGCACGAGTAAAACGTCCAGCAAGGACGTCAGCTTATTTTTAGGTACGAAGCATAGGATCTCTATCGTGCAGAAGGAGGCCATTCAACCCATCGAGCCTACACTAACTACGATCCCACCCAAGCCATATCCCCGTAACCCCATGTATCTGCTAATACCCCTGACACTAAGGGTCAATTTAGCATGGCCAATCAACCTAACCTGTACACACATCTTCGATGTTGCTCCTGCACGCTTCATTGAACCCTTTCGTAAATCCATGCTGACGCTGACCAATCCTGTCACTGTTTTCCAAGTGCTCTGCCACTAAATCTTTAATAATGGACTCGAGCATTTTCCCTACTGCTAATGGCAGGCTGACTGGTCTTTAATTTCCTGTTATTGACCTTTTTATATTCATATTGACTTGAGTTTTTCTCGGACTTCTTTATTCCACATTCAATCAAATGCTACAATGATGTCAAGGGCTGTTACTCACACCTCACCTCTTGAGTTCAGCTCTTTTGTCCATGTTTGGACCAAGACTGCAATGAGGTCAGGAGCTGAGTGACTCTGATGGAAGCAAAGCTGAGCATCAGTGAGCAGGTTACTGCTGAGTAAGTGCCACTTAATAGCAGTGTCAATGACACTTCCCATCACTTTTCTGATGATTGACAGTTGACTGATGAGGCAGTGATTGGTTGGGTTGGATTTGTCCTGTTTTTTGTGAACGGGACATACCTGGGCAGTTTTCCACATGACTGGGTAGATGGGTGGCACAGTGGCAGAGTGGTTAGCACTGCTGCCTCACAGCACCAGGGACCCGGGTTCAATTCCAGCCTTGGGTGACTATCCATGTGGAGTTTGCATGTTCTCCCCGTGTCAGAATGGATTTCCTCTGGATGTTCCGGTTTTCTTCCACAGTCCAAAGATGTGCGGGCTATGCTAAATTGTCTTTTTGTATCCCAAGATGTGTAGGTTAGGGGAATTAGTGGGGTAAATGCATGGGGTTACGGAGATAGGGCAGGGGGGGAGGTGAGCCTGGGAACAATGCTCTGTCAGAGAATTAGTGCAGACTCGATGGGCTGAATGGCTACCTTCTGCACTGTAGGGATTCTACGATTCTTTGCCAGTGTTGTAGCAGTACTGGAACTACTTGGGAATTTCATTAAGGGAATTTCACAGTAACTTCACTGCAGTGTTAATGTAAGCCTTACTTGTGACTAATAAATAAACTTTACTTTTAACTTTTTGTGTGGGGACATGGCAAGTTCTGGAGCACAAGTCTTCAGTAGTATTGTTGGAATAGTGTCAGGGTGCTTAGCCTTTGCAGTATCCAGTCCCTTCAGTCGTTTCTTGATATGAAATGGAGTGAGTCACAATGGACTCACAAACAAGGAGATGCGCTGTGATAAAGTAGAACCCTTAAATGCATCAGAGATTAGCCAAAATGCAACATTAAAAGTGATGCACAGCCCTCTTCTGTGCAATTCTAATCTTTTCCTCCACTTATCAAATGGATTAGAAAGAACATTTTCCTTACCACTTTGCATCTTGCTACTTGTTCCATGAATGGGCAATGTTCTATTTGCTGTACTGTAAGAAGATTTCCTTCCATTTCCAGACAAGAAATTTCAGTGCATTTATCAACTCGATTTTTCTGGTTCACCTAAAATAAGAACAAAGAGCTTCCTGTTTCATTAAAAGCTTTTCAGCACAAACTTACAGGTCAAGATAACATGGGACTGCAGCAGTTCAAGAAAGCAGCTCGCCACTACCTTCTTGAAGAAGGGAAAGGGTTAATGTTTTTTGTACTCAATGCATTTTGTACCTAAAGGGTTAATGCAGGAAACCAAGGACTGCTTCGTGACCTGAGAATACCAGATACACTCTGGTTTATGACCAGAGGCTGTAAATGTATTTTTGAGTCGTGACTGATCTGGTGTTTTTTACACAGAGGGTGGTGGGGGCCTGGAATGCGCTGCCAAGTAGGGTGGTGGAGGCAGACAGGCTGGCAACATTTAAGACTTACCTGGATAGTCACATGAGCAGTCTGGGAATGGAGGGATACAAACGAATGGTCTAGTTGGACCAATGAGCGGCACAGGCTTGGAGGGCCGAAGGGCCTGTTTCCTGTGCTGTACTGTTCTTTGTTTTTTGTTCTTTTGTTCTTTGAGTCATGACCAGTATTAGAAGCCATGCTGTATATATATCCCCACTTTTCTGTGCTCAGGGAGAACTTTGGCTTCCGCTTTCAAGGGGTCAAGTTCTCCCGCAAGCTTGTGAGAATAAAGCCGACTCTATTTTGACTCATACCAGTCTCAAGAGGTATTTTTTACCTCCGACAATTGGTGCCAAAACCCGGGACCCCGGGATCTATTTGCAGGACTCTGTTTGTGGGCTCAGGTTGAATGGCCACAACCTGGGTACTGGAATAGAGTTCTGAACCTAATAGGGTGAGTCAAACTACAGTGAGGTGATCATATGTGATGAGAGAGTGTGAGAGTGAAAGATGTCTGAACTGAACATATACGGACAAGGAGGCATTTGTCTTTAATACTCAAGTGAGTGTAAAGACTGGAGAAAAGTTGCCTGAGGTGTGATGTTCAGACATGAGTGAGAAAGGGAGACTGTCTGAGTGATCACCGGAGTAAAAGCCGGCTTAATGGTGTAAGCTTAATAGTGTACGCTTAATAGTGTAAGCAGTGGTACGGAGGGATTTGATCACTCCTGACAGGTAACACCGGTCTCCGATAAGAGCGACCTAGGAGGGGGAGAGCGAGAAGGGAGAACAGAAGGCTCTAGGTGAAAAGTATAAAACTTATCTGTATTATGGTGGGATCACAAGGACAGTGGGGACCTCCGGAATCCCTGATAAATGAGTGTATGACTGAGAGGAACAAATTCATTAAACAGATGAGGAAATGGGGTGGAACTTATCCTACCCTCTGGGCCAACAGCATAAGTGATTGGATAAAGAAAAGAGAAACATGACAAAGAAAATAGGAGTATTGTTAATACATCAGTTAGCTGGACTAATTGAGCAAATAGTCGCTTCTACTAAGTGGAATGAGGATAAAGAAAGGATTAGGGAGTTAGAATCCAGAGTAAGTGAACTGGAGAAACAAAACCAAGTATTAGAAGAAAAGCAATGGAGAGGGGAAACCGTTCCTCTACCTCCTTATGAGTCCACACAACAGGGACTAACCGCTCCTCCAGAGGAGTGGGAAGCGCTAGAACATAACTTAGCTCCAGTAACCCGAGGGGGAACAGATGCGCAGCCAAAGGTAAATTATAAACCATTCACCCCAGGTGAGAGGCAGCAGATAATGGCTTCCCTGGGTAAATTACAACCTAGAAGCGCAAACACTAAATTCTGGGAAGAATTAGACACAATCTGGGTAGGACACCTATTACACCTGAGAGACGTACACCAGCTGGTCAGGGAAGCCTGTCCAGCGGATAAGTGGAGACAGGTAGCAGATGGACCCACCGCTCCTCCAACACAGGATTGTGCCCAACAGACACCCTTCGCCCAGTTTAAGGTAGAAATTCAGAGAGTGTTAGGGAATGCTCCTACTAACTGGAGCAGAATGACCACAATGAAACAGTTAAAAGGGGAAGGAGCTTCTGAATATGGGGAATGGTTGTTCCAGGTATATCAGGAGTGCTCAGGACAAGGAAACCCAGGTCGAGGAGATCGAGCGTTCATCCAGGCTTTTAAGGATGAATTCTTTAGTGTTCACCAAAAAATCCTTAAAATGGGAATTCTCAGTACCCCAAACTATGATGAATTGGTAGAATGGGCTAATGGCATACCTGGAGGTGGATAGGAGAGATCTTAGTTTTTGTATTTCAGTGTGTTTGTGTGATCTGGTTGCTAGTCGAATGTAGGTGGTTGTTGTTGTATTAGATTGAGAGCAGGAATTGTTGAAGCCTTTGTTTGTTCTTGTGGAGTGTTTATTGCGGGTAATAAATAACCTTAGCTTAGCCTCAGGAGAGCTGGGGAGGTGTTAAGACTGTTAAAGATTAAAGTGATAAGATGTCTTGAATTTACTTCTGTTTTGAGTTTAATTATAGTTTGGAAGAAAGAAGAATAAAAGTGACTGTCTTAATCCAAGTTCTGTATTCTTTTAAATGTTTTACTTTCATCTCAGTTTAAGATGTTAAGTTTGAATGAGTGTTGGAAGCTTCCATGTGTGTCTATGTGTGTGTTTACAAAGTTGTTTGCTTTGTTGTGATTTTACAACAGTGGGTTTGATACAGAAACATAAATTGAAATTTCAAAATCAAAGTGCATAAATTGAAGTTTGAAATAGCCAATTTGAATTTAGAATAAACCTGTGTTTGAATTTTATTAAGAAAGGATTTAAACCTTGGAGGGAACCATGTGCTCTCTCCTTTGTCTTCAAGTGAAAATTATGAGAGAGTTAGTTGAGAATTGGGAGAAGAAAATAAGTAATTTTATGGGAAAGTAGATAAGCAAGAACTATGAGTCAATTTAAATTATTTTAAATTAGTGAAATGAATTGTAATTGGGCTTATTTCAAGTTCCAGTAGGAGATTAATCAATTAAATTTCAGTTGCCAATGCAAATTGCCCATTTAGAATGCAGTATTAAGGTCCGCAGGATATAGTGATTTACGAATGTCTAATAGTTTAATATTCTATAAACTGGTTAAAATTATGTACTGCCGTTGGAATTTTATGTGCTATCTATTGTTCAAGGTTTTCCAAATATAAAATACTGTCAAGCTTAAAATCTAGCCAGTTAAAATCAAACCAAAATGTTTCTGATTAATTAACTAGCATGTATTGTACCTACTTTGGTTTTGATTTGGCCCCTGTTGTTTTCCTCGAGTGCGGGGGTTTGATCTGGAGCTCAGTTTAAAATTGGAAACGGCTTGGATTAAAAGGGTTTGGATATCACAGTTATGATGTGTAAAGTGGTATGATACTATTGTCGCTTGATTATTTTTATTATACAGTATAACACTGCTATACAGACCCGAGAATAAAATCAAATCCTGAAAAGCCTTCACCAATTTTGTATAATATGGTTATATATTATATGTTGTGTATTGATAAACATAATTCTGTCGGAGCTTCCTGTTTTCCTCGCCATAGAAATGATTAAACTAGAGATAATGTCGGGGTACATTATATAAAGATTGGAGCTGTATGGTATGTGATTTTAATGGGGAATGCAATGTTTTTTGATGAGATTATATACAAATGAATGGATGTCCAACTACAGCCAAAAGACCAGTGTAAAGTGTTATTTAATTCACACTAAGCTTTCTATGGAAGGGGGGTGTGTAGTTAACTGTATAATGTATTAGCTAAAGCCATACAGATATCGGGAAATTGTGGACAGAGATATTGCCCACTATACTGATGAGATTAAGAATTACCACAAACCAGACAACCGGATTAACCCCTTATGAAATTAATGACAGAATGGGCGATGAATTCAGGAGATATGTTTTGGAACTAAAAGATGAATTCAGGAGATATGTTTTGGAACTAAGCGCCCAACTAAAAGGGATGCGCAAATTGGTAAAAGACAATCCGGAACAAAGAGACAGAGAGAGAGAGAGCTTGAAATGCTCCTTGACGAGCGGGAAGTTTCGTCCTACTAAATGCACGACTTGAAAGCTGGGTTCGCCCCTAAATGGGAGGGCCCCTATGAAGTTAAATTGTGTAGTGTGCTTAATTCACAGATATGTGAGACGGTTGACCTCCAAGCAAGCTGAACGGGTTCGCGGGCAGTGGCGCACGGGCGGTATAGCCTTTGGACCATTGTATAACGGTCGCGCGGGTTATTAGTTTAGTGATAGGATGATTTTCTTGCTGCTTCTCACGACCCTTGCCCTGCTAGTTACGGAGGGGAAGTATAGATGGAATTGTGTAGACTTGAGGATAGAGCATCGCAAGCTTCTCTGTAACGATGGCTCTGTCCATTGTAACCTTCCGACACATGGAATAAGTCCCTGGGAGGTAACCCGTAGGGACCGATGTTTGGGATTCCTTAACCATGCCATGCTGCCAACTCTGTTGGAGGGGCGAGGTGATTGGGGTCTCCCATGCAATGTAACGTGGTGTAACTGGAATTTTTGGTGTTTAGCTGAGGGACCGGGATGGATCTGTACCTGGCAACAGCAGAGGGCTCAGGAGGATGTGTACATCAACACGAGATTTGGTCGGTCCAAGCAATCATTGTACCAATTCTCTTAAATCCGACCCTATCACATGAACACTTTCATGTATATGTCTCACTTGTATGTATTCCGGTCAAAATTTTGAGCAAGTGCTGGGTCTGCTTACATATTCCCATGCACGAAGGAAAGGGGGGAAAGTCCTTTATTCCCTATCCCTTTGTCAACTCCGGGAATAGTAGAGGGGATTTTAGATCAGAATAGAACCCAAGATGGGACAAGGAAAGTGACATTTAATACTCCATCAGGCATGTTGTGAAAAACTAACAAGGGGGATCTATCTGCTTGGTAGGAAACGGAACCATACTTGTTGGCCGTAGCTACTGTACCCAGCAGGTTAATGTCACCAGTGGTGCCTGGGCTTTAGTGCAACAGATTACAATCCATTGCCCCACTGCTGATGTCCTGGTCAGCCTCTCCTCTACTGATATGAGCAGCGTGACTGTATATAACGGTACCTGTTGTATCTGTGGAAACAATGCCTACCCATGGCTTCCTTGGGATTGGGTAGGATCGTGTTATTTAGCATATGTGGTACCCTATATTCACCATTAGTGAGTCAGAACGGTTCTTTATGATAGCTTTCCCACTTTATGGGACAGCAAAAGCAGCACAGGAACTTATACATATGGCCTCGACCTTGGAGAGAATTGCGAATGAAACTAGAGACAGGTTCGAGGAGATGAGCACAGCCTTCTCTGAAGTATCAGCCAAGGTTGGAGCTATCCGGACTGTTGCATTACAGAACTGATTGACACTTGATTGTGTGTTAGCTTTCCAGGGAGGAATGTGCGCTCTGAATGCTGCACTTATATCCCAGATGATTAAAATATAACTCGTTTGGCAGATCATATTCAACGAGTAGCAAAGACAATACGGGATGAAGAGAGCCAATATCATAATTATAACCCTCCGGGATGGCTAGGGCAATGGTTCGGGTCGTGAGGATCATACCTGATGCAGGGGTTGATTGTATTAATTGTAATTGTTATTGCTTGCTGTATTTATACGACATTATTGAACGAGCAGCCCGAATTATGTCAAGTGCAAGTGTACAGGCAGAAGGGGCAGACTTCCTGACGAAGGAGGTAGGCCCATATATACTGGTAACCTTTGGCTTTGAATTGGTCATGGGGTCATGTTTGAACTTGGCCCCAACCAAAAGGGGGGAATTGAAGAAGGGAAAGGGTTAATGTTTTTTGTACTCAATGTATTTTGTACCTAAAGGGTTAATGCAGGAAACCACGGACTGCTTCGTGACCTGAGAATACCAGATACACTCTGGTTTATGACCAGAGGTTGTAAATGTATTTTTGAGTTGTGACTGATCCGGTGTTTGAGTCATGACCAGTATTAGAAGCCATGCTGTATATATATCCCCACTTTTCTGTGCTCAGGGAGAACTTTGGCTTCCGCTTTCAAGGGGTCAAGTTCTCCCGCAAGCTTGTGAGAATAAAGCCTACTCTATTTTGACTCATACCAGTCTCAAGAGGTATTTTTTACCCAATACACTTCTCAAGGGGATTGAGTGATGGACAATAAATTCTGGCTCAGCCCATGATGCCCACATCCCACAAATGATTTTTAAAAATGAGACATATTGATAAGAATGGCCTATATGCTGAGTAAAACGTATTGGTACAAACTGCACCAATAATCTCTCTCTGGTCCAATACTAGAAATGCATCTCTTATTACATCAATGTGACAGAAGCTCTCTCCAACTGTTACTCAAAGAGTCAATGTGAAGCTCTGGGTTCATGTCAAACAGAAACTGGATTAATACTGCTATGAACAATCTTACAGATTTAATCATTAATGATTTAAATCAGTTCAGAATTTAATTACTTTAAGGCATTTACAATGCACTGAAGCAGCTTGTACTTCAAAACCAGAAACAACCTAAAAAAACAAGGGTCAACAGGAGCATCAAAGAACAAAGAACAGTACAGCACAGGAACAGACCCTTCAGCCCACCAAGTCTGTGCTGACACAGATGCCTCACTAATCTAATATTTTCTTGCCTCTACCTGGTCCATATCCCTCTATTCGCTGCCTATTCATGTATCTATCCAGATGCCTCTCGAACGTTGTTATAGAATCTGCTTCCACCACCTCCTCCGGCAGCGCGTTCCAGACATTCACCACCCTCTGTGTGAAAAACTTGCCCCTTACATCTCTGTTAAACTTTCCTCCTCTCACTCTCAACCTATGCCCCTGAGTAATTGACCCTTTGACCCTGGGAAAGACTCTGACCATCCATTCTATTCGAGCCTGTCATAATCTTGTAAACCTCTATCAGGTCCTCCCTCATCCTCAGACGCTCCAATGAAAACAATCCAAGCCTTTCTTCATAGTCCATATCTTCTAAACTAGGCAACATCCTGGTAAATCTCTTCTGCACCCTTTCCAATGCATCAACATCCTTCCGGTCGTGTGGCGACCAGAACTGTACGCAACACTCCAAATGCAGCCTAACCAAAGTCTGATACAGCTGCAACATGATTTTCCAATTCCTATACTCAACGCCCCGACCGATGAAGGCCAACATGCCATTCGCCTTCTTGACCACCTTGTCCACCTGAGCTGCCACCTTCAGGGAACTGTGGATCTGCACGCCCAGATCCCTCTGTATGCTAATATTTCTAAGGGCTCGACCATTTACTGCATACTTTCCTTCTGCGATTGACCTTCCAAATCGCATCAACTCACATTTGTCCGGATTAAATTCCATCTGCCATCTTTCGGCCCAGGTCTCCAGACGATTTATATCCTGCTGTATTCGCTGACAATCCTTCTCACTGTCCACTCCTCCCCCAATTTTTATATCATCTGCAAATTTACTGGCCATGCTAAATTCTCCTTCAGTATACCCGAACAGGCGCCGGAGTGTGACGACTGGGGAATTTTCACGCTAACTTCATTGCAGTGTGAATGTAAGCCTACTTGTGACACTGATAAATAAACTTCTAAACTTTAAACTTTTGATTGTTGGAAAATGCATCTGCTTCCCTAATGTCCCTTAGAGAAGCAAGTCTGCCCTGCTTACCTGGTCTGGCTTATGTGTGACTTGAGCAATGTCGTTGACTCTCAACTGCCCTGTGAATAAGGACAACTGGATGGAGTTTTTTGAAGAGGTGACAAAGATAATTGATGAGGGAAGAGCTGTGGATGTAGTTTATTTGGACTTTAGTAAGGCGTTTGACAAACTCCCACAGGGCAGACTATACAAAAACTAAAATCACATGGGATTTAAGGTGCTGGCTAGCTGGATACAGAACAGGCTTGGTTATAGAAGAGAGAGAGTAGCGGTGGAAGAGTGTTTTTCAGAATGGAGATCTGTGGCTGGTGGAGTTCCACAGGGATCAGTGCTGGGACCTCTGTTGTTTGTCGTATATATAAATGATCTGGAGGAAAATGTGGGAGGTCTGATTAGTACATTTGCGGATGACATGAACATTGGTGGAGTTGCTGATAGTGCCGAGGATTGTCAGGGGATACAACAGGATAGAGAGAGATTGGAGACTTGGGCACAGAAATGGCAGATGGCGTTTAATCCAGAAAAATGCGAGGTGATGAAGTTTGGAGGATCAAATTTAGATGTGAATTATAGTGTAAACAGCAGAGCATTTTGGAACATTAACATACAGAGGGATCTGGGAGTTCAGGTCCACAGTTCCCTAAAAGTGGCAACACAGGTGGCCAAGGTGATTCAGAAGGCAGATGGCATGCTTGTCTTCATCAGCTGAGGCATTGAGTACAAGAGTTGGGAAATCATGTCCGTGCGGAGTTTGCACATTCTGCTCATGTCTGCGTGGGTTTTCTCCGGGTGCTCCGGTTTCCTCCCACAGTCCAAAGATGTGCGGGTTAGGTTGATTGGCCATGCTAAAATTGCCCTTTAGTGTCCTGAGATGCGTAGGTTAGCGGGATTAGTGGGTAAAATATGTAGGGATATGGGGGTAAGGCCTGGGTGGGATTGTGGTCGGTGCAGACTCGATGGGCCGAATGGCCTCTTTCTGTACTGTAGGGTTTCTATGATTCAATGATTCTATGTTGCCGTTATATAAAACCTTGGTTAGGATGCATTTGGAGTATTGCATGCAGTTCCGGTCATCACACTACCAGAAGGACATGGAAGCTTTGGAGAGAGTGTAAAAAAGGTTCACCGGGATGTTGCCTGGTCTCGAGGGTGTTGGCTATGAGGAGAGGTTGAATAAACTAGGATTGTTTTTACTGGAAAGACGGAGGCTGAGGGAGACCTGTTAGAGGTCTACAAAATTATGAGAGGCATAGACAGAGTGGATAGTCAGAGGCTTTTTCCCAGGGTGGAAGTGTCAATGGCAAGGGGGCACAGGTTCAAGGTGAGAGGGGGAAAGTTTAAGGGAGATGTGCGGGGAAGTTTTTCACGCAGCGAGTGGTGGGTGCCTCGAACACGCTGCCGGAGGATGTGGTGGAAACAGACACATGAGCAACATTTATGAGACATCTGGATGCGTTCATGAAGAGGGAGGGAATAGCGGGATACGGACCGAGTAAGGGCAGAAATTTTTGTTGAAGTTTAACAACAAAAGAACAAAGAAAAGTACAGCACAGGAAGAGGCCCTTCAGCCGTCCAAACCTGTGCTGATCGTGATGCCCCACTAAACTAAAAAAATCTTTCTGCCCTTACCCGGTCCATATCCCTCTATTCCCTCAAAAGAACATAAAAACGAAGGGCAAGTGTCGGCCCTTTGGCCCCTCGAGCCTGCTCCGCCTTTCAATAAGATCATAGCTGATTTTTCAGTTGACTCAACTCCACTTACCCGCCCGCTCACCATAACCCTTAATTCCTTTACTGTTCAAAAACCTATCTCTGCCTTAAAAACATTCAATGAGGTAGCCCCAACTGCTTCAAAGAACAAAGAACAAAGAGCAAAGAAAATTACAGCACAGGAACAGGCCCTTCGGCCCTCGAAGCCTGCACCGACCATGCTGTCCAAATGAACTAAAACCCCCTACCCTTCCGGGGACCATATCCCTCTATTCCCATCCTATTCAGGTATTTGTCAAGACGCCCCTTAAAAGTCGTGAAGGGCAAGTCGTGCCTCACAAATTTGATAGAATTTTTTGAGGAGGTAACTAAGTGTGTTGATGAAGGTAGGGCAGTTGATGTCATATACATGGATTTTAGTAAGGTGTTTGATAAGGTCCCCCATGGTCGGCTTATGATGAAAGTGAGGAGGTGTGGGAGAGAGGGAAAGTTGGCCGATTGGATAGGTAACTGGCTGTCTGATCGAAGACAGAGAGTGGTGGTCTATGGAAAATTTTCGGATTGGAGGCAGGTTGCTAGCGGAGTGCCGCAGGGATCAGTGCTTGGTCCTCTGCTCTTTGTGATTTTTATTAATGACTTAGAGGAGGGGTCTGAAGGGTGGATCAGTAAATTTGCTGATGACACCAAGATTGGTGGAGTAGTGGATGAGGTGGAGGGCTGTTGTAGGCTGCAAAGAGACATAGATAGGATGCAAAACTGGGCTGAAAAATGGCAAATGGAGTTTAACCCTGATAAATGTGAGGTGATTCATTTTGGTAGGACTAATTTAAATGTGGATTACAGGGTCAAAGGTAGGGTTCTGAAGACTGTGGAGGAACAGAGAGATCTTGGGGTTCATATCCACAGATCTCTAAAGGTTGCCACTCAAGTGGATAGAGCTGTGAAGAAGGCCTATAGTGCGTTAGCTTTCATTAACAGGGGGTTGGAGTTTAAGAGCCGTGGGGTTATGCTGCAACTGTACAGGACCTTGGTGAGACCACATTTGGAATATTGTGTGCAGTTCGGGTCACCTCACTATAAGAAGGATGTGGAAGCGCTGGAAAGAGTGCAGAGGAGATTTACCAGGATGCTGCCTGGTTTGGAGGGTAGGTCTTATGAGGAAAGGTTGAGGGGGCTAGGGCTGTTCTCTCTGGAGCGGAGGAGGCTGAGGGGAGACTTAATAGAGGTTTATAAAATGATGAAGGGGATAGATAGAGTGAACGTTCAAAGACTATTTCCTCGGGTGGATGGAGCTATTACAAGGGGGCATAACTATAGGGTTCGTGGTGGGAGATACAGGAAGGATATCAGAGGTAGGTTCTTTACGCAGAGAGTGGTTGGGGTGTGGAATGGACTGCCTGCAGTGATAGTGGAGTCAGACACTTTAGGAACATTTAAGCGGTTATTGGATAGGCACATGGAGCACACCAGGATGATAGGGAGTGGGATAGCTTGATCTTGGTTTCAGATAAAGCTCGGCACAACATCGTGGGCCGAAGGGCCTGTTCTGTGCTGTACTGTTCTATGTTCTATGTTCTAAAAGTCACGACTGTATCTGCTTCCACAACCTCCCCCGGCAACGAGTTCCAGGCACCCACCACCCTCTGTGTAAAAAATCTGCCTCGTACATCTCCTTGAAATCTTGCCCTTCGCACCTTAAACCTGTGCCCCCTGGTAATTGATTCTTCCACCCTGGGAAAAAGCTTCTGATTATTCACTCTGACCATGCCTCTCATAATCTTGCAGACTTCTATCAGGTCTCCCCTCAACCTCTGTCATTCCAGTGAGAACAAACCAAGTTTCTCCAACCTCTCCTCATAGCTAATGCCCTCCAGACATCCTGGTAAATCTTTTCTGTACCCTCTCCAAAGCCTCCACATCCTTCTGGTAGTGTGGCAACCAGAATTGAACACTATATTCCAAGTGCGGCCTAACTAAGGTTCTATAAAGCTGCAACATGACTTGCCAATTTTTAAACTCAATGCCCCAGCTGATGAAGGCAAGCATGCCATATGCCTTCTTGACTACCTTCTCCACCTGCATTGCCACTTTCAGTGACCTGTGTACCTGTACACCCAGATCCCTTTGCCTATCAATACTCTTAAGGGTTCTGCCATTTACTGTATATTTCCTATCTGTATTAGACCTTCCAAAATGCATTACCTCACATTTGTCCGGATTAAACTCCATCCGCTCTCTGTCTCCAACTGATCCATATCCTGCTGTATCCTCTGATGGTCCTCATCGCTATCCGCAAATCCACCAACCTTTGTGTCGTCCGCAAACTTACTAATCAATCCAGTTACATTTTCCTCCAAATCATTTATACATATTACAAACAGCAAAGCTCCCAATGCTGATCCCTGAGGAATGCCATTTGTCACAGCCCTCCATTCAGAAACGCACCCTTCCACTGCTACCCTCTGTCTTCTTTGACCGAGCCAGTTCTGTATCCACCTTGCCAGCTCACCTCTGATCCCATGTGACTTCACCTTCTGCACCAGCCTGCCATGAGGGACCTTGTCAAAGGCCTTACTGAAGTCCATGTAGACAACATCCACTGCCCTACCCTCATCAATCATCTTCATCACTTCCTCAAAAAACTCGATCAAGTTCGTGAGACACAACCTCCCCTTCACAAAACCATGTTGCCTCTCACTAATACATCCATTTGTTTCCAAGTGGGAATAAATCCTGTCTCAAAGAATCCTCTCCAATAATTTCCCTACCGCTGATGTAAGGCTCACCGGCCTGCATTTACCTGGATTATTCTTGCGACCCTTCTTAAACAAAGGAACAACATTGGCTATTCTTCAATCCTCTGGGACCTCTTTCGGAGTGCTGCTCCTTCATCAGATGGCGTGCTAATGGCTAAAAGCCAAAGTTTATTTGCTGCCAAATAAACCTGTTGGACTTTAACCTGGTGTTGTTAAAACTCTTACTGTGTTTACCCCAGTTCAACGCCGGCATCTCCACATCACGACCTCTCCTGTAGCCAGTGAGGATACAAACGTTTCTCTCAAGGCCCCAGCAATTTTTTCCCTTGCCTTTCTCAGTATTCTAGGGTATATCCCATCAGGCCCTGGGGACTTGTCTACCTTAATGTTTCTCAAGAACCCCAATACCTCCTCCTTTTTGATCTCAACATGACTCAAACTATCTACACATCCTTTCCCAGACTCATCATCGACTAAGTCCTTCTATTTTGTGAATACTGACGCAAAGTACTCATTTAATACCTCACCCATTTCCTCTGGCTCCACACATAGATTCCCTCCTTTGTCCTTGAGTGGGCCAACCCTCTCCCTGGCTACCCTCTTGCTCTTTATATATGTATAAAAAGCCTTGGGATTTTCCTTCATCCTGCTGGCCAATGCTTTTTCGTGACCCATTTTAGCCCTCCTTACTCCTGGCTTAGGTTTCTTTCTACTTTCCTTGTATTCCACACTTGCTTCGTGTGTTCCCAGCCTCCTAGCTTTGACAAATGCTTCCTTTTTCTCTTTGACTAGGCTCACAATATCTCTCGTCATCCAAGGTTCATAATTTGATACCATCCGCAAGCTTACAAACCATGCCTTGTACATTCACATTTTAAAAAATTCATTCATGGGACATGGGCGTCACTGGATGGCCAGCATTTATTGCCCATCCCGAGTTGCACTTGAGAAGGTGGTGGTGAGCTGTTTTCTTGAGTCGCTGCAGTCTATTTGCTGTGGGTTGACCCACAGTGTCGTTCGGGAGAGAATTCCAGGATTTTCATCCAAATCATTTATATAAGTAACGAATAACAAGGGTCCCAACACCGGTCCCTATGGCACACCACTAGTCACAGACCTCCAGTCCGAGAAATAATTTTGAATCCAATTAGCTAGCTCTCCTTGGATCCCATACAACCTAACATTCCAGTCTAACCTGTCATGCAGGACCTTGATGTGGAGATGCCGGCGTTGGACTGGGGTAAACACAGTGAGAAGTTTAACAACACCAGGTTAAAGTCCAACAGGTTTATTTGGTAGCAAAAGCCACACAAGCTTTCGAAGCTCTAAGCCCCTTCTTCAGGTGAGTGGGAATTCTGTTCACAAACAGAGCTTATAAAGACACAGACTCAATTTACATGAATAATGGTTGGAATGCGAATACTTACAACTAATCAAGTCTTTAAGAAACAAAACAATGTGAATGGAGAGAGCATCAAGACAGGCTAAAAAGATGTGTATTGTCTCCAGACAAGACAGCCAGTGAAACTCTGCAGGTCCACGCAACTGTGGGAGTTACAAATAGTGTGACATGAACCCAATATCCCTGTTGAGGCCGTCCTCGTGTGTGCGGAACTTGGCTATCAGTTTCTGCTCAGCGACTCTGCGCTGTCGTGTGTCGCGAAGGCCGCCTTGGAGAACGCTTACCCGAATATCAGAGGCCGAATGCCCGTGACCGCTGAAGTGCTCCCCAACAGGAAGAGAACAGTCTTGCCTGGTGATTGTCGAGCGGTGTTCATTCATCCGTTGTCGCAGCGTCTGCATAGTTTCCCCAATGTACCATGCCTTGGAACATCCTTTCCTGCAGCGTTTCAGGTGGACAACGTTGGCCGAATTGCAAGAGAAGGTACCGTGTACCTGGTAGATGGTGTTCTCACGTGAGATGATGGCATCTGTGTCGATGATCCGGCACGTCTTGCAGAGGTTGCTGTGGCAGGGTTGTGTGGTGTCATGGTCACTGTTCTCCTGAAGGCTGGGTAGTTTGCTGTGGACAATGGTCTGTTTGAGGTTGTGCGGTTGTTTGAAGGCAAGAAGTGGGGGTGTGGGGATGGCCTTGGCGAGATATTTGTCTTCATCAATGACATGTTGAAGGCTCCGGAGGAGATGCCGTAGCTTCTCCGCTCCGGGGAAGTACTGGACAACGAAGGGACAACACAGGATATGGCGCTCGACTCATTGATCAACAGTTCCAACGTGCCACAGCGAAAAACCGCACCGACCTCCTCAGAAGACAAACACGAGACACAGTGGACAGAGTACCCTTCATTGTCCAGTACTTCCCCGGAGCGGAGAAGCTACGGCATCTCCTCCAGAGCCTTCAACATGTCATTGATGAAGACGAACATCTCGCCAAGGCCATCCCCACACCCCCACTTCTTGCCTTCAAACAACCGCACAACCTCAAACAGACCATTGTCCGCAGCAAACTACCCAGCCTTCAGGAGAACAGTGACCATGACACCACACAACCCTGCCACAGCAACCTCTGCAAGACGTGCCAGATCATCGACACGGATGCCATCATCTCACGTGAGAACACCATCCACCAGGTACACGGTACCTACTCTTGCAATTCGGCCAACGTTGTCTACCTGATACACTGCAGGAAAGGATGTCCCGAGGCATGGTACATTGGGGAAACTATGCAGACGCTGCGACAACGGATGAATGAACACCGCTCGACAATCACCAGGCAAGACTGTTCTCTTCCTGTTGGGGAGCACTTCAGCGGTCACGGGCATTCGGCCTCTGATATTCGGGTAAGCGTTCTCCAAGGCGGCCTTCGCGACACACGACAGCGCAGAGTCGCTGAGCAGAAACTGATAGCCAAGTTCCGCACACACGAGGACGGCCTCAACCGGGATATTGGGTTCATGTCACACTATTTGTAACTCCCACAGTTGCGTGGACCTACAGAGTTTCACTGGCTGTCTTGTCTGGAGACAATACACATCTTTTTAGCCTGTCTTGATGCTCTCTCCATTCACATTTTTTTGTTTCTTAAAGACTTGATTAGTTGTAAGTATTCGCATCCCAACCATTATTCATGTAAATTGAGTCTGTGTCTTTATAAGCTCTGTTTGTGAACAGAATTCCCACTCACCTGAAGAAGGGCTTAGAGCTCCGAAAGCTTGTGTGGCTTTTGCTACCAAATAAACCTGTTGGACTTTAACCTGGTGTTGTTAAACTTCTTACTATGCAGGACCTTGTCAAAGGTCTTGCTAATATCCGTATAGACAACATGCTCATCTATCCTCTTTGAAAAACTCTAAAAGATTTGTCAGACATGACTTTCCACACACAAAGCCATGTTGACTATCCCTAATCAGACCTTGACTTTCCAAATATTGGTAGATCCCGACCCTCAGAATCCCCTCCAGTAACTTACCCACCACTGATGTCAGTCTCACCGGCCTGTAACTCCTTGACTTGTCTTTGTTACCCTTCTGAAACAACGGAACAACAGTAGCCACCCTCCAGTCTTCCAGAACTTCACCAGTGGGAAGAGATGAAGCAAATATCTCTGCAAGAGCTCTGTAATTTCTTCCCGAGCCTCCCGCAAGATCCGAGGATGTACTTGATCAGCCCCAGGGGATTTATCCACCCCAATGTGCTTTAAGGCTGCAAATACCTCCTCCCTAGAAATATACATGTGGTTCAACACATCATCACTTGTTTCCCTGATTTCTTTAGCACCCATAATGTTCCCCTCAGTAAACACCAAGGAGAAATATTCATTGAAAATCTCACCCGTCTCCTGTAGCTCCACACACACAGACGGCCACGCTGATCTTTAAGGGGACCTATTCTCTCCTTAGCCACCTTTTTACTCTTAATATAGCCATGGGACCTCTTGGGATTTTCTTTAACCTTACCTGCCAGATCCATCTCATACCCTCTTTTTGCCCTCCTTAAAAGAACTCCAGTAAATTGGTTGAACACAGTTTCCCTTTCTCAACCCCATGCTGACTCTTCCCGATTACTTCCCGAGTTTTTCAAAGTCCCCAGTAATTACCCCCTTAATGATTAATTCCAGCAGCTTTCCTCTGTCACATGTCAAGCTAACTGGCCTAAACCTTCCACTTTTCCTTCTCCCTCCCTTCTTGAATAGAGGGGTTATATTTTCTACTTTCCAGTCTGATGGAACCGTACCAGAATCCAGCAAACTTTGAAAAATTAGCACCAATGCATGGTGCTAATGGTAAACGGAATGTGACAGGAAAGGGAGAGCACAGATAAAAGAATAAATCAGCTGATAATTTGATTCCAAATAAAATCAAACTCTGGATGGGATTCTCTGGTCTTGTCCGAGGCAGAACCCATTGAGAGCAAGAATGGAGAATTTGGCATTCAGCCAAAACTCCACTCACTTTCAGCGGCACCAGAAAATCCTGGTTGTGAACAAGGACGGAAAATTCCTGCCTCTGTATCGAGATGCACGCAGGATTCAAGACAAAACAGATAAACTAATAGTTTTTCTTTATTCATTCCTAGGACATGGTCATGGCTGGCTGGCCAGCATTTACTGCCCATCCCTAGTTACCCTTACTGAGGGGCTTGCTAGGCTTTTTCAGAGGCTAGTTGAGAGTCAACCAGATTGCTGTGGCTCTGGAGTCACATGTAGGCTAGACCACTGCAAATAGAAAGAAATAAGTATGATCTGATAACCATTACACAGACAAGGCTGCTGGTGACAGACATTTAGGAAGGATAGACAGGTAGAAAAAGGAGGTGGGGTAGCTCTGTTAATAAAGGATAATATCAGGACGGTAGTGAGAGACGACATAGGCTCTAAGGAGCAAAACATGGAATCGTTGTGGGTGGAGATAAGGAATAGTAGGGGGAAAAAGACACTGGTAGGCATGGTCTATAGGCCCCCAAATAATAACTTAGAGGTGGGGAGGGCTATAAACAAGCAAATAATGGATGCGTGCGAAAATGGAATGGCAATAATCATGGGTGATTTTAACCTGCATATTGATTGATCGACTCAAATTGGACGTGGAGGGCTTGAGGAGGAGTTCTTAGAATGCTGTTTCATTGAACAGTATGTTACAGAACCTACGAGAGAGCGAGTTATCTTAGATCTGGTACTGTGTAATGAGACAGGTAGAATTAAGGATCTTCTTGTGAGGGATCCTCTTGGTTGAGTGATCATAATTGAATTTCTGATACAGATGGAGGGTGAGAAAGTAGGGTCCCAAACCAGTGTCCTCTGCTTGAACAGAGGGGAGTACGATAGGATGAGGGCAGAATTGGCTCATGTAGACTGGGCGAGCGGACTGGTAGGTAGGACAGCTGAGGAACAGTGGAGGATTTTTAAGGAGATTTTTTAAAGTATTCAGCAAAAATATATTCCGGTGATAAAGAAGGACTGTAAGAAAAGGGATAACCAGACGTGGATAACGAAGGAAATAAAGGAGAGTATTAAAATAAAAACAGATGCGTACAGAGTGGCCAAAAAAAGTGGAGAATTAGTGGATTGGGAAAGCTTTAAAAAACAACAAAGAACGACTAAGAAAGCGATTAAGAAAGGAAAGATAGATTATGAAAGTAAACTAGCTCAAAATATAAAAAATGATAGTAAAAGTTTTTACAAATATATAAAAAGGAATAGAGTGGCTAGAGTGAATGTTGGACCCTTGGAGGACGAGAGGGGGGATTTAATAGTGGAAAATGAGGAAATGGCTGAGACTTTAAATAAGTTCTTTGTGTCAGTCTTCACGGTGGAAGACACAAATAGTTTACCGAATATTAGAGATCGAGAGTTGGTGGGAGGTGAGGTCCTTAATACAATTACTATTACTAAAGAGGTAGTGCTTGGTAGACTAATGGAACTAAAGGTAGACAAGTCTCCGGGCCCGGATGGAATGCATCCCAGGGTACTGAAAGAAATGGCTGAGGTAATAGCGGATGCGTTAGTAGTTATTTATCAAAATTTGCTGGACTCTGGGGTAGTGCCAGCTGATCGGAAAACAGCTATTGTTACGCTGCTGTTTAAAAAAGGAAGTAGACAAAAGGCGGGTAACTACAGGCCGGTTAGCTTAACGTCCGTAGTTGGGAAGATGCTAGAGTCCATTATTAAAGAGGGAATAGCAGAGCACCTGGATAAGAATGGTTCGATCAAGCAGATGCAGCATGGATTCATGAAGGGAAAGTCGTGTTTGACGAATTTACTGGATTTTTATGAAGATGTGACTAGTGCGGTTGACAGAGGGGAACCGGTGGATGTGGTGTTTTTGGATTTCCAGAAGGCATTCGATAAGGTGCCTCACAAAAGGTTGCTGCAGAAGATTGGGGTACACGGAGTTGGGGGTAAGGTGTTGGCGTGGATTGGGGATTGGCTATCTAACAGGAAGTAGAGAGTTGGAATAAATGGGTGCTTTTCTGGTTGGCAGTTGGTGACCAGTGGCGTGCCGCAGAGATCGGTGCTGGGGCCTCAATTGTTTACCATTTACATAGATGATCTGGAGGAGGGGACTGAGTGTAGGGTATCAAAGTTTGCTGATGACACGAAGATGAGTGGGAAAGCGAATTGCGTGGAGGACGCGGAAAGTCTGCAGTGAGATTTGGATAGGCTGAGCGAGTGGGCGAGGATCTGGCAGATGGAATATAACGTTGGCAAATGTGAGGTTATCCACTTTGGAAGAAATAATAGTAAATTGGAATATTATTTAAATGGAGAAAAATTACATCGTGCGACTGTGCAGAGGGACCTGGTGGTCCTTGTGCACGAATCGCAAAAACTCAGTCTGCAGGTGCAGCAGGTGATCAAGAAGGCGAATGGAATGTTGGCCTTTATCGCGAGGGGGATAGAATATAAAAGCAGGGAGGTCTTGCTGCAACTATACAAGGCACTGGTGAGGCCGCAACTGGAATACGGTGTGCAGTTTTGGTCCCCTTATTTGCGAAAGGATATATTGGCCTTGGAGGGAGTGCAGAGAAGGTTCACCAGGTTGATACCGGAGATGAGGAGTATAGCTTATGAGGAGAGATTGAACAGATTGGGTCTGTACTCGTTGGAGTTTAGAAGGCTGAGGGGTGATCTTATAGAGACATATAAGATAATGAAGGGGCTGGATAGGGTAGAGGTGGAGAGATTCTTTCCACTGAGAAGGGAAACCAGAACTAGAGGGCACAGCCTCAAAATAAGTGGGGGCCGGTTCAGAACAGAGTTGAGGAGGAACTTCTTCTCTCAGAGGGTAGTGAATCTCTGGAATTCTCTGCCCATTGAAGTGGTGGAGGCTACCTCGTTGAATATGTTTAAATCACGGGTAGGTAGTTTTCTGATCGATAAGGGAATTAAGGGATATAGGGAGCAGGCGGGTAAGTGGAACTGATTCGCTTCAGATCAGCCATGATCTTATTGAATGGCGGGGCAGGCTCGAGGGGCTAGATGGCCTACTCCTGCTCCTATTTCTTATGTTCTTATGCTCTTATGTGACATAGATTGGGACCTGAAAATTGAAGGATACATGGCATTTAGGAAGGAGAGGAAGTTGCTAGAAGGTGGAATGCTGACTCTGTTAGTTAAAGATGGTATTTGCACGCTCGAGCGTGCTGTCCTCGGTTCGGGAAACCGCAATGTAGAAACAGCTTTGATGGAGATGATAAACGATAAAGCTAAAAAGGTATTTGGAACATAGAAGAGTACAGCACAGGAACAGGCCCTTTGGCCCACAATGTCATGCTGAACATGATGCCAAATTAAACTAGTCCCTTCTGCCTGCCCTTGGTCTATATCCCTCTATTCCTTGCATATTCATGTATTTATCTAAAAGCCCCTTAAACGCTCCTGTCATATCTGACTCCACCACCACCCCTGGCAGCATGTTCCAGACACCTATCACTCTCTGTGTTAAAAACCTGTCCCTCACATCTCCTTTGAACTTTCTCCCCTCACCTTAAGCACATGTCCCCTAGTATTAGACATTTTGGCTGGAATTTTATCGTCCTTCCCGCCATGGGAATTGGAGAGGGCGAGTGGCGAAGCATGGGAAGGTCCCACCCTTCAATTCTGGGAAAAAAGAATCTGACTGTCAACCCTTTCTATGCCTCTCATAGTTCTATAGGCTTTTATCAGGTCTCTCCTCAGCCTCCGCCGCTCCAGAGAAAATAACCCTAGTTTGTCCAGCTTCCCCTTATAGCTCACACTCTCTAATCCTGGCAGCATCCTGGTAAACCTCTTCTGCACTATCTCTGAAGGTCTCCACATCCTTCCTGTAATGTAGTGACCAGAATTGAACACAATACTCTAAGTGCGGCCTAACAAAGTTTTATAAAGCTGCAACATGACATCCTAACTCTTGTACTCAATGCCTCGACCAATAAAGGCAAGCGTGCCTTTTGCCTTCTTTACCACCCTATCCAGTTGTCTGACCAATGAAATCAAGCACATTGAATGCCTTCTTCACCATCCTGCCCACCTATGACACCACTTTCAAGCAGCTATGAACCTGTACCACTAGATCTCTTTGTTCTATAACTTCCCCAACGCCCCACCATTAACTGAGTAAGTTCTGCCCTGGTTCGATCTACTAAAATGCATCACCTCGCATTTATCTAAATTAAACTCTATCTGCCATTCATCAGCCTATGGGGGAGTACACCTTCGCTGTACTGCCTCTACAGCAAGGACATCCTTCCTCAGAAAAGGACACCAAAACTGCACACAATACTCTAGGTGTGGCCTTACCAACATCCTACACAATTGCAGCAAAACATCCCTATCCCTATACTCAAATTCTCTCACTATGAAGGCCAACATACCATTTGCCTTCTTTACTGCCTGCTGTACCTGCATGTCTACTTTCAGTGACTGATGCACGAGGACACCAGGTCTCGCTGAGTATCCGCCTCTCTCAATTTACACCCATCCCAGTAATAATCTGTCTTCCTATTATTGCTCCCAAAGTGGATAACCTCACATTTATCCACATTATACTGCATCTGCCATGCAGATACCCACACACTCAGCCTGTCCAAATAACACTGAAGCATCCTCACAGCTCACCCTCCCACCCAACTTTGTATCATCTGCAAATTTGGAGATAATACATTCAGTTCCCTCTTCCAAATCATTAATATATAATGTGAACTGTTGGGGTCCCAGCACAGATCCCTGCGGAACCCCACTAGTCACTGACTGCCAATCAGAAAAATACACATTTATGCCAACTTTTTGCTCCCTAGCAAATGGTGTGTTGGCCTTCATAGCGAGAAGATTTGAGTATATGAATAGAGATGTTTTACTGCAGTTGTATAGAGCGTTGGTGTGGCTACACCTCGAGTATTGTGTGCAATTTTGGTGTCCTTATCTGAGGAAGGATGCCCTTGCTATAAAGGGAGTACAGCGAAGATTTACCAGGCTGATTCCTGGAATGGTAGGTCTGTCATATGAGGAGAGACTGAGTCAGTTCGGATTATATTCACTGGAGTTTCGAAGCGTGAGAGGAGATCTCATAGAAACCTTTCAAATTCTAACAGGGTTAGACAGGGTAGATTCAGAAAGAATGTTCCTGATGTGGGGGGAGTCCAGAACTAGGGATCGTCGAACAATGAAAGAAGAACGAAGCAAAGTACAGCACAGGAACAGGCCCTTCGGCCCTCCAAGCCTGTGCCGATCATGATGCCCTAACTAAACTAAAGAAAAAACCTACTGCACTTACTCAGTCTGTATCCCTCTATTCCCTCCCTATTCATGTAAAGATGCCTCTTGAATGTTGCTAATGTGCCTGCTTCCACCACCTCCTCTGGCAGCGCGTTCCAGGCACCCACCACTCTCTGCATGAAAACCTCTCCTGCACATCTCCTTTAAACTTTCCCCCTCTCACCTTGAACCTGTGCCCCCTTGCCATTGACACTTCCATCCTGGGAAAAAGCTTCTGATTATCCAGTTTGAGGATAAAGGGTAAATCTTTTAAGACTGAGGTGAGAAGAAATTTCTTTATGCAGAATGTGTGGAATTCACTATCACAGAAAGTAGTTGAGGCCAAAACATTGTGTGGTTTCAAGAAGAAATTAGATATACCTCCAAGGCTAAAGGAATCACAGGATACGGGGAGAAGGGGGGAACCAGGATATTGAATTCGATGATCAGCTATGATCATAATCAATGGCGGAGCAGGCTCGAAGGGCCGAATGGCCTCCTCCTGCTTCTAGTTTCTCTGTTTCTATATTTATGTTTCTATGAAGGAGGAACCTACATCAGGAGAGATGAGACTGTCCCTGCAACACCACCCTGACATAATGCTAGTCACTGATAGTTTTGATCTTACTTCAGCCAGAAAGGAGTCAGACATTCGCAGTAGCTCTTTGTAGAACACTGTCCCAAGCTTGCAAAGGCCAACCTTGCCCGGTGCCCCCAGCAGTGACTGACTTGCGATGCCCCAACCCCCTGTGCCCCATTGGCTATGGCGAGGCCTGCTAATGATATTATAATGTATAAACATGGGCTTCCTGACAATGTGAGAACTCTGCAATTTCACTGGCAGGGAGCGCGGCGATGATTGCCCTGGGAAACCTCGCAGGTGTAAAGCCCGTTTGTGGCTCTCGTGCTATTTTGCACCCACGTCACTATTTTTGCCCGTGGCGAATGGGAAGCACAAAATCTTTGTCCTTATCCCTGCACAGAAAATGCTCAAATTTGAGGTCCCTGAAATTTTTAATTTTTTCAAAAGTCCCTCTTCCAGTTTGTGAACTGCTGGGATTTGAGTCCTGCTATTCTGCTGAAAGCCTCAGTGTAGTTCCGTACCTCAAGCTGAATGGTTGTAATCTGATCAGAAAGGGTGTAAACACATTTCACTTGGACACACTGCTGACAACATTTCATTTCGTCCTCAGTATCCATTAACTCGAAGCCCTAGGAAAGAATACAGAACATTAAACAAACAGTTTAAATTATTTTATAAGTTACTTTTCAAGTTGATGCACCATATTAATCTGAAATTTGAGAATGTAATGATAGTGAAGCTGTCAGTATCCAACATCATTAGAGATATAAACAATGCTACACATTATTGAGGAACGTGTCATCTACAGACTAAGTGGCAGACTAATCAGCTTAAACCTAGACCATGGTGTTGAGGACATGATTTCAAAATTTGCAGTTGCTACAAAGATTGGAAGCATTGTCAACTGTGGAGAGACAGTTAAAAATAAAGGGAGAAACTCATGGTCTGCTCTTCGTGCTCCATGTGGGAGGCCGGGAACATTTCCAATGCCCGGGGCCAGCATGTGTGCAGGAAATGTCTCCAGTTGCAGCTCCTGGAAGCTTGAGTTTCGGAGCTGGAGCGGTGGCTGGGGTCACAGTGGAGCATCTGTGAGCCAGAGAGTATCATAGATCGCAGGTATAGAGAGGTAGTCACACCGCAGGCTCAGACTCCACAGACAGGAAGAGAATGAGTGACCACCAGGCAGAGCAAGAGAGTTAGGCAATGCAGGAATCTCCTGTGGTTATTCCCCTGCAAAACTGATATACCGTTTTGGATACTGTTGAGGGGAATGGCCTTTCAGGGGAACACAGTAAGAGACAAATCTGTTGCATCACAGTTGGTTCTGCTGCAGAGGGGAGGAGCAAAAAGTGTGGGAATGCAATAGTTATCGGGAATTCAATTGTAAGGGGAATAGATATGTGGCCGCAAATGAGACTCCCGGATGGTATGTTGCCTCCCTGGTATTAACGTCAAGGATGTCTCGGAGCGGCTGCAGGACATTCTGAAGGGAGAGGGTGAACAGTCAGTGGTTGTAGTACATGTTTGTACAAATATCATAGGCAAAAAAAGGGTGAGGTCCTAAAAGCAGAATATAGGGAGCTAGGAAGCAAGCTGAAAAGTAGGATCTCAAAGGTAATGATCTCAGGATTACTGCCTGTGCCATGTATAGTCAGAGTAGAAACAGCAGAATACATAGGATGAATATGTGGCTGAAAAGATGGTGTGGGGGAAGGGTTTTACATTCCTAGGGTATTGGGACCAGTTCTGGGGGAGGTGGGATCTGTACAAACTGGACGGGTTACACCTGGGCAGGATCAGGACTGATGACCTTGGGGAGGAACTTGCTAGAGTGGTTGTGGAGGGTTTAAATGGCAGGGGGATGGGAACCTTTGCAAGGATTCAGAGCAGAGGGAATAAAGAACAAGAGGAAAAGATAGTAAGGAGAATAAAGGAAAGTGATAGGCAGAGAAATCAAGGTCCAGAGTCAGATAAGGGCCGAGTAAAAAATAGTAGGAAAGGGAAAAGAATTGTTAAAGGTGCCCACCCTTAAAGTTTTGTACCTGAATGCTCGGAGCATTCGAAACAAAATGGATGAATTAGTTGCACGGATAGATGTAAAGGGGTGTGATATAGTTGGCATTACGGAGACGTGGCTCCAAGGTGACCAAGGATGGGAACTAAACATTGAGGGCTATTCAGTGTTTAGGAGGGACAGACAGAAAGGAAAAGGTGGTGGAGTTGCATTACTGATTAAAGATGATGTTGATACGATATTGAGGAAAGATATTAGCATAGATGATGTGGAATCTGTATGGGTCGAGTTAAGTAACAACAAGTGGCAAAAAACATCGTTGGGTGCGGTATACAGATCACCAAACTGTAGTGGTAATGTTGGGAAAAGCAATTAGGCAGGAAATCAGAGATGCATGCATTAAAGGAACATCTGTGATTATGGGTGACTTTAATCTGCATATAGATTGGGAGAGCCAAATTAGTCACAGTGCAATAGAGGAGGAATTTCTGGAGTGCATATGGATGGTTTTCTGGAACAATACGCTGAGGAACCAACAAGGGAACATATTGGACTGGGTGTTGTGCAATGAAAAAGGATTAGTTGGCAATCTAGTTGTGAGAGAACCCTTGGAGACGAGTGACCATAATATAGTAAAATTCTTTGTCAATGTGGATAGTGAGGTAGTTGATTCTGAGACTAGGGTCCTGAATCTCAATAAAGATAACTATGATAGCATGAGGCATAAATTGGCCATGATGGACTGGGAAACATTATTGGGCGGCACGATGGCACAGTGGTTAGCACTGCAGCCACACAGAGCCAAGGACATAGGTTCTATTCCCGGCTTGGGTCACTGTCTGTGTGGAGTTTGTATGTTCTCCTCGTGTCTGCGTGGGTTTCCTCCGGGCGCTCCAGTTTCCTCCCACAGTCCTGGTTAGGTGTATTGGCCACGCTAAATTCGCCCTTAGTGTACCTGAACAGGTGACGGAGTGTTGCAACTAAGGAATTTTCACAGTACCTTCATTGCAGTATTAATGTAAGCCTACTTGTGACTCTAATATATAGAAGAAATATAAGAACTAAGAAGGTAAAGACAGTGGACAGGCAATGGCAGGCATTGAAAGAACAAATAGGTGAACTCCAGAAGTTGTTTATTCCTATTTGGTGCAAGAATGATGTGGAGGTGCCGGCGTTGGACTGGGGTAAACACAGTAAGAAGTTGAACAACACCAGGTTAGAGTCCAACAGGTTTATTTGGTAGCAAAAGCCACACAAGCTTGTGTGGCTTTTGCTACCAAATAAACCTGTTGGACTTTAACCTGGTGTTGTTAAACTTCTTACTGGTGCAAGAGTGGTCAGGGAATTATGGCCAAACCATGGCTCACAAGGGAAATTAGAGATGGTATCAGATTCAAGGAAGAAGCAAACAAATTGGCAAGAAAAAGCAATAGGTCTAACTGGGAACAGTTTCAAATTCAGCAAAGGAGGACCAAGGGACTGAGAAAAATAGAGTATGAAAGTTAGCTCGCGGGGAACATAAAAACTGACTGTAAAAGTTTCTATAGGTATGTAAAGAGAAAAAGATTGACAAAAACAAATGTAGGCCCCTTATTCATAACGGGGAATAAAGAAATGGCCGAGGAATTAAATTTGTACTTTGCTTCAGTCTTCACAAAGGAAGACATGAATAATGTACCAGAAGTGCTGAGAGAAACATGTTATAGTGGGGAGCTGAAGGAAATTAGCATTAGTAGAGAAATGGTTTTGGGGAAATTGATGGGATTGAAGGTGGGAACCAGTAACGCCAGTAAGTGTAGGGACTGGAGAAAAAGAGAATGGGATATACATAGCACAAACTAAGAGTAGGCAGAGAGAAGTCGCAGTGTTCAGTGGGGCTGTAGGTCTGGAGTGCATTTGCTTCAATGCAAGAAGTATAACAGGCAAGACAGCTGAACTGAGAGCCTGGATTACTGCATAGAATTATGATGTAATTGCAATTATGGAGACAGGGTTAAAGGAGGGACAGGACTGGTAGCTTAACATTCCAAGATATCGCTGTTTTAGATGGGACGGAAGGGGAAACAAAAGAGGTGGGAGAATTGCATTGCTGATTAGGGAGCAGATCACAGCTGTGCTGAGGGAGGACATTGGAGGGATCTTGTAGTGAGGCATTATGGGTGGAGCTCAGGAATAGGAAGGGTGAAATCGCAATGTTGAGAGTGTACTACAGACCTCCCAACAACCCGCAGGAGACAGAGGAGCAGTTGTGTAGTCAGACACTGAAAAGGTGTGAAAAAAGCAGGCTAGTTGTGATGGCTGACTTTAACTTTCCCCATATTAAATGAGATTCCCTTACAGCCAGGGGCTCAGATGGAGAGCAATTTGTTAGATGTATCCAGGTGGGCTTTTTGATGGAGTATGTTGTCAATCCATCCAGGGAGGGGGCTGTACTAGACCTGGTCTTGGGGAATGAACCGGGCCAGGTGATCGATGTTTCAGTGGGGGAGCATTTTGGGCTGAGCGACCATAATTCCATAAGATTTCGGGTAGTCATGAATAAGGACAAGAGTGGCCCTCGGGTGAGGGTGCTTAATTGGACAAGGGCCAATTGCATCCAAATTAGACAGGAACTGGGGAATGTGGATTGGGAGCGGATATTTGAGGGCAAATCCACCTCTGGCATGTGAGAGGCTTTTAAAGGCTGGTTGATTGAAGTGTGGGACAGGCATGTCCCCACAAAAAAGAAGGATAGAAATGGCAGGATTCGGGAACCATGGATGACCAGGAAAATTGTAAACTTAGTCAAAAGGGAAAAGGAAGCATACGATAGGTCTAGGCATCTAAAAACCGACAAAGCCTTTGAGGACTACAGTGAAAGTAGGAATGAACTTAAATGTGGAATTAGGAGGGCTAAAAGGGGCCATGAAATGTCTTTCGTAAACAGGGTCAAGGAGAATCCCAAGGCTTAAGTGCATATATTAGGAGCAAGAGGGTAGCAAGAGAAAGAGTAGGCCCACTCAAGGACTATGGAGGGAAGTTATGCATGGAACCACAGGAAGTGGGTGAAATTCTTAATGAGTTCTTTGTATCGGTATTCACCAAGGAGAAGGACATGACTGATGTTGAGGTCAGAGATAGGTGTGTGAATGCTCGAGAGAATGTCAATATATCGAAGGAGGAAGTGTTGAGTATCCTAAATTGCATCAAGCTAGACAAGGCCCGGGGATCTATCCCAGGTTACTGCGGGAGGCAAGGGGAGAAATAGCTGGGGTCTTAACAGATATCTTCACATCCTCTTTGACGACAGCCGAGGTTCCAGAGGACGGAGAATAGCCAATGTTGTTCCCTTGTTTAAGAAAGGAAGCAGGGATAATCCAGCAAATTATAGGCCGGTGAGCCTGACATCAGTGGTGGGAAAGCTTTTGGAGAAGATACTGAGGGACAGGATATAAGCACATTCGGAGGAAAATGGACTAGTTCGTGACAGGCAGCATGGTTTTGCTTGGGAAGATCATGTCTCACCAACTTGATTGAGTTTTTTGAAGAGAATTCAAAAAACTCAAGTTGATGACAAAGATAATTGATGAGGGAAGAGCTGTGGATGTAGCTTATATGGACTTCAGTAAGGCGTTTGACAAGTTCCCACATGGCAGACTGGTACAAGAACTAAAATCACATGGGATTCGGGGTGCTGGCTAGCTGGATACAGAGCTGGCTTGGTTATAGAAGAGAGAGAGTAGCGGTGGAAGGGTGTTTTTCAGAATGGAGATCTGTAGCTAGTGGAGTTCCACAGGGATCAGTGCTGGGACCTCTGTTGTTTGTCGTATATATAAATGATCTGGAGGAAAATGTGGGGGGTCTGATTAGTAAGTTTGCAGATCACACGAAGATTGGTGGAGTTGCTGATAGTGCCGGGGATTGTCAGAGGATAGAATAGGATAGAGATAGATTGGAGACTTGGGCACAGAAATAGCAGATGGAGTTTAATCCGGACAAATGTGAGGTGATGCATTTTAGAAGTTCAAATTTAGTTGTGAATTACACTGTAAATGGCAGAACCCTCAGGAACATTAACATACAGAGGGATCTGGGTGTGCAGGTCCATAGTTCCCTAAAAGTGGCAACACAGGTAGCCAAGGTGATTAGGAAGGCATATGGCAGCTTGCCTCCATCAACTGGGGCATTGAGTAGAGGAAATCATGGCCACTATTCTCCCATCGCGACCCGCAACTTTTCTGGCAGGTCACGGTGGGAGATGCGCGTCGCCGGCCTTGTTCCGGGATTTGTGCATGCGTCGGGAATGCAAGCGCATCTCCCAGAGCCGGAGAACAGTCGCCGGTCAAACCACACTGGAAACCAGCGGGAAGGCAGGTAAGTCATTTGAATCTGTTTTAAATATATTTTAAATATGTTTTCAATCTAATTATCGGGAACTTTCCAGTCCCGATTGAATCTCCTACCCCGCCATGAGTACTTCATTCCGGTGGGGTTCAGACTAGCTCCCCACATTCGGGGAACTAGTAGGAGACCCCGCTGGATTGAAGGGGGGGCAATCAGGACCCACAGGGGACCGGGTGGCGGGGAGGTGGTGCCCCCTGTGCATGGGCACCCTGGCAGTGCCAGCCTGTGCCCCCTGGCACTGCCCAAGGGGCAAAGTGCCCATGCCCAGGGGACACCTTGGCACTGCGCATCAGGCATCGGGCAGTGCCAAGGGGGCGGGGCCTATTGTGGGTAGGGCCTAGGGGTGATCGCTGGGGGGTGGAGTCCCACTGCCACTCTGCAGACAGAATCAGTCTTGGATAGAGGGAGAGCAGCGATTGGGGCAGGCTGTAGGAGGGGGTGTGGTCTGCCGGGGGGGGTGTCTGACCCCGGGAGGGAATCAGCGGTGGGGGGGGGGGGGGGGGGGGAGGGCAGGTCTGCCGGGGTGAGGGGGGTGGGGGGATCGCCTATCGGGGTGCTCCGGGACGGGGGGAGAGGGTTGTCAGGGCTGGCCCGGGAATTGCTGTGGAGGCTGCGATGGGGCTGTGGGGAGGGCTGCAGGGGCAGCACTGCGGGAGTCCCGGGTTGGCCAGCAATCGCAGAGTCTGACAGATAGGAACCACTGCACATGTGCAGAGTTCCAGAACTGTCAGACTCCGGCGCGAATAGCCCCCCCCCCCCTTTCACACAGAGGTTGGTGGGTGCCTGGAACGCGCTGCCAGAGGAGGTGGTGGAAACAGGCACATTAGCAATTTTTAAAAGGCATCTGGATGGGTACATGCATAGGGAGGAAATAAAGGAATATAGACCAAGTAAGTGCAGAAGGGTTTTATTTGAGTAAAGGCATCATGGTCAGCACAAGCTTGGAGGGCCGTGCTGTACTTGAATGCTGGTTAGCAGATTGGAAGAAAAGAGTTGGCATTGTATATTAATGATTTGGAAGAGGGAACTGAATGTAATATCTCCAGATTTGCAGATAACGCAAAGTTGGGTGGAAGGGTGAGCTGTGAGGAGGATGCAGAGATGCTTCAACGTGATTTGGACAGGCTGTGTGTGTGGGTATCTGCATGGCAGATGCAGCATGATATGGATAAATGTGAGGTTATCCACCTCGGTAACAATATTAGGAAGACAGATTATTACTTGAATGGGTGTAAATTGAGGGAGGTGGATACTCAACGAGACCTTGGAGTCCTCATGCATCAGTCACTGAAAGTAAGCACGCAGGTACAGCAGGCAGTAAAGAAGGCAAATTGTATGTTGGCCTTCATAGCGAGAGGATTTGAGTATGGGTGTAGGGATGTTTTGCTGCAATTGTAAACAGCGTTGGTGAGGCCACACCTGGGGCAATTTTGGTGTCCTTATCTTAGAAAGGATGTCCTTGCTATAGAGGGAGTACAGCGAAGGTTTACCAGGCTGATTCCTGAGATGGCAGGTCTGTCATATGAGGTTAGGATTATATTCACTGGAGTTCGGAAGAGTGAGAGGGGATCTCATAGAAACTTATATAAAATTCTAACAGGGTTAGACAGGGTAGATCGAGAAAGAAGGTTCCCAATGGTGGGGGAGTCCAGAACTCAGGATCATGGTTTGAGGATAAGGGGTAAACTTTTTAGAACTGAGGTGAGGAGAAATTTCTTCACCCAGAGGGTGGTGAATGTGTGGAATTCACTCCCACAGAATGTAGTTGTGCCCAAAATGTTGTCTGATTTCAAGAAGAAATTAGATATAGCTCTTGGGGCTAAAGGGATATCTGGGGAAGGGGGGATCAGGTTATTGAATTTGATGATCAGCCATGATCAAAATGAATGGTGGAGCAGGCTCAAAGGGCCGAATGGCCTCCTCCTGCTTCTAGATTCTATGTTTCTATGAAAGGAGGAACAGAGGGACCTCAGTGCATATGTACATAAGTCATTGAAAATGATTGGGAATGCTGAGAGAGCAGTTAATACAGCATATTGTATCTTTGGCTTTATTAATGGGAGCATTGCAGAGAAGTCCAGAGGTCCTCATTGCATATGAGGAGTGTTTGAGGAGTCTGGGTTGTACTCAATGGAGTTTAGAAGGATGAAGGGGGATCTCATTGTAACTTACAGAATATTGAAAGACCTGGATAGAGTGGACGTGGAGAATGTTTTGTTTAATTTAATGTTTCCATTTGTAGGAGAGACTAGGATTCGAGGGCACAGCTTCAGAGAAACAAGATGAGGAGGAATTTTTTCAGCTAGTGGATGGTGAATCTGTGGAATTCAGTGCCATCGAAGACTGGGGAGGCCAAGTCATTGAGTGTATTTAAGACAGGTTTAGATAGGTTCTTGATTGGTAAGGAGATCAAAGGTTACGGGGAAAAGGTAGGAGAATGGGGTTGAGCAACATATCAGCCATGATTGAATGGTGGAGCAGACTCAATGGGCCGAATAGCCTAATGCTGTTCCTGTATCTTATGGTGTTATGATCATGTTGACCGTGTATAACTCATTAGTTAGACCTCATCTGGAGTATTGTGTCCAGTTCTAAGCGCCATACTTAAGGAAGGATGTGAAGTCATTGGAGAGAATACAAAGGAGATTCACATGAATGATTCCAGGGGTAAGGAACTGTAGCTACGAGGATAGATTGGAGAGGTTCCTTTGTAGATGGAGAAAGAACGGTTACAACAATTATTAAACAACAATAATGGCAATAGTGGCTTGAAAATGGCTTTTCTGGCTGAGAGTGGAGCATGCTGGGATTTTTGGTCAACTTACAATTAAAACCAGATGCAAGTCGTAAAATTATTCTGGTCTGTGGGCAGTGATCGGATGCTTCCTGTGTTGGCTAAATAAGGGAAGTTGTTTACATTGACATTGTGGCCTTGACTTTTATTGCCGTTATGTGTGGTACATATCATGTGAACTAAGCGCAATGGCATCATTTGCAAATAGAACTTGCCCCTGGTCCAATGAATTCCATGACTATTAGTTGCAAGTAGGGCACAGAATTACCAGGAGATGCTGTTGATTGGGAAGGAATGAATGTTTTAAAGAACCCCACCACCATATATATTTCCGAATACAGACTTAACTGCCCCCACCAATGGATAGTCTTGCATTATTAGAAAATGCTATGCCCATGAACACCATTAAAACAGTCCATATGGGGTAAGGAACAGGACCTCTAACCTCCACTAACGTCACAAAGAACCCCAAGGGCCCTTTGCTTCAAAAAAGAGGGGGCGCAGTGCAGTGTTACAGAATGGAGAGAGAGAAAGGAACTATGTCCTCTCACCTTACCCAGGGAAATATTGTAAATTAATTGGCAAGATGAAAAAAAGATGATTTGAGAAAACCTGAAGTTGAGCTGATAATTTGAGTCGTTTTTGTATTTGTGTGTTTGTGTGGTCTGCTTGCTTGTTAAATGTAAATGGTTGTTGTTGCCTTAGATTGAGAACAGGAGTAATGGAAGCCATTGTTTTGTTCTTGTAGAATATTTATTGTGGATAATAAATGCAATGCTTTACACTTTGGTTTAACTTCAAAGGGGCTGAGAAACTGTTAAAATTGTTAAAATTTAAGTTTAAAATTTCTTGAATTGTTTTTGAGATTGATTACACAGTTGGCTGGATGACAGAGAATCTTCTGGAAGCAAGTACAGGATTTGTGGCTGAAAGTCACTGCAATCCTTTGTCTGCCAGCGACAACTCAATCGAGACTTACCATCATCAAGACATGTACCCTGATGGTTAGACAGGGTAGATTCAGAAAGCATGTTCCCAATGGTGGGGGAGTTCAGAGTCCAGTGACTTTTATCCACAAAACCTGCACTCGCTTCCAGAAGATTCCCTGTCATCCAGCTTTGACAAAGGCTCATCTGGACTCGAAACGTCAGCTCTTTTCTCTCCTTACAGATGCTGCCAGACTTGCTGAGATTTTCCAGCATTTTCTCTTTTGGTTTTAGATTCCAGCATCCGCAGTAATTTGCTTTTATCCTGAAGGAATTTTCCTCAGAGAGAAAGATAGATTCTACATTGGGGATATTTCTTGGCCATGGGTTTCCTAAACTTGATAGTATCTATTTTCAGTTAAATAATTCCCCCCATATCCCTTTAGCCCCAAGAGCTATATCTAATTTCATCTTGAAATCAGACAGCATTTTGGCCTCAACTAGTTTCTGTGGTAGTGAATTCCACATATTTGCCTCAATTCTAAAAGGTTTATCTCTTATCCTCAAACTATGACCCCGAGTTCTGGACTCCCTCACCATTGGGAACATTCTTTCTGAATCTACCCCGTCGAACCCCTGTTAGAATTTTATAAGTTTATATGAGATCCCCTCTCACTGTTCTAAACTCCAGTGAATATAATCGTCTGCTCTGACGAACGATCATCTAGACTTGAAACATTGGCTCTATTCTCTCTCCACAGATGCTGTCAGACCTGCCGAGATTTTCCAGCATTTTAATCTCTGGATTACACCCAGTTCCACATGCAGGTGAGTACAGAAATAGGAAGGTAGGCAGATGAATTTGTAGCTGAAAAGATGGTGCAAGAAGGAGGGCTTTAGATTCCTGGGACAATGGGAGTGGCTCTGGGGGAGGTGACAGCTGTATAAGCCAGACAGGTTTCACCAGGACAGAGCTGGGACTGAGTATCTTGCTGGTGCTGTTGGGAGGGCTTTAAACTAACTGGGCTTTGGCAGGGGTGTGAAAATCAAGAGAAAATATGAGAGAAGAATACTCGGGTGAACAAAATACGGGGAGACAGATAACACTAGTAAGTTAATAGTTGGAGTTGGAGTAAGGGAGAAATTAATAATGTCTAAATCAGGGTTACAGTGCATGGATATGAATGCACAAAGTATAGTAAATAAGATTGGGAAGGTCAAGGTGCAGATTGCAGTGAAGAAATATGATGTTGTGGCTGTGACGATCCTGTGCCATTAATAAATATACTTCCATCATGGTTCTTGTGAAGTGTATGTTTAAGAGCCAGTTCTGTTTAAGGGTGCCAATGTGTCTCCTCCAGGCAGTCCACATGCTGAGAATATAGAAGAATACTTCATCCTAGATATTGGGGAATTTATTTTAATATGAGTAAATGCAATTTTATTTATCTTTTGAGTTGTCCCTGGGGATGTCCCTGGGGATGTCCCCCTCGGGGGTGGCACAGTGATTAGCACTGCTGCCTCACAGCGCCAGGGACCCGGGTTCAATTCCTGCCTCGGGTCACTGTCTGTGCGGAGTTTGCACATTCTCCCCGTGTCTGCGTGGGTTTCCTCTGGGTGCTCTGGTTTCCTCCCACAGTCCAAAGATGTGCAAGGTTAGGCGGATTGGCCATGATAAATTGCCCCTTAGTGTCAGGAGGATGAACAGGGTAAATACAGGGATAGGGGCTGGGTGGGATTGTTATTGGCACAGGCTCGATGGCAAATGCGAGGTTATTCACTTTGGAAGAAATAATAGCAAATTGGATTATTATTTAAATGGAAAAAAATTACAACACGCTACTGTGCAAAGGGACCTCAGTCTACAAGTACAACAGGTGATCAAGAAGGCAAATGGGATGTTGGCATTTATCACGAGGGGGATAGAATATAAAAGCAGAGAAGTCTTGCTGCATCTGTACAAGGCATTGGTGAGGCCGCAGCTGGAATACTGTGTGCAGTATTGGTCCCCTTATTTGCGGAAGGATATATTGGCATTGGAGGGAGTGCAGAGAAGGTTCACCAGGTCGATACCGGAGATGAGTAGATTATGAGGAGAGATTGAGCAGATTGGGTTTGTACTCGTTGGAATTTAGAAGGCTGAGGGGTGATCTTATAGAGGCATATAAGATAATGAAGGGGCTGGATAGGGTAGAAGTGGAGAGATTCTTTCCACTTAGAAAGGAAACCAGAACTAGAGGGCACAGCCTCAAAATAAAGGGGGGTCAGTTTAGGACAGAGTTGAGGAGGAACTTCTTCTCCCAGAGGGTGGTGAATCTCTGGAATTCTCTGCCCACTGAGGTGGTGGAGGCTACCTCGTTGAATAAGTTTAAGTCACGGATAGATGGATTCCTGATCGGTAAGGGAATTAGGGGTTATGGGGATCAGGCGGGTAAGTGGAACTGATTCACTTCAGATCAGCCATGATCTTATTGAATGGCGGGGCAGGCTCGAGGGGCTAGATGGCCTACTCCTGCTCCTATTTCTTATGTTCTTATGGGCCGAATGGCCTGTTTCTGCACTGTAGGGATTCTATGGATTCTATGGTACCAGAATATTTGTTAAAATAAAGTTTATTTTGATAAAAGCTTCCTAGTGGGTCAATAGAATCATACCTGGAGTGGAACACCTTATGCTCACACTAATGCCAAAATCAAAAATAGTTGGGTTCGAGTCTAAATTCATAATATACTTGGGGTTTCTGACCTGGTCCCTAGGGTGGGAGGGTAAGGTGTGAGGAGGATGCAGAGATCCTTCAGTGTGATTTGGACAAGTTGAGTGAGTGGGCAAATGATTGGCAGATGCAGTATAATGTGGATAAATGTGAGGTTATCCACTTTGGTGGCAAAACTGAAGGCAGGTTACTATTTGAATGGCCTTAAATTAGGAGAGGGGAATGTGCAACGAGACCTGGGTGTCCTCGTACACCAGTACCTGACAGTAAGTATGCAGGGGCAGCAGGTGGTAAAGAAGACAGATGGTATTTTGGCCTTCATAGCAACAGGATTTAAGTACAAGAGCAGGGATGTCTTAGTGCAATTATACAGTGCCTTGGTCAGGCTACACCTGGAATATTGCGTGCAGTTTTGGTCTCCTTATCTGACGAGGATGTCCTTGCTCTAGAGGGAGTACAGAGAAGGTTGACTAGCCTGATTCTTGGAATGGCGGGACTGATGTACAAGGAGAGATTGAGTTGGTTAGGATTGTATTTGCTGGAGTTAAGAAGAATGAGGGTGGATGTCATAGAAACCTATAAGATTCTAACAGGATTGGACAGGGTAGATGCAGGAAGGATGTTCCCGATAGTGGGGGTGTCCAGAATCAGGGTTCACAGTCTGAGGATACAGTGTGGACTACTGAGGATAGGGATGAAGAGAAATTTCTTCACTCAGAGACTAGTAAGTCTTTGCAATTCATTACCACAGAACATAGTTGAACATAGAACAGAGAACATTAGAACATAGAACATAACAGCGCAGTACAGGCCCTCCGGCCCTCGATGTTGCGCCGACCTGTGAAACCAATCTAAAGCCCATCTAACCTACACTATTCCAATATCATCCATATGTTTATCCAATGACCATTTAAATGCCCTTAATGTTGGCGAGTCCACTACAGTTGCAGGCAGGGCATTCCACGCCCTTACTACTCTCTGAGTAAAGAACCTACCTCTGACATCTGCCCTATATCTATCACCCCTCAATTTAAAGCTATGTCCCCTCGTGCTAGCCATCACCATCTGAGGAAAAAGGCTCTCACTGTCCACCCTATCTAATCCTCTGATCATCTTATATACCTCTATTAAGTCACCTCTTAACCTTCTTCTCTCTAACGAAAACAGCCTCAAGTCCCTCAGCCTTTCCTCATAAGACCTTACAACCATACCAGGCAACATCCTGGTAAATCTCCTCTGCACCCTTTCCAATGCTTCCACATCTTTCCTATAATGCGGCGACCAGAACTGTACGCAATACTCCAAGTGCGGCCGCACCAGAGTTTTGTACAGCTGCAACATGACCTCCTGGCTCCAAAACTCAATCTCTCTACCAATAAAAGCTAACACACCGTACGCCTTCTTAACAACCCAATCAACCTGGGTGCCAACTTTCAGGGATCTATGCACATGGACACCGAGATCTCTCTGCTCATCCACACTACCAAGTATCTTACCATTAGCCCAATACTCTGTATTCCTGTTACTCCTTCCAAAGTGAATCACCTCACACTTTTCCGCATTAAACTCCATTTGCCACCTCTCAGCCCAGCTCTGCAGCTTATCTATGTCCCTCTGTAACCTGCAACATCCTTCCGCACTGTCCACAACTCCGCCGACTTTAGTGTCATCCGCAAATTTACTAACCCATCCTTCTACGCCCTCATCCAGGTCATTTATAAAAATGACAAACAGCAGTGCCCCCAAAACAGATCCTTGCAGTACACCACTAGTAACTGAACTCCAGGATGAACATTTCCCATCAACCACCACCCTCTGTCTTCTTACAGCTAGCCAATTCCTGATCCAAACCGCTAAATCACACTCAATCCCATGCCTCCGTATCTTCTGCAATAGCTTACCGTGGGGAACCTTATCAAACACTTTACTGAAATCCATATACACATCAACTGCTTTACCCTTATCCACCTCTTTGGTCACCTGCTCAAAGAACTCAATAAGGTTTGTGAGGCACGACCTACCCTTCACAAAACCGTGCTGACTATCCCTAATCAAATTATTCTTTTCTAGATGATTATAAATCCTACCTCTTATAATCCTTTCCAAAACTTTGCCCACAACAGAAGTAAGGCTCACCGGTCTATAATTACTAGGGTTGTCTCTACTCCCCTTCTTGAACAAGGGGACAACATTTGCTATCCTCCAGTCTTCTGGCACTATTCCTGTAGACAATGACGACATAAAAATCAAAGCCAAAGGCTCTGCAATCTCCTCCCTCGTCTCCCAGAGAATCCTAGGATAAATCCCATCCGGCCCAGGGGACTTATCTATTTTCACTCTTTCCAGAATTGCTAACACCTCCTCCTTATGAACCTCAATCCCGTCTAGTCTAATAGCCTGTGTCTCAGTATTCTCCTCGACAACATTGTCTTTTTCCTGTGTGAGTACTGACGAAAAATATTCATTTAGCGCCTCTCCTATCTAAGAACATAGAACATAGAACATTACAGCGCAGAACAGGCCCTTCGGCCCACGATGTTGCACCGACCAGTTAAAAAAAAACTGTGACCCTCCAACCTAAACCAATTTCTTTTCGTCCATGAACCTATCTACGGATCTCTTAAACGCCCCCAAACTAGGCGCATTTACTACTGATGCTGGCAGGGCATTCCAATCCCTCACCACCCTCTGGGTAAAGAACCTACCCCTGACATCGGTTCTATAACTACCCCCCCTCAATTTAAAGCCATGCCCCCTCGTGCTGGATTTCTCCATCAGAGGAAAAAGGCTATCACTATCCACCCTATCTAAACCTCTAATCATCTTATATGTTTCAATAAGATCCCCTCTTAGCCGCCGCCTTTCCAGCGAAAACAATCCCAAATCCCTCAGCCTCTCCTCATAGGATCTCCCCTCCATACCAGGCAACATCCTGGTAAACCTCCTCTGCACCCTCTCCAAAGCCTCCACATCCTTCCTGTAATGTGGGGACCAGAACTGCACACAGTACTCCAAGTGCGGCCGCACCAGAGTTGTGTACAGTTGCAACATAACGCTACGACTCCTAAATTCAATCCCCCTACCAATAAACGCCAAGACACCATATGCCTTCTTAACAACCTTATCTACTTGATTCCCAACTTTCAGGGATCTATGCACACATACACCTAGATCCCTCTGCTCCTCCACACTATTCAAAGTCCTCCCGTTAGCCCTATACTCAACACATCTGTTATTCCTACCAAAGTGAATTACCTCACACTTCTCCGCATTAAACTCCATCCGCCACCTCTCGGCCCAACTTTGCAACCTGTCTAAGTCTTCCTGCAAACTACGACACCCTTCCTCACTGTCTACCACACCACCGACTTTGGTGTCATCAGCAAATTTGCTAATCCACCCAACTATACCCTCATCCAGATCATTAATAAATATTACAAACAGCAGTGGCCCCAAAACAGATCCCTGAGGTACACCACTTGTAACCGCACTCCATGATGAATATTTACTATCAACCACCACCCTCTGTTTCCTATCCGCTAGCCAATTCCTGATCCAATTTCCTAGATCACCCCCAATCCCATACATCTGCATTTTCTGCAGAAGCCTACCATGGTGAACCTTATCAAACGCCTTACTAAAATCCATATATACCACGTCCACTGCCTTGCCCCCATCCACCTCCTTGGTCACTTTCTCAAAAAACTCAATAAGGTTAGTAAGGCACGACCTACCTGCCACAAAACCATGCTGACTATCACCTATCAATTCATTACTCTCCAAATAACTATAAATCCTATCCCTTATAATTTTTTCCAACATCTTGCCGACAACAGAAGTGAGACTCACCGGTCTATAATTCCCGGGGAAGTCTCTGTTCCCCTTCTTAAACAATGGGACAACATTCGCTAACCTCCAATCTTCTGGTACTATACCAGAGGCCAACGACGACCTGAAGATCAGAGCCAGAGGCTCTGCAATCACTTCTCTTGCCTCCCAGAGAATCCTTGGATAAATCCCATCCGGACCAGGGGATTTATCTATTTTCAGACCCTCCAGAATATCCTGCACATCCTCCTTATCAACTGTAATACTGTCTATTCTACTCCCTTGCAACCCAGTGTCCTCCTCAGCTATATTCATGTCCCCTTGCGTGAACACCGAAGAGAAATATTGGTTCAATGCTTCACCAATCTCCTCCGGTTCCACACATAACTTCCCTCTGCCATCTATAACTGGCCCTAAACTTGCCCTAACCAACCTTCTGTTCTTGACATACCTATAGAACGCCTTAGGATTCTCTTTAACCCTATCCGCCAAAGTCTTCTCATGTCCCCTTTTAGCCCTTCTAAGCTCGCTCTTCAACTCCCTCTTAGCCAATCTAAAGCTTTCTAGTGCACTACCCGAGTGCTCACGTCTCATCCGAACATAAGCCTCCTTTTTCTTTTTAACCAACAAAGAAACTTTTTTGGTGCACCACGGTTCCCTAGCCCTACCAATTCCTCCTTGCCTGACAGGGACATACCTATCACAGACTCGCAGTAGCTGCTCCTTGAAAAAACTCCACATGTCGGACGTTCCCAGTCCCTGTAATCTCCTAGTCCAACCTATGTTTCCTAATTCTCTCCTAATAGCCTCATAATTACCCTTCCCCCAGCTAAAACCACTGGCCCGAGGTTCATGCCTATCCCTTTCCATCACTAAGGTGAACGTAACCGAATTGTGGTCACTATCACCAAAATGCACACCAACTTCCAAGTCTAGCACCTGGTCTGGCTCATTTCCCAGCACCAGATCCAATATAGCCTCTTCGGACTCCACGCACAACTTCCCACTACTGTCCTTGACTGGCCCTAATCTTACCCCAGTCATTCTTTCATTCCTGACATTGAGGCCAAAACATTGAATGTTTTCAAGAGGCAGTCAGATATAGCACTTCAGGCGAAGGGGATCAAAGGCGAATGAGTTGAATGATCAGCCGTGATCATAATGAATAATGAAGCAGGCTCAAAGGGCTGAATCGTCCCCTCCTGATCTGTAAAGTAATAACAGATACCTGGCCCAAGGGAGGGCACGACTGGATGTTAAATATTCCAGAGCTCAAGGTATTCAGAAAAGCAAAGAAAGGGAGAGGGATGCAGTGTTGGTTACTGGAGAAAGTGGCAGTTCCAGAGGGTTCGAGGACACAGTCAATTTGGCTGGAGCTAAGGAACAAGAAGTGTGCAATGACATTACTTGGTGTAGTGAATAGGGTCTAGAAGAACAAATCTACAGGGAAAATACGGAGAGATGCAACCATTATAGATTCCTGACTTGGAAATATATTGCCGTTCCTTCACTGTCGCGGGATCAAAATCCTGGAACCTTTTCCCTAACAGCATTGTGGGTGTACCTACACCCATGCAGTGCAGCGGTTCAGGAAGGCAGTTCACCACCACCTTCTCAAGGGAAATTAAGGATGGGCAATGAATGCTGGTACAGTCAGGGAAGTCATGATGTGGAGATGCCGGCGTTGGACTGGGGTAAACACAGTAAGAAGTTTAACAACACCAGGTTAAAGTCCAACAGGTTTATTTGGTAGCAAAAGCTTGTGTGGCTTTTGCTACCAAATAAACCTGTTGGACTTTAACCTGGTGTTGTTAAACTTCTTACAGTCAGGGAAGCCCATATCCCTCAATTGAATAAATAAAAAGAAATAAAATTGCAGTACACTACCGGATGGCAAGATGTTGGACACTTCTCTTTTACTGTTGCTAGCATCAGGGTCCCGGTACGATAGGTGCAAGTGTATATGGTGCAGCTTGCCCCCTGTTGGTCATGTACAACTTGGCCAGGCTTAAGTTCAGTGTTGTTGAAGCTGCACACAGGACCTGCAGAAAGAAAAACATGCTTCAGTTCTCCTCTGCTTACCTGTGCTTTTAATTTATTCTGGCAGATTGGGCAATGAAGTAAATTTACACCCTGGACAACATCTTACCAAATAATGGAGTGTGCCATTTCCGGTGAGAAAAATGGTGTGTTTCTCTCCAGGGAAACAGATCATTTTCTCTCCAAATCTTGTGATGTCTGCCAAAAAAAATCAAGGCATCATATTGGGGGCGGGGGGGCCTCAACACAGCAAAGCTCAGCTGCACAGAGATTGGGGCGCCACCTCTAAAAGGCACCCCAATTATAACCTGAGTAAATCTTTCCCCCAGCCTTCCACAGAGGTCTCAAGCGCTACCCCCAGCTCCCCCCCCCCCACCCCCCTCCCCTCACCCCCCTGCCCTGATCAGATCCATAGAATCATAGAATCTACAGTGCAGAAGGAGGCCATTTGGCCCATCAAGCTTGCAATGACAACAATCCCACCCAGGCCCTATCCCTGTAACCCCACATATTTACCCTCCTAGTCCCCCTCACACGAGGGGGCAATTTAGCATGGCCAATCCACCTACCTGCACATCCTTTGAGTGTGGGAGGAAACCGGAGCACCCGGAGGAAACCTACACAGACATGGGGAGAACATGCAAATTCCACACAGACAGTGACCCAAGCCGGGAATCGAACCTGGATCCCTGGCGCTGTGAGGCAGCAATGCTAATCACTGTGCCACTGTGCCGCCCTCTTGTGCCCCCTCCGGCATTCACAAGGATGGCGAACGCATGCTCAAAATCGCCCCACTGTCTTTTTACATCAGAGTTTTGGGTTTGAATTTGTGGAAATAAGAACAAAGATCAGTTAAGCACAGGAACAGGCCCTTCGGCCCACCAAGCCTGTGCTGATACGCGGTTTCTATCCCGCTGATACGCGGTTTCTATCCCACTGATTGCCTCCACTTTATGTGTCCATCAAGATACACTTTGAACATTGCTAATGTGCCTGCTTCCACCACCTCCACTGGCAGTGCGTTCCAGGCCTACCCACCACCTTCTGTGTGAAAAGTTTTCCCCTCACGTCTACCCTAAACTTTCCTCCTCTCACCTTAAACCTGTGCCCTCCTGTAATCAAACTTTCCACCCTGGGAGAAAGACTCTGACTATCCACTCTGTCTCTGCCTCTCATAATTTTGTAGATCTCTATCAGGTCACCCTCAGCCTCCGTCTTTCAGTGAAAACAATCCTAGTTTCTCCAATCTCTGCTCATATCTAAAACCCTCAAGACCAGGCAACATCCTGGTAAACCTTCTTTGCACCCTCTCCAAAGCATCCAGGTCGTTCTGGTATTATGGTGACCAGAACTACATGCAATATTCCAAATGCGGCCTAACCAAAGTTTTATACAGTAATGTGCAGGAAGTTTTTGTGTTTCCACCAATAAAAACATTTATCTCTTTCTGGAAAAGAAAATTTTAAAATCAGCACCAGAGTTGATTGGTTTGGACTTTTTTTTCCATTAATATGCCTGAAATCAGAGGGGATCACATGATATACAAGGGGAAAATCAGATGGTATTTCGTTACAATCCTTGTGTCCACTGGAAGGAAAAGACACTAATTTTCTTTGCTTTCTCTGGTGGTATCTACTGAGCTAGGGATCACCTGAAGAAAGTAGTAATTATCCAGGGACTATGGTGGGAAGCTTTCCAATGCCTCTTGTTGCGTCGAGGACTTTGTACTGGGGACTTTCGTTCTTATGATGCCTCAGGCCATGACATTGCCAGGCATTATCTCAGGATAATTTCCAATATGAGAATGTTGCTCTGGTCTTTGAGGTTCAGTGTCTCTTGTAAACTAAACTTCGTTGTCACAGGGACTGCAGTAAGTAGTGAGACTCCAACTAAAGATCTCTCTTACATAATGATGTTTTGACCCATAACAATCATCTGGGCCATGTTGGGATCAATTTCTTTGCTAAGATCTGGGCTTGAATTTTACCTTTGGGGTGTGCCCGAAGTCAGCGCAGGCAGGCGCAGATATGAAACCTGCTCTTGCCCAAGATCACATAGTTAATGTAACATCACACTGGGTGACCAATTAAGGCCCACCCAGCATGTGACGTGTCTGTCAGTTAGGCTCGCACTGTGCAGGGGTGGGAATGCAGTGGGTGCCGGATCCATAAGAACATAAGAACTAGGAGCAGGAGTAGGCCATCTGGCCCCTCGAGCCTGCCCCGCCATTCAATAAGATCATGGCTGATCTTTTTGTTGACTCAGCTCCACTTACCCGCCCGCTCACCATAACCCTTAATTCCTTTACTGTTCAGAAATTTATCTATCCTTGCCTTAAAAACATTCAATGAGGTAGCCTCAACTGCTTCACTGGGCAGTGAATTCCACAGATTCACAACCCTTTGTGTGAAGAAGTTCCTCCTCAACTCAGTCCTAAATCTGCTTCTCCTTATTTTGAGGCTATGCTCCTAGTTCTAGTCTCACCTGCCAGTGGAAACAACCTCCCTGCTTCTATCTTATCTATTCCCTTCATAATCTTATATGTTTCTATAAGATCTCCCCTCATTCTTCTGAATTCCAATGTGTATAGCCCCAGTCTACTCAGTCTCTCCTCATAAGCCAACCAAATTTTAATCGGATTCAAATTTCACCATCTGCCATGGTGAGATTCAAACCCGGGTGCACAGAGCATTACCACTAGCCTCTGGATTATTAATCTAATTACAGTACCACTATACCACTGCCTCCCTCTGCAAAGGATTTAAACTTTGCTGCGAGCAGGGTCTAATGAGGACCTGCAGGGCGTTTTAAACCGAAGGAGGCTGTTTTGTTCCATTACTTTCAATCCTTCTTTCCCGGGGTGCTTCTTTCTGAAGCTGATGGCCAGCACGCTCGATGGAACTATCCTTCATGTTCACAGGTGCGTGCAGATTATTGCAATCCTCCCATTCAAAACAAATCCAAACAACTCCAAAGATTTGCAGTAATTGCTGTCAAGGTGCAAATTCCCCCTCTCCCTGAGCATCGGCACACAGCAGCAAGTGGGTAATATTTCTGTGTTCTTGTATAAACATATTTAATCTGAAGATTCATGACAGCGGAAGAATTCCTCCAGTAAAATATCCATCACTTATGCGTGCGCTGGTTGTGCAGAAGGGGGGATTGTTTCAATATGTTGATTTTATGGATTCTAAATAGATTTACTCTTGTAAACGCTCCAAAAGTGAGAATCAATCTTAGTAATTGTGCAAACCCTGTTCACAGATACAGCAACAAACTAACCTTGTGTTTCATGCAGCCAGTCTTTAAGTAGGTTTTATTTCTACCTTAAAATGATGAGTTCTATTTATGGGTTTAATGCTGGAGTAAATCAATAGTTGTTGAGCTACATGCCAGATCGGCAGACTAACAAAATAAATACACTAATCCCAATAGCCTTCATACCTCAAATCCAATTGTGTACTTTAGTACATTGCCCCATACATGCCCCATAAACACTCCCTGGGGCCATTAAGTTAGTGTTTCTTTTAAATCACAATGGCTCTACATCCTTGAGCGATTTTTTTCTACACGCTGAATCAAACTCATAGTTTAGCCAATTGAATGATCGTCAACTTTAAGCCTACATCACTCTCATTTGTTACCATGAGACCACAAAATTATTTAACCATGGGCGGCACGGTAGCACAGTGGTTAGCACTGCTGCTTCACAGCTCCAGGGATCTGGGTTCGATTCCCGGCTTGGGTCACTGTCTGTGTGGAGTTTGCACATTCTCCTCGTGTCTGCGTGGGTTTCCTCCGGGTGCTCCGGTTTCCTCCCACAGTCCAAAGATGTGCGGGTTAGGTTGATTGGCCATGCTAAAATTGCCCCTTAGTGTCCTGAGATGCATAAGTTAGAGGGATTAGTGGGTAAATATGTAGGGATATGGGGGTAGGGCCTGGGTGGGATTGTGGTCGGTGCAGACTCGATGGGCCGAATGGCCTCTTTCTGTACTGTAGGGATTCTATAATTTCATTTGACTTTGTTAAGTCTGTAAAATCTAATTGGACTCTTGAATCCTATTAACCTCTTCACTCTTTCTTGCTGCTCTTTTATTATTTTATCTTCATAAAATTAATGAATAGCTGGACATGGATGTCAGAATTGGGAATATTTGAAGGATAAGCAGAATGAACAAATTGTAAAAACTGGGAAATAAGAACATTGCTCCGAACCATTTTTCCCGATCCTGGCCAATATCTATCCTTCAGAAAACACCACTAAAGAGAGATGATCTGTGCGTGATCACATGGACGTGGGGAAGATGCTTCCATTAATAGGAAAGACTTGGACCCAAGGGCACAGCCTTAAAGTAAAGGAATGACCCTTTAAAAGAGATGAGGAGGAATTTCTTCAGCCAGAGGGTGGTGAATCTATAAAATTCATTGCCACAGAAGGCTGTGGAGGCCAGGTCATTGAGTGTACTTAAGACAGAGTTAGATAGGTTCTTGATTGGTATTGGGATCAAGGGTTACAGGGAAAAAGCAGGAAAATGGGGTTGAGAAACTTATCAGTCATGATTGAATGGTGGAACAGACTCGATGGGCTCAATGGCCTACTTTTGCTCCTATATCTTATAGTCTTATGGTCTTATAGAATGCTGCCAAGAGTTGTGGGAGAGGCTGAGGGAGCTTAATTCAACCATTGCAACATTTGTGTGAAAGGTAATGGCATCAGCACCAGGAGGTCAGGAAAGGCTTGTGGGAAATTTGGGTGGGCTAGGTGCCCCCTGTTTCACTGATGTGTGCCTGGGTGTCCTCGTGTGGGTCATCAGTGCCAGGCAGCACATTCTCATGCCCTGGGATGACAAGAAAAAACTGCCCCACCTTGCAAAGAAGGCCTGGATAGAATACACTGCCCATGTCGGTGGGTGTGACATTGTGCAACCACACCTGGCTTTAGTGCCACAAAAGGTTCAACAATCTACTGCCTGGTATGGATGGTGTTAGCTATGAGGAGAGATTGAATAAACTGGGATTGTTCTAAGAACAAAGAGAACAAAGAACAGAGAAAATTACAGCACAGGAACAGGCCCTTTGGCCCTCCAAGCCTGCACTGACCATGCTGCCTGACTGAACTAAGACCCCCTGCCTATCCGGGGACCATATCCCTCTATTCCCATCCTATTCATGTACTTGTCAAGACGCCCCTTAAATGTCACTATCGTATCTGCTTCCACTACCTCCCCCGGCAGCAAGTTCCAGGCACCCACTACTCTCTGTGTAAAAAACTTGCCTCGTACATCTCCTTTAAACCTTGCCCCTCGCACCTTAAACCTGTGCCCCCTAGTAATTGACTCTTCCACCCTGGGAAAAAGCATCTGACTATCCACTCTGTCCATGCCTCTCATAATCTTGTAGACTTCTATCAGGTCTCCCCTCAACCTCCGTCGCTCCAGTGAGAACAAACCAAGTTTCTCCAACCTCTCCTCATAGCTAATGCCCTCCATACTAAGCAACACCCTGGTAAATCTTTTCTGTACCCTCTCCAAAGCCTCTACATCCTTCTGGTAGTGTGGCGAACAGAATTGAACACTATATTCCAAATGCAGCCTAACTCAGGTTCTATAAAGCTGCAACATGACATGCCAATTTTTAAACTCAATGCCCCGGCCAATGAAGGCAAGCATGCCGTATGCCTTCCTGACTACCTTCTCCACCTGCATTGCCACTTTCAGTGACCTGTGTACCTGTACACCCAGATCCCTCTGCCTATCAATACTCTTAAGGGTTCTGCCATTTACTGTATATTTCCTATCTGTATTAGACCTTCCAAAACGCATTACCTCACATTTGTCCGGATTAAACTCCATCTGCCATCTCTCCGCCAAGTCTCCAACCGATCTGTGTACTGCTGTATCCTCTGATGGTCTTTGGCGGGTAGGATCAAGGAAAACCCTAAAGCTTTCTATAGGTATGTCAGGAGTAAACGAATGACTAGGGTAAGATTAGGGCCAGTCAAGGACAGGAGTGGGAAGTTGCGCGTGGAGTCTGAAGAGATAGGAGAGGCACTAAATGAATATTTTAGGTCGGTATTCACACTGGAGAGGGACAGTGTTGTTGAGGGGAGTACTGAGATGCAGGCTGTTGAACTGGATGGGATTGATGTTCATAAGGAAATGTTGTCCCCTTGTTCAAGAAGGGGAGTAGGGACAACCCTGGTAATTATAGACCGGTGAGCCTTACTTCTGTTGTGGGCAAAGTATTGGAAAGGATTATAAGAGATAGGATTTATAATCACCTAGAAAGGAATAATTTGATTAGGGATAGTCAGCACGGTTTTGTGAAGGGTAGGTCGTGCCTCACAAACCTTATTGAGTTCTTTGAGAAGGTGGCCAAAGAGGTGGATGAGGGTAAAGCGGTTGATGTGGTGTATATGGATTTCAGCAAAGCGTTTGATAAGGTTCCCCATGGTAAGCTTTTGCAGAAAATACGGACACATGGGATTGAGGGTGATTTAGTGGTTTGGATCAGGAATTGGCTAGCTGTAAGAAAACAGAGGGTGGTGGTTGAAGGGAAATATTCATCCTGGAGTTCAGTTACTAGTGGTGTACCGCAAGGATCTGTTTTGGTGCCACTGCTGTTTGTCATTTTTATTAATGACTTGGATGAGGGCGTGGAAGGATGGATTAGTAAATTTGCGGATGACACTAAAGTCGGTGGAGTTGTAGACAGTGCGGAGGGAAGTGGCAGGTTACAGAGGGACATAGATAAGCTGCAGAGCTGGGCTGAGAGGTGGCAAATGGAGTTTAATGCGGAAAAGTGTGAGGTGATTCACTTTGGAAGGAGTAACGGGAATACAGAGTACTGGGCTAATGGTAAGATACTTGGTAGTGTGGATAACAGAGGGATCTGGGTGTCCATGTGCATAGATCCCTGAAAGTTGGCACCCAGGTTGATAGGGTTGTTAAGAAGGCGTACGGTGTGTTAGCTTTTATTGGAAGAGGGATTGAGTTTCGGAGCCACGAGGTCATGCAGCAACTGTACAAAACTCTGGTGCGGCCGCATTTGGAGTATTGCGTACAGTTCTGGTCGCCGCATTATAGGAAAGATGTGGAAGTGTTGGAAAGGGTGCAGAGGAGATTTACCAGGATGTTGCCTGGTATGGTGGGAAAATCGTATGAGGAAAGGCTGAGGGGCTTGAGGTTGTTTTCGTTAGAGAGAAGAAGGTTAAGAGGTGACTTAATAGAGGCATACAAGATGATCAGAGGATTAGATAGGGTGGACAGTGAGAGCCTTTTTCCTCGGATGGTGTTGGCTAGCACGAGGGGACATAGCTTTAAATTGAGGGGTGAGAGATAAAGGACAGATGTTAGAGGTAGGTTCTTTACTCAGGGAGGAGTAAGGGCGTGGGATGCCCTGCCTGCAGCAGTGGTGGACTCGTCAACGTTGAGAGCGTTCAAGTGGTTATTGGATAAACATATGGATGATATTGGAATAGTGTAGATTAGAGGGGCTTTAGATTGGTACCACTGGTCGGCGCAACATCGAGGGCCGAAGGGCCTGTACTGCGCTGTAATGTTCTATGTTCTATGTTCTATGGTCCTCATCGCTATCCACAAATCCACCAACCTTTGCGTCATCCGCATACTTACTAATCGATCCAGTTACATTTTCCTCCAAATCATTTATATATATCACAAACAGCAAAGCTCCCAGCACTGATCCCTGAGGAACGCCACTTGTCACAGCCCTCCATTCAGAAACGTACCCTTCCACTGCTACCCTCTGTCTTCTATGACCGAGCCAGTTTTGTATCCACCTTGCCAGCTCACCTCTGATCCCATGTGACTTCACCTTCTGCACCAGTCTGCCATGAGGGTCCTTGTCAAAGGCCTTACTGAAGTCCAAGTAGACAACATTCACAGCCCTACCCTCATCAATCATCTTCATCACTTCCTCGAAAAACTCAATCAAGTTATTGAGGCACAACCTCCCCTTCACAAAACCATGTTGCCTCTCGCTAATATGTCCACTTATTTCCAAGTGGGAGTAAATCCTGTCTCGAAGAATCCTCTCCAATAATTTCCCGACCACTGACATAAGGCTCACCGGCCTGTAATTACCTGGATTATTCTTGCTACCCTTCTTAAACAAAGGAACAACATTGGCTTTTCTCCAATCATCTGGGACCTCCTCTGTACAGTAAGAAGTCTCACAACACCAGGTTAAAGTCCAACAGGTTTATTTGGTAGCAAATACCATAAGCTTTCGGAGCAGAGCTCCTTCGTCAGATGGAGTGGAAATCTCTCAGTATTCTGCGGTATATCCCATCAGGCCCTGGGGATTTATCTACCTTAATGTTTCTCAAGAACCCCAATACCCTCTCCTTTTTGATCTCAACATGACTCAAACTATCTACCCACCCTTTCCCAGACTCATCATCCACCAAGCCCTTCTCTTTGGTGAATACTGATGCAAAGTACTCATTTAATACCTCGCCCATGTCCTCTGGTTCCTCGCATAGATTCCCTCCCCTGTCCTTGAGTGGGCCAACCCTCTCCCTGGCTACCCTCCTGCTCTTTATATATGTGTAAAAAGCCTTGGAATTTTCCTTAATCCTGCTGGCCAATGACTTTTCGTGACCCCTTTTAGCCCTCCTTACTCCATGCTTAAGTTTCTTTCTACTTTCCTTGGATTCCACACTTGTTTCGTATGTTCCCAGCCTCCTAGCTTTGACAAATGCTTCCTTTTTCTCTTTGACTAGGCTCACAATATCTCCCGTTATCCAAGGTTCCCAAAATTTATCCTTCATCCTTACAGGAATGTGCTGATCCTGAATCCCGATCAACTTACACTTGAAAGCCTCCCACATGCCAGATGTTGATTTGCCCTCAAACATCTGCCCCCAATCTACATTCTTCAGTTCCTGTCTAATATTGTTGTAATTAGCCTTCCCCCAATTTACCACCTTAACTTGAGGACTACACTTATCTTTATCCATCAGTACCTTAAAGCTTACTGAATTGTGGTCACTGTTCCCGAACTGCTCCCCTACTGAAACGTCGACCACCTAGCCGGGCTCATTCCCCAATACCAGGTCCAGTACGGCCCTTCCCTAGTTGGACTACCTACATACTGTTTCAAGAAGTCCTCCTGGATGCTCATTACAAACTCTGCCCCATCCACGCCACTAGCACTAAGTGAGTCCCAGTCAATATAGGGGAAGTTAAAATCTCCCACCACAACAACCCTGTTACATTTACACCTTGCCAAAATCTGCCTACATATCTGTTCCCCTACCTTCCGCTGGCTGTTGGGCGGCCTATAGTAAACCCCCAACATTGTGACTACACCCTTCCTATTCCTGAGCTCTACCCATATTGCTTCGTTGTATGAGCCCTCCGAGGTGTCCTCCTGGAGTACAGCTGTGATATTCTCCTTAACCAGCAGTGCACCTCCCCCACCCCTTTTACATCCCCCTCTATCCTGCCTGAAACATCTGTGTCCTGGAATGTTAAGCTGCCAATCCCGTCCTTCCCTTAACCAACAACATCATAGTTCCTAGTACTCATCCAAGTTCTAAGTTCATCTGCCTTACCTGTTACACTTCTCGCATTGAAACAAACGCACTTCAGTCCACCAGACCCTCTTTGATTAACAACCCCACCCTGCCTGCTGTTTCTCTGAGTCTTACAGGCCTTACTCTCTGGCTGCTGTGACAAGTTCTCTGTGACAAGGAGTTCGAAAGACTCACAACCCACTGCGAGAAGAAATTCCGCCTCATCTCAGTCTTAAATTGGCACCTCTTTATTCTGAGCCTCTGCCCCCTGGTCCTAGACTCTCCCATGAGAGGAAACATCTTCTCAACATCTACCCTGTCAAACCCCTTAAAAATCCTCTGGGGGCAATTCTCCCAGCTGGGAGACTCAAGCTGAGGCCATTTAGCGGGCTCCTCGCTGGGTGCCATGGCCTCCACGTATCTCCGGCTTGCCTGCCTCCTCGAGAGGGAGGGGCAACTGGAGTGAGCTGAAGAAGCCCCAAACCCCTTTGGCACTTTTTCTTACTCATTTGAGGACATGGGCATCGCTGGTTGGCCAGCATTTATTGCCCCCATAGTGCCCTGGGAGGGCATTTGAAAGTCAACCACATTGCTGTGGCTCTGGAGTCACATGTAGGCCAGACCAGGTAAGAACATAGAACATAGAACATAGAAAGCCACAGCACAAACAGGCCCTTTGGCCCACAAGTTGCGCTGATCATATCCCTAACTCTAGGCCTATCTATAGCCCTCAATCCCATTAAATCCCATGTACTCATCCAGAAGTCTCTTAAAAGACCCCAACGAGTTTGCCTCCACCACCACCGACGTCAGCCGATTCCACTCACCCACCACCCTCTGAGTGAAAAACTTACCCCTGACATCCCCCCTGTACCTACCCCCCAGCACCTTAAACCTGTGTCCTCTCGTAGCAACCATTTCAGCCCTTGGAAATAGCCTCTGAGAGTCCACCCTATCCAGACCCCTCAACATCTTGTAAACCTCTATCAGGTCACCTCTCATCCTTCGTCTCTCCAGGGAGAAGAGACCAAGCTCCCTCAACCTATCCTCATAAGGCATGCCCCCCAATCCAGGCAACATCCTTGTAAATCTCCTCTGCACCCTTTCAATGGCTTCAACATCTTTCCTGTAATGAGGTGACCAGAACTGCGCGCAGTACTCCAAGTGGGGTCTAACCAGGGTCCTATAAAGCTGCAGCATTATCTCCCGACTCCTAAACTCAATCCCTCGATTAATGAAGGCTAGTACTCCGTACGCCTTCTTGACCGCATCCTCCACCTGCGAGGCCGATTTAAGAGTCCTATGGACCCGGACCCCAAGGTCCTTCTGATCCTCTACACTGCTAAGAATGGTACCCTTCATATTATACTGCTGCTTCATCCCATTGGATCTGCCAAAATGGATCACTACACACTTATCCGGGTTGAAGTCCATCTGCCACTTCTCCGCCCAGTCTTGCATTCTATCTATGTCTCACTGCAACTTCTGACATCCCTCCAAACTATCCACAACACCACCTACCTTGGTGTCGTCAGCAAACTTACCAACCCATCCCTCCACTTCCTCATCCAGGTCATTTATGAAAATGACAAACAGCAAGGGTCCCAGAACAGATCCCTGGGGCACTCCACTGGTCACTGACCTCCATGCAGAGAAAGACCCCTCCACAGCCACTCTCTGCCTTCTGCAGGCAAGCCAGTTCTGGATCCACAAGGCAACAGCCCCTTGGATCCCATGCCCTCTCACTTTCTCAAGAAGTCTTGCATGGGGGACCTTATCGAACGCCTTGCTGAAGTCCATATAGACCACATCCACCGTTCTTCCTTCGTCAATGTGTTTGGTCACATTTTCAAAAAACTCAACCAGGCTCGTACGGCACGACCTGCCCTTGACAAAGCCGTGCTGACTACTTTTGATCATACTAAACTTCTCTAGATGATCATAAATCCTGTCTCTCAGGATCCTCTCCATCAACTTACCAACCACTGAGGTTAGACTCACCGGTCGGTAATTTCCCGGGCTGTCCCTGTTCCCTTTCTTGAATATAGGGACCACATCTGCAATCCTCCAATCCTCCGGAACCTCTCCCGTCTCCATCGACGATGCAAAGATCATCGCCAAAGGCTCCGCAATCTCCTCCCTCGCCTCCCACAGTAACCTGGGGTACATCCCATCCGGTCCCGGCGACTTACCAACCTTGATGCCATTCAATAGTTCCAACACATCCTCTTTCTTTATGTCCACATGCTCGATCCTTTCTGTCCACCGCAAACCAGCAGTACAACCACCCAGATCCCTTTCCACCGTGAATACCGAGGTAAAGTATTCATTAAGCACCTCCGCCATTTCTAATGGTTCCGCACAAACTTTTCCCCCTTCACTTTTTAAGGGTCCTATGCCTTCACATCTCATCCTTTTACTCTTGACATATTTGTAGAAAGCCTTGGGATTCTCCTTAATCTTACCCGCCAAGGTCTTCTCATGACCCCTTCTCGCTCTCCTAATTTCTTTCTTAAGCTCCTTCCTACATCCCGTATGCTCCTCTAAATCCTTAACACCTCCTAGCTCTCTGAACCTTCTGTACGCCTCTCTTTTCTTATTCACCAGGTTCATCACAACCTTCGTGCACCACGGTTCCCGTACCCTACCAACACCCCCCTGTCTCATCGGAACGTTGTCATGCAGAGCTCCAGACAAACATTCCTTGAAAATCCTCCACTTTCCTTCGGTACTTTTCCCCAAGAATGCCTCCTTCCAATTTACCCGTCTAATTTCCTCCCTGATGACACTGTATTTCCCTTTACTCCAGAGAAACACTTTCCTAGCCTGCCTGATCCTATCTCTTTCCAATGCTATCATGAAGGAGATAGAATTATGATCGCTATCCCCAAGATGCTCACCCACCGAGAGATCCTCCACCTGTCCAGGTTCATTAGCCAGCACCAGATCAAGTACAGCCTCTCCTCTAGTAGGCTTATCCACATACTGTGTCAGGAAACTCTCCTGGACACACCTAACAAACACCTCTCCATCCAAACCCCTAGCCCTAGGGATATTCCAATCTATGTTTGGGAAATTAAAATCTCCCATCACGACAACTCTGTTATTCCTACATCTCTCCAGGATCTGTTTCCCCATCTGCTCCTCAACATCTCTGTTACTATTGGGCGGCCTATAGAAAACACCCAGCAAAGTTACCGACCCCTTCCTGTTCCTAACCTCCACCCACAGAGACTCCGTAGTCAATCCCTCCACGGCGTCCACCTTCTCTACAGCCGTGACACTATCCCTGATCAACAGTGCCACTCCCCCCCTTCTCTTGCCTCCCTCCCTGTCCTTCCTGAAACATCTAAAACCCGGCACCTGAAGCACCCAGTCCTGTCCCTGAGACATCCAAGTCTCCGTAATGGCCACCACATCACAATTCGAAGCAGCAATCCACGCTCTAAGCTCATCCACTTTATTCACTACACTCCTGGCATTAAAATAGACACATCTCAGACCTTCAGCCTGAGCACTTCCCTTCTCCATCACTCGTCTAACCTCCCTCTTACCCTGTCTACATTCCTTATCTATTTGCGAGCTAACCTCCTCGCTCTCAGTCCCCTCATTTCGATTCCTTCTCTGAAGGACATTGGTGAATCAGATTTTCCAACAATCAACAATTGTGTAATGGTCATCAGTAGATTCTTAATTCCACTTTTTGTTTTCTTGAATTCAAATTCCATTGTCTGCCGTGGCGAGATTCGAACCCAGGTTCCCAGAACATTAGCTGAGTTTCTGGATTAATAGTCTAGTGGTGATACCACTAGGCCATCGCCTCCCCATTGACACTGGGAATGCCAGGAGTGCAGCCATGGAGTGCAGCCGCGTAGACAGATGTCTTTGACCAAGGTCTGTACTGTGGCCGCCACCCTACATATGAGCATATGAATTCGGAGAAGGAGTAGATCATAAAATCCCTACAGTGCAGAAGGAGGCCATTCAGCCCATCTCTGAAAAAGCATCTTACCCAGGCCCTTCCCTCTCCCCTATCCCCCTAACTCCGTACATTTACCTTGGCTAATCCACCTAAACTACACATCTTTGGAAACTAAGGGGTAACTTAGCACGGCCAATCCACCGAACCTGTACAGCTCTGGAGTGTGGGAGGAAACCGGAGCACCCGGAGGAAACCCACACAGACGCAGGGAGAACATGCAAACTCCACACAGACAGTGACCCAAGGCCAGAATCAAAACCAGGTCTCTGGTGCTGTGAGCCAGCAGTGCTGACCACTGTGCCACCATGCTGCCCACTGTCAATACCCCTCAACATCTTCAAGGTTCTTTTAAAGGCCATTTCAGAAAGTCTGTGAGTCTGGAGTCATATGCAAGGCAGACCAGGTAAGGATGGTTGATGGGTTTTTATGACAATCGATTATAATTTTGTGATCACCATTGCAAGGATTAGGCTTCATGTTCCAGATTTATTAACTGAATTTAAATTCCACAGCTTCTAGGTTTGATCCCAGAGCATTAACCTGGGCCTCTGGATTATTTGTCCAGTGATATTACCACTGCCTCACCATCTCCCACACCACAGTTGCACCTGATGCTACTCAAGGTCCGAAACCCAGAGCTCGAGCTGCTACAACTGACAACACTTGCTGCACAAATGGTTATCCAGATGCAAAGCATCCTGGAGTTCCCAAATAGCACAGGCTATGGACTCTAGGCATTGCAGCAGCCCTGTCATTGCTATTAGATAATAAACCTTATTGCTACTAATAAACTTGCAGCTGCTAATAAACCTTATTATGAGTAAAAAATCACTAAATACTGTAGTGGCTTGAATAAAATGCTTACTTTCACAACTCCGAATTTGAAACAGATCACCAAGCTTCACCAGAAAAGAGAACAGATTCACTGAAGTTTCAGTGGGAAAGTGGGAAATACTCACCAGAAGCTTTCCGTTGCTTCATTGGCACTTGGTTAAAATCATGGACTGTCCTTCCAAACAGTTCTGTGCGTCTACCTATACCAGAGATTTCAGAGATTCAATTAGGCACCAACACTAAGGGCAATTAGGAATGGGTAATAAATTCTGGCCTGGCCAATAATGCCCATATCTCATGAATGAAAGTAAAACATATCTTTCACAGCCACCCATTATTCAACTTTAATTCTTGCCTTACCACTAATCAGAATGGAGAATGTCATCTGCCCACAGCAGGTCAAACTGGGCAAGGAAGTGGTGCAAACAAATATTATTTATGCAACATATAAACTACACAGAAACATACCATCTAATGTTACGTAACACATCATTGTTCAACTACATGTCTTTACTCTTCCTTTTTTAGGTACTTCCACATGAAGCAACCTCTGTGGCTTTACCAGAGGCAGAGGCAGATTGCTCTTGGTTACGCTGTGAAGTGCTCCACTTGCAGGCAGACTTGACCACTGGGACACAGGTCAGATTGTAAGATGATGAATGTGAGAAGAGGGAAGCAACAGGTTAGTTGTGGAAGTGCTTTGAGCAGAGTCCCCACTTCCATGTCTCTTCATCAGCTTCCCTCTTACAGTCCCCTCAGTGTACTAATTTGTTCGCAATAAGCTGGAGACCTCTTTGCTGAAAATCAGAGAAGTGTTGAATTGCCAGGGGTAGTGTTTGATTAATGCTATCTACGGTAGCATTCAGAGTGTGCAAGGTAATAGTGAGGGCCCATGCACTCATTCAATCAACACATATGGTGCTCCATGCAGGTGACCACTCTTTTCATAAGATATAAATAGTGAGTCAGCTTCTTCATCAACATTTGTTTCAGATCCAGGCAGAGGGAACACCTAGCCCAGTCAGCATGATGGAGACATCACCAGATTTAACATCTTCTGTTTGGAGGGGGAAGATAGAATCTACATGCCTCGTACATCAGGGATTGAGAATTAACCATAACGATTTATCATTGCCAATAAGAGAATTCAGGACAAAAACAGAAAATGCTGAAAAAATTCAGCAGTTCTGGCAGCATCTGTGGAGAGAGAAACAGAATGTTTCAAGCCCCGTATCACTCTTCTTCAGAGTTAAGGAGAGGGAGAAATGTGATGGATTATATACTGAACAAAAGGGAGAGAGGAGCAGAGTAGAAGGTCAGTGATTGGTGGGAGCGAGGAGAGATCGCAACAAAGGTGCGCAGGTCACGAGACAGAGGAAGCATTAATTGCAGCGTGAAGCGTTATAAAAGGTGCTAGCAGTGGGACAAAGGTAAGATATCAGAATGTATCGATATGTCACGGGCTCAAGGTGAGAGGGGCGAAGTATAACTCAGATATTAGAGGGATGTTTTTTACACAGAGGGTGGTGGGGGCCTGGAATGCGCTGCCAAGTAGGGTGGTGGAGGCAGGCACGCTGACATCGTTTAAGACTTACCTGGATAGTCACATGAGCAGCCTGGGAATGGAGGGATACAAACGATTGGTCTAGTTGGACCAAGGAGCGGCACAGGCTTGGAGGGCCGAAGGGCCTGTTTCCTGTGCTGTACTGTTCTTTGTTCTTTGTATTAATGGAGAAACAAAGGTCAATGCTCAGTGAAAACAAAACTAAAGAATAAGTGAGAGATGGCCCAGTGGGGGAGAGAGAGGGGAAGGGTTTTTTTCCATCAGGACAAGAAATGTTTTGGATATAAAAAAGGGTCAAGATGGAGGAGAAAGGTCACTGTCCATAGGTCCTGAATTCAATGTGAGTCCTGAGGGCTGTAACATGCCCTCTTCAGCCCCCACTGAGTAATGATTCACTTGAAAGGAAACACTATGGGCAGGATTTTACAGCCTCACTCGTCCCAAAACCATAAGATCCCACCTAACGTCAACGGATCTTCCCATGGTTCGCTCCTCACTCGCTCCGATTCCTGTGGCGGGCGGGGCAGTAAAATTTCAGCCTATTAGAACCAATTCCCTGATTGATTCCAATGCAGGGTTCATACATTCAGCTAACTTTTTGATGAACAACACAATTTAATTACATGAAAGAAGCATTTGATACTCACGACAGGTTGTAATTGTGCAACAGGAATTATCATCATTTGCTGAGTGAACGGGGACTTCACCGAGTTTATTACATTGTGGTGGAGCCGGGCATTTTGATTTATCACAAGAAAGCTAATAAGAGGAAAAGAAAATTGAGAATATTTAAGCAGTGCTTAATATTTAATATTTAAACACCATGCAGTCTAAGCAAATGAGAAATAAGGATCAGAATGAGAAGATGATATTGTAAGATCTTTTTGTTAACTGTTTATATAGTTTGTAATGTCAGATTTTGAAAACAGGTTCATTTTAATTTGATCAATAAAGAAAGTTGCGTCGATGGTGATGGAAGGATTGAATGTTTGTGGATGTGGTGCCAATCAAGCGGGGCTGCTTTGTCCTGGATGGTGCTGAGCTTCTTGAGCGTTGTTGGAGCTGCACCCATCCAGGCAAGTGGGGAGTATTCCATCACACTCCTGACTTGTGCCTTGTAGATGGTGGATAGGCTCTGGGGAGTTATTGGCCACAGTATTCCTCGCCTCTGACCTGCTCTTGTAGCCACTGTGTTTATGTGGTGAGTCCAGTTGAGTTTCTGGACAATGGTAACCCCAAGGATGTTGACAGTGGGGGATTCAGTGATGGTAACACCATTGAATGTTAAGGGGCAGTGGTTAGAGTGTGTCTTATTGGTGATGGTCATTGCCTGGCATTTGCGTGGCGCGAATGTTATTTGCCACTTGTCAGCCCAAGCCTGGATATTGTCCAGATCTTGTTGCGTTATCAGCAAGGGCACCAGGGGCCCAATTCTCCCGTCCCGATGCGCACCTTTTTTGGTGCGTCGGGATGGGAGAATCGCTTGTCGGCCATTTCATGGGATTCGCACATGTGTTCCTGACGCATGCGCGGCTCCCACGGCAGGAGAGCAGGCGCAGTCAGGATCGCACTGGAAAACGGAGGTAAGTCATTTCACTCTGTGGGGTTTAGAGTAGCTTTCCACTTGCGGGGAGCTAGCGGGAGACCCCGTCAGAGTGAAGGGGGGGCAATCGGGGCTTCCCAAGGGGGTCGGGCAGTGGGGGGACAGTGCCCCTTGGGCATGGGCACCCTGGTAGTACCAGCTTGTGCCCCCTAGCACTGCCCAAGGGGCAAAGTGCCCATGCCCAGGGGCACCTTGGCGCTGCCCACCGGGCATCAGTCAGTGCCTAGGGGCAGGGCCTATGGGGCAGAGCCTGGAGAGGGGAGGGCCAAGGGGTGGAGCCTATAGTGGGCGGGGCCAACGTGGCGATCGGTGGGAATGGGGGTCCCACTGCCACTCTGCATTGGGATCTGTCGGGGCTGGAGGGAGGCCAACGATCGGGGCGGTCTGTGGGGGAGGTGATCCGCCGGGGGGGGGGGGGGGGGGGGGGGGTCTGCCTCCCGCAGATGAGGTCTGCCTCTCATGAGGGGGGGGTGCTGCTGTGGTGGCAGGATGGAAGGGATCATCACTGCTGGAGGGAGGGTGGGGCTGGAGATAGGGGTGCTTCGGGACATGGAGGAGGTCGGGGCTTGCCCGCAAATGGACGGAGGCACCGGGATCGGGCCGGGATCAGGCTGTGGTATTGGAGGATTGGAGGGGCAGCACTGCGGGGGTCCCGGGCTGGCCAGCGATTGAGTTGGCCAGCAAAGTGCAGCCTGACAGATCAGGGTCATAGAAATCATAGAAATCATAGAAACCCTGCAGTGCAGAAGGAGGCCATTCGGCCCATCGAGTCTGCACCGACCACAATCCCACCCCACATATTTACCTGCTAATCCCTCTAACCTACGCATCCCAGGACTCCAAGGGGCAATTTTTAACCTGGCCAATCAACCTAACCCGCACATCTTTGGACTGTGGGAGGAAACCGGAGCACCCGGAGGAAACCCACGCAGACACGAGGAGAATGCGCAAACTCCACACAGACAGTGACCCAAGCTGGGAATCGAACCCGGGACCCTGGAGCTGTGAAGCAGCAGTGCTAACCACTGTGCTACCGTGCCACCCCACTGCACATGCACAGAGTTCCGGAACTTTCAGACTCCAGCGTGAATAGCCCCCCCACCCCCCACACGAGCTTTTAATGATATTCACAATTGTGACCTCTGCATTGCACAGAGTGTGGGAGATTCGAGTCTGAACTCCCACTGAAAAAACAATCGGGATTTACACCAGTTTTCTCTCAAGTTCAGCACTTAGAATTTTTTTGGGAGAATGGGGCCCGAGGTTTCTTTAATTAGTGTCATGGGATATTTCACACCTGCAAGGGCAGATGGGGTCTTGGGTGTCTGAAAGGTGGCAGCTCAGCACTCGCTCAGTACTGCACTTTGAGAGTCAGCCTGGACTATTTGCTCAACTCAGAGATGGGGTTTCTACACATGAACCATCGCTGACAGCGCAGGTGCCTATTATCTTGAAAATTCCAAACTTTAACTTATCTGATTCATAACCACAGATGAGACACTGAAGAAAGCATTCACGTGCCTCATATGCCAAAAACAAAATCAGTTGGCAAGGAACCCAGCTGAATGGGAGAAATAACACTCCATTTTAACTTCCTCCCTGGTCCAGGTTCCACCACTCTACTGCATGGAATTTTTCTCCTCAAGGGATGCAGGAATATTGAGTGGGAGGAAGCATAACATTTTCCTCTTTATTCACTATCAACCCTGGAAAGCGTAGAGGGAAGTTCAAACAGATGAACCTTTATCCATGTGATCAAGTTTTGATGACGAACTCAACCAGAATAATTTTAGGTTAAGGATATAGATCTGAACCTGAAAATAGGTACAGGTTCAGGTGAAGCACTCCTTGGGTCTGGTCCATGAAGTCCTTATCATGAAGAGAGATGTGACTGCCCCACTGCTTTGCTTTCATAGAACCATAGAACATTACAGCTCAGAAACGGGCCTTTTGGCCCTTCTTGCCTGTGCCGAACCATTTTTCTGCCTAGTCCCACTGACCTGCACCTGGACCATATCCCTCCGCACCCCTCTCATCCATGTACCTGTCCAACTTTTTCTTAAATGTTAAAAGTGAGCCCGCATTCACCATTTTATCCGGCAGCTCATTCCACATTCCCATCACTCTCGGTGTGAAGAAGCCCCCCTAATGTTCCCTTTAAACTTTTCCCCCTTCACCCTTAACCCATGTCCTCTAGTTTTTTTCTCCCCTAGCCTCAGTGGAAAATGCCTGCTTGCATTCACTCTATCTATACCCATCATAATTTTATACACCGGGATCAAATCTCCCCTCATTCTTCTACGCTCCAGGGAATAAAGTCCTATCCTATTCAACCTTTCTCTGTAACTCAGTTTCTCAAGTCCCGGCAACATCCTTGTCAACCTTCTCTGCACTCTTTCAACCTTATTAATATCCTTCCTGTAATTAGGTGACCAAAACTGCACACAATACTCTAAATTCGGCCTCACCAATGTCTTATGCAACCTCACCATAACATTCCAACTCTTATACTCAATACTTTGATTTATAAAGGCCAATGTACCAAAAGCACTCTTTACGACCCTATCTACCTGTGACGTCACTTTTAGGGAATTATGTATCTGTATTTCCAGATCCCTCTGTTCTACTGCACTCTTCAGTGTCCTACCATTTGCCTTGTATGTTCTACCTTGGTTTGTCCTTCCAAAGTGCAATACCTCACACTTGTCTGCATTAAACTCCATCTGCCATTTTTCAGCCCATTTTTCTAGCTGGTCCAAATCCCTCTGTAAGCTTTGAAAACCTTCCTCACTGTCCACTCCACCTCCAATCTTTGTATCATCAGCAAATTTGCTGATCCAATTTACCACATTATCATCCAGATCATTGATATAGATGACAAACAACAATGGACCCAGCACTGATCCCTGTGGCACATCACTAGGTCATGATGTGGAGATGCCGGTGTTGGACTGGGGTAAACACAGAAGGAAGTTTAACAACACCAGGTTAAAGTCCAACAGGTTTATTTGATAGCAAATGCCACTGATGAAGGGGCAGCGCTCCGAAAGCTAGTGGCATTTGCTACCAAATAAACCTGTTGGACTTTAACCTGGTGTTGTGAAACTTCTTATTGTGCACACCACTAGTCACAGGCCTCCACTCAGAGAAGCAATCCTCCACTACCACTTCCATTGAGCCAATGTCTAATCCAATTTACTACCTCTCCATGTATTCCTAGCGACTGAACCTTCCTAACTAACCTCCCATGCGGGACCTTGTCAAAGGCCTTACTGAAGTCCATGTAGACAACATCCACTGCCTTCCCTTCATCCACTTTCCTGGTAACATTCTCGAAAAACTCTAATAGATTGATTAAACATGACCTACCACGCACAAAGCCATGTTGACTCTCCCTAATAAGTCCCTGTCTATCCAAATATTTGTAGATCCTATCTCTTAGTACTCTTTCCATTAATTTACCTACCACTGACGTCAAACTTACCGGCCTATAATTTCCCGCATTACTTTTTGAGCCTTTTTTAAACAACGGAACAACATGAGCTATCCTCTAATCATCCAGCACCTCACCCGTGGATACCGACATTTTAAATATATCTGCCAGGGCCCTTGCAATTTCAACACTAGTCTCCTTCAAGGTCCGAGGGAATACCCTGTCCGGTCCTGGGGATTTATCTACTCTGATTTGCCTCAAGACAGCAAGCACCTCCTCCCCTTTAATCTGTATAGGTTCCATGACCTCCCTACTTGTTTGCCTTATTCCCATAGACTCCATGCCAGTTTCCTTAGTAAATACAGATGCAAAAAACCCATTTAATATCTCCCCCATTTCTTTTGGTTCCATACATAGCCGACCACTCTGATCTTCAAGAGGACCAATTTTATCCCTTACTATCCTTTTGCTCTTAATATATCTGTAGAAGCTCTTAGGATTATCCTTCACCTTGTCTGCTAAAGCAACCTCATGTCTTCTTTTAGCCCTCCTGATTTCTTTCTTAAGTAGTTTCTTGCACTTTTTATGCTCCTCAAGCATCTTATTTGCTCCCTGTTGCCTATACATGTCATACATCTCTCTCTTCTTCTTGATCAGAGTTCCAATAGCCCTCGAGAACCAAGGTTCCTTATTCTTATTCACTTTGCCTTTAATCCTGACAGGAACATACAAACTCTGCACTCTCAAAATTTCTCCTTTGAAGGCCTCCCATTTACCAATCACATCCTTGCCAGAGAACAGCCTGTCCCAATTTCAAATGATCAACCCTACTTCCTACCCTACTTCCTACCCTAAACTTACATTTCTGTGGAAACCTATTTAATTCCTCCTTGGAATCACAATTCAATTCACTTTATTATTCTCCATGCGGAAATTTGTTTTGGGTGCATGTTTACTAAAATAACATAGAAGCGAATAATAACAATAAAGAAAATTACCATAATTTCAGGGGTCTAACTTTAATTAAAATATGTATTACGAACTATTCCAATGCATTAATCGGTTAGTGAGTTCCATCCCCAGTGCGTATCCTCATCAATGCAGCAAACTCCCATTCAATGTTCTGACAGAGAAGGGTCGGTAATCAACTTTTCCTGCATATGAGCAATTGTAGCCTTTTTCCTGAATGAATCCAACAATAATAGCTGCAATTTTTAAAATGGGGTGATTCTCATTGTACCTGGGTGAGTACTTGGCACGCCATAACATTCAAGGCTATGGGCCAAGTGCTGGCAAGTGGGATTAGGTGGGTAGGTCAGGGCATTTCACGTGTCGGTGCAGACTTGATGGGCCGAAGGGCCTCTTCTGCACTGTAGTATTCTGTGATTCTCTGATACTTATATAAGGTTAATAAAACATAGAGGCATCATAATTACAAAGTGCAACCAGCACAAACTTACATTGCTTCTAAATTCATTCGTTGAATTTGAACCCTCAGAAGATGTTTTCAGACTTGAAAAACTTCTTTGTTGGTCAGATCCTGAAATGGATAAATTGATGGAAGGAATCAAAGAGATTTTCTGAGTGGAATTGTGTGTAATTTCAAGAGCAAATAAGATTAATTTAATGCCTGAAGACACAGGAGTTGTATTAGAATTGCAACCTGCATTTTCAGGAGGAATCATACAGATCTTGGTGTCTCCAGTTCATAAGTTCATAAGATATGGGAGCAGAATTAGGCCATTCGGCCCATCGAGTCTGCTCTGCCATTCATTCATGGCTGATCATAGAAATCATAGAAACCCTACAGTACAGAAAGAGGCCATTCAGCCCATCAAGTCTGCACCGACCACAATCCCACCCAGGCCCTACCCCCATATCCCTCCATATTTTACTCACTAATCCCTCTAATCTACGCATCCCAGGACACTAAGGGGCAATTTTGGCATGGCCAATCAACCTAACCCGCACATCTTTGGACTGTGGGAGGAAACCGGAGCACCCGGAGGAAACCCACGCAGACACGAGGAGAATGTGCAAACTCCACACAGACAGTGACCCAAGCCAGGAATCGAACCCAGGTCCCTGGAGCTGTGAAGCAGCAGTGCTAACCACTGTGCTACCGTGCCGCCCCTCATGAGGAGATATGCTCCTCATCCCCATTTTCTTCCCTTCAACCCATTACCAATTAAAAATCTGTCTAACTCCTTCTTAAATTTACTCACTGTCCCAGCACCCACCGCACTTTGGGGTAGCGAATTCCACAGATTCACAACCCTTTGGGAGAAGTAGTTTCTCCTCAACTCTGTTTTAAATGTGCTACCCCTTATCCTAAGACTATGACCTCTCATCCTAGAATGCCCCACAAGAGGAAGCATTCGCTCCACGTCTACTTTATCCATACCTTTTATCATCTTGAATACCTCAATTTGATCTCACCTCAATCTTATAAATTCCAGAGAGTATAGGTCTAAACTGTTCAATCTCTCTTCATACGACAAAACCCTCATCTCTGGAATCAATCTGGTGAACCTCCTCTGAACTGCCTCCAATGCCACTACATCTTTCCTCAAATAAGGGGACCAAAACTCACAATATTCCAGGCGTGGTCTCACCAATGCCTTGTATAGTTGCAACAATACTTCCTTACCTATTAATTCCATTCAAAGAACAAAGAACAAATAACAATACAGCACAGGAACAGGCCCTTCGGCCCTCCAAGCCCATGCCGCTCCCTGGTCCAAACTAGACCATTCTTTTGTATCCCTCCATTCCCACTCCATTCATGTGGCTATCTAGATAAGTCTTAAACGTTCCCAGTGTGTCCGCCTCCACCACCTTGCCTGGCAGCGCATTCCAGGCCTCCACCACCCTCTGTGTAAAATATGTCCTTCTGATATCTGTGTTAAACCTCCCCCCCTTCACCTTGAACCTATGACCCCTCATGAACGTCACCACCGACCTGGGGAAAAACTTCCCACCGTTCACCCTATCTATGCCTTTCACAATTTTATACACCTCTATTAAGTCTCCCCTCATCCTCCGTCTTTCCAGGGAGAACAACCTCAGTTTACCCAATCTCTCCTCATAACTAAGCCCCTCCATACCAGGCAACATCCTAGTAAACCTCCTCTGTACTCTCTCCAAAGCCTCCACGTCCTTCTGGTAGTGTGGCGACCAGAACTGGACGCAGTATTCCAAATGCGGCCGCACCAACGTTCTATACATCCGCAACATCAGACCCCAACTTTTATACTCTATGCCCCGTCCTATAAAGGCAAGCATGCCATATGCCTTCTTCACCACCTTCTCCACCTGTGACGTCACCTTCAAGGATCCATGGACTTGCACACCCAGGTCCCTCTGCGTATCTACACCCTTTATGGTTCTGCCATTTATCGTATAGCTCCTCCCTCCATTATTTCTACCAGAATGCATCACTTCGCATTTATCAGGATTGAACTCCATCTGCCATTTCTTTGCCCAAATTTCCAGCCTATCTATATCCTTCTGTAGCCTCTGACAATTTTCCTCACTATCTGCAAGTCCTGCCAATTTTGTGTCGTCCGCAAACTTACTGATCACCCCAGTTACATCTTCTTCCAGATCGTTTATATAAATCACCAACAGCAGAGGTCCCAATACAGAGCCCTGCGGAACACCACTAGTCACAGGCCTCCAGCCGGAAAAAGACCCTTCCGCTACATAGAACATAGAACATAGAACATTACAGCGCAGAACAGACCCTTCGGCCCACGATGTTGCACCGACCAGTTAAAAAAAAAAACTGTGACCCTCCAACCTAAACCAATTTCTTTTCGTCCATGAACCTATCTACGGATCTCTTAAACGCCCCCAAACTAGGCGCATTTACTACTGATGCTGGCAGGGCATTCCAATCCCTCACCACCCTCTGGGTAAAGAACCTACCCCTGACATCGGTTCTATAACTACCCCCCCTCAATTTAAAGCCATGCCCCCTCGTGCTGGATTTCTCCATCAGAGGAAAAAGGCTATCACTATCCACCCTATCTAAACCTCTAATCATCTTATATGTTTCAATAAGATCCCCTCTTAGCCGCCGCCTTTCCAGCGAAAACAATCCCAAATCCCTCAGCCTCTCCTCATAGGATCTCCCCTCCATACCAGGCAACATCCTGGTAAACCTCCTCTGCACCCTCTCCAAAGCCTCCACATCCTTCCTGTAATGTGGGGACCAGAACTGCACACAGTACTCCAAGTGCGGCCGCACCAGAGTTGTGTACAGTTGCAACATAACGCTACGACTCCTAAATTCAATCCCCCTACCAATAAACGCCAAGACACCATATGCCTTCTTAACAACCTTATCTACTTGATTCCCAACTTTCAGGGATCTATGCACACATACACCTAGATCCCTCTGCTCCTCCACACTATTCAAAGTCCTCCCGTTAGCCCTATACTCAACACATCTGTTATTCCTACCAAAGTGAATTACCTCACACTTCTCCGCATTAAACTCCATCCGCCACCTCTCGGCCCAACTTTGCAACCTGTCTAAGTCTTCCTGCAAACTACGACACCCTTCCTCACTGTCTACCACACCACCGACTTTGGTGTCATCAGCAAATTTGCTAATCCACCCAACTATACCCTCATCCAGATCATTAATAAATATTACAAACAGCAGTGGCCCCAAAACAGATCCCTGAGGTACACCACTTGTAACCGCACTCCATGATGAATATTTACTATCAACCACCACCCTCTGTTTCCTATCCGCTAGCCAATTCCTGATCCAATTTCCTAGATCACCCCCAATCCCATACATCTGCATTTTCTGCAGAAGCCTACCATGGTGAACCTTATCAAACGCCTTACTAAAATCCATATATACCACGTCCACTGCCTTGCCCCCATCCACCTCCTTGGTCACTTTCTCAAAAAACTCAATAAGGTTAGTAAGGCACGACCTACCTGCCACAAAACCATGCTGACTATCACCTATCAATCACCCTCTGTCTTCTGTGACCAAGCCAGTTCTCCACCCATCTAGCCACCTCCCCCTTTATCCCATGAGATCCAACCTTTTTCACCAGCCTACCATGAGGGACTTTGTCAAACGCTTTACTAAAGTCTATATAGACAACATCCACGGCCCTTCACTCGTCAACCATTCTAGTCACTTCTTCAAAAAACTCCACCAGGTTAGTGAGGCATGACCTCCCTCTCACAAAACCATGCTGACTATCGTTAATGAGTTTATTCCTTTCTAAATGCGCATACATCCTATCTCTAAGAATCTTCTCCAACAACTTCCCCACCACGGATGTCAAGCTCACCGGCCTATAATTACCCGGGTAATCCTTACTACCCTTCTTAAATAACGGGACCACATTAGCTATTCTCCAATCCTCTGGGACCTCACCTGCGTCCAGTGACGAGACAAAGATTTGCGTCAGAGGCCCAGCGATTTCATCTCTCATCTCCCTGAGCAGCCTTGGATAGATTCCATCAGGCCCTGGGGATTTGTCAGTCTTTATATTCTCTAACAAATCTAACACTTCCTCCCTTGTAATGGAGATTTTCTCCAACGGTTCAACACTCCCCTCCGAGACACTCCCAGTCAACACATCCCTCTCCTTTGTGAATACCGACGCAAAGTATTCATTTAGGATCTCCCCTACTTCTTTGGGCTCTGAGCATAATTCCCCACTTTTGTCCCTGAGAGGTCCGATTTTTTCCCTGACAACCCTTTTGTTCCTAACGTATGAGTAAAATGCCTTGGGATTCTCCTTAATCCTGTCTGCCAAGGACATTTCATGACCCCTTTTTGCCCTTCTAATTCCCTGTTTGAGTTCTTTCCTACTTTCTTTGTACTCTTCCAGAGCTCCCTCCGTTTTTAGCTATAAATACCAACATTCTGTTCACTTTCTTTATTATCTGCTGCACTTGCATGCTAGTTTTCTGTGACTCATGAACAAGGACACCCAGATCCCTCTGCACCAGAACACCCTGAAGTCTCTCCCCATTTAGATAATAAGTCGTCTTCCCATTTTTCTGACCAAAATGCATGACCTCACACTTATCCACGTTAAACTCCATCTGCTATCTTTTGGCCCACTCTCCTAACTTATCTATACCCATTTGTAAAGTTCTTATTTCCTCATTGCAACTTACTGTCCCGCCTATTTTTGTATCATCAGCAAATTTGGCTTTGGAGCCTTCTCTCCCTGTATCCAAGTCATTAATATAGATTGTAAATAGCTGGGGCCCAAGGACCAAACACTGTTGAACCCCACTAGTTACTTTTTGCCATCCAGAACCCGACTCTTTGTCTTCTGTTCATCAGCCAGTCACCTATCCAAGGTAATAAATTACCCCTAATCCCATGTGATCTCACCTTGTGAGTTAACCTTTTGTGCGGCTCCTTATCAAACACCTTCCAGAGGTCCAGATATACTACATTTACAGGATCCCCATTATCCACTTTGCTTGTTACATCTTAAAAGAACTCTAGCAAATTAGTCAAACATGATTTTCCCTTCATAAAACCATGCTGACTCTGATGGATAGTGTTTTGGCTTTCCAAATGTCCTGATATTGCTTCCTTGATAATTGATTCTAACACTTTCCCAACAACAGATGTTAAGCTAACTGGTCTGTAATTTCCCACATTTTGCCTCCCTCCCTTTTTGAATAAGGGCGTTACATTAGCATTTTTCCAATCCACTGGAACCTTTCTCGTGTTTGGAATATTATAACCAATGGATCCACTATCTCTACCGCCACTTCCTTTAAAACCCTAGGATGTAGGCCGTCAAGGCCGGGGGACTTGACTGCCCTCAATCCCAATAGTTTGCTGAGTGCCTTTTCGCTATCGATGTTCTACCCTTTCTATTATCTCTGACTTGCCCGTTCCTGTAGGAATGGTACTCGTGTCCTCCACCGTGAAAACTGAGGCAAAGTGTTGATTTAGCATCTCTGCCATTTCAGTGTTCCCTACTATTAACTCTCCGGTTTCATCTTCCAAGGGACCAACATTCACCCTAATGACTCTCTTCCCTTTTATATACATATAGAGGCTTTAGCTATCCTTTTTGATATTTTGCGCTAGTTTTCTTTCATAATTTACCTTAGCTCTTTTCATTACTTTTTTAGTATCCCTTTATGTTTGAAAGTTTCTAGTTGATGTAATGATTGAATCCATGTTAGTATCTACAGATTCTGGAGTATTTGTATTGGTGATGGTCCCATAGTCTCAGGGGCAATTAAACCAGTGCCATTACCCCTAGTTTCAGGAGCAGTTATATTGGTATTGATAATCATAAGGTCAGGAATGCTCATATTGCTATCATTACCTATAGATTCTGCAGTGACAGAGTCAATGTCATTGTCCATAAGCATAGATACAGTTGTATTAGTGATGCTGGACATGATCTCATGAGCAACTTTGTTGATGTGATTTCCAAGAGTCTCAGGACTGATTGTGTTGCTTTCATTAGTCTTGGTGTCCTTGGTTTCAGCAATGGTTGTATTGGCATATGTGCCCATCACCTCAGGAATGGTTGTATTGGTGTTGGTCAGTATAGTCTCAGGAATGGTTTTATTGGTATAGCTACTCCTAGATTCAGATGTGATTGGATTGGTGTCAGTATCCATAATTCTTGGCATGGTAGTATTTATGCCAAGGTCCCTCGTTTGAGCAATTACACTGATCTTAGTTTCCCTAGTTTTAAGGGTGATTGAATCTGTGTAATTTCCCACCATCTCAGGATTAGTACCATCGGAATTGGTGGTCATAGTCATGACTGTGGTTCCATCAGTGCCAATACCCATTGCCTTTGGACCATTTGTAATGGTGTCATTTTTCACAGTCTCAGGATTGAGTGTATTTAAGTCAGTGCTCCTAGCTTCAGGTGCAATTGGATTGGTGTCATTGTCCATAGTTCTTGCAGTGGTTGTATTTGTATGCATGAAGATAGTCTTAAGAATGGTTGAATTGCTGAGGGCATCCCCAGCTTCAGGAATATTTGTGTTGTTGTGGCTGATAATAGTTTCAAAAGCAGTTGAATTGGAAAAAGTGCCAATAGCTGCAAGAGTGGTTGCATTGGTGTGGGTGCCCATTGACTCAGTTGGTATTGCTGTCTTTATTCGGTTGGTATTGGTGTTTTTAGATTCAGTTGTAGTTCCAGAGGCACTGGAAGGAGTAGTCTTAGAAGCATCTGTATTCATCATGGTATCCTGAAATTCAGGGGTGATTATATTAGAGTCATTGCTTATTGTCCTTGGGATTGCTGTATCCATATAAATGACACCAGATTCAGGAATGGTTGAATCATTGCTTTTACCTGTAGTCTCAGGAGTGGTTGCATTGGTCTGGATGCTTGTGGTTTCATGAACCAATCTATTAGTTCCGGCATTGGTTAATTTTGAATAAAAGCTCATATTTTCACGAGTGGTTGTATCACTGTACAAATCACTAGTATGATCTATGGTTGAAGAAATGTCATTACCTATTATTTCAGAAATGGCAGTGTTGATATTTGTGTCTCTAGTTTCACGAGTGATTGAATGGGCATTAGTGTCCATAATTATCGCAAAAACTATACTGTTGTTTCTTCCCATATTTCCAAGAGTGGTTGTATTGGTCTTGTCAATATTTTTTAGCATTTTTGTACTTGTGTTCAGTGCCTTAATTTCAAGAATGCTTGAATCTATGTTATCAACAATCCTTACGTGAGTGATTTTATTGGTGTCTTTGCCCATAATTCCTGAATTTATATCTGTTTGGATGACAATAGCTTCAGTAATGGTTGCATTGTTTTGGGTTCTGGAAGCTTCTGAAAAAATTGTGTTGGTACCCATTGTCCCACAAACAGTGGTATTTTTATGGGTCATCGTGCTTTTAGAAGTTGTTATATTAGTGAGGACAGAGCTAGTTTCAGAAGCAGTTGTGTTAGTGCCCATAGTTTCAGAAGCCAATATGTTAGTGAAGGAGCCGATAGTTTCACTACTGGTTACATTGATGAGGGGACCCATAATTTCTAGAGCAGTTACATTAGTGTTGGCACCCTTCGTTTCAGGAGCGGTTACATTGTTGTGGGAAGCCATAGTTTCAGGTGTTGTGGTATTGGTGAGGCTATTCCTAGCTTCAGGTGTTGTGGTATTGGTGAAGCTGTTCATAGCTTCAGGTGTAGTGCGATTGGTGAGGCTGAGCATAGTTTCAGGAGAGGTTGTATTGGTGAGGCTATTCATAGTTTCAGGTGTAGTGCTATTGGTGAGGCTGAGCATAGTTTCAGGTGTTGTGATATTGGTGAGGCTGATCATAGCTTCAGGTATTGTGGCATTGGTGAGGCTGATCCGACCTTCAGGTGTTGTGGTATTGGTGAGCCTGTTCCTAGCTTCAGGTGTTGTGGTATTGGTGAGGCTGTTCATAGCTTCAGGTGTTGTGGTATTGGTGAGGCTGTTCATAGCTTCAGGTGTTGTGCTATTGGTGAGCCTGTTCCTAGCTTCAGGTGTTGTGGTATTGGTGAGCCTGTTCCTAGCTTCAGGTGTTGTGGTATTGGTCAGACTGTTCCCAGCTTCAGGTGTTGTGGTATTGGTGAGGTTGTTGAAAACTTCAGGTGTTGTGGTATTGGTGAGCCTGTTCCTAGCTTCAGGTGTTGTGGTATTGGTCAGACTGTTCCTAGCTTCAGGTGTTGTGCTATTGGTGAGCCTGTTCCTAGCTTCAGGTGTTGTGGTATTGGTCAGACTGTTCCTAGCTTCAGGTGTTGTGGTATTGGTCAGACTGTTCCTAGCTTCAGGTGTTGTGGTATTGGTCAGACTGTTCCTAGCTTCAGGTGTTGTGGTATTGGTCAGACTGTTCCTAGCTTCAGGTGTTGTGGTATTGGTCAGACTGTTCCTAGCTTCAGGTGTAGTGGTATTGGTGAGCCTGTTCCTAGCTTCAGGTGTTGTGGTATTGGTGAGGCTGTTCCTAGCTTCAGGTGTTGTGGTATTGGTGAGGCTGAGCATAGCTTCAGGTGTTGTGCTATTGGTGAGGCTGTTCCTAGCTTCAGGTGTTGTGGTATTGGTGGGCCTGTTCCTAGCTTCAGGAGTTGTGGTATTGGTGAGGCTGTTCCTAGCTTCAGGAGTTGTGGTACTGGTGAGGCTGTTCCTAGTTTCAGGTGTTGTGGTATTGGTGGGCCTGTTCCTAGCTTCAGGAGTTGTGGTACTGGTGAGGCTGTTCCTAGTTTCAGGTGTTGTGGTATTGGTGGGCCTGTTCCTAGCTTCAGGTGTTGTGGTATTGGTGAGGCTGAGCATAGCTTCAGGTGTTGTGCTATTGGTGAGGCTGTTCCTAGCTTCAGGTGTTGTGGTATTGGTGAGGCCGATGATAGTTTCAGGTGTTGTGGTATTGGTGAGGCTGTTCGTAGATTCAGGGGTTGTGGTATTGGTCAGACTGTTCCCAGCTTCAGGTGTTGTGGTATTGGTGAGGTTGTTGAAAACTTCAGGTGTTGTGGTATTGGTGAGCCTGTTCCTAGCTTCAGGTGTTGTGGTATTAGTGAGACTGTTCCTAGCTTCAGGTGTTGTGGTATTGGTGAGGTTGTTGAAAACTTCAGGTGTTGTGGTATTCGTGAGCCTGTTCCTAGCTTCAGGTGTTGTGGTATTGGTGAGCCTGCTCCTAGCTTCAGGTGTTGTGGTGTTGGTGAGCCTGTTCCTAGCTTCAGGTGTTGTGGTATTGGTGAGGCTGTTCGTAGATTCAGGGGTTGTGGTATTGGTCAGACTGTTCCCAGCTTCAGGTGTTGTGGTGTTGGTGAGCCTGTTCCTAGCTTCAGGTGTTGTGGTATTGGTGAGGCTGTTCCTAGCTTCAGGTGTAGTGGTATTGGTGAGGCTGTTCCTAGCTTCAGGAGTTGTGGTATTGGTGAGGCTGTTCCTAGCTTCAGGTGTTGCGGTATTGGTGGGCCTGTTCCTAGCTTCAGGTGTTGTGGTACTGGTGAGGCTGTTCCTAGCTTCAGGTGTTATGGTATTGGTGAGGCTGTTCCTAGCTTCAGGTGTTGTGGTATTGGTGAGGCTGTTCCTAGCTTCAGGTGTTGTGGTATTGGTGGGCCTGTTCCTAGCTTCAGGAGTTGTGGTACTGGTGAGGCTGTTCCTAGTTTCAGGTGTTGTGGTATTAGTGAGACTGTTCCTAGCTTCAAGTGTTGTGCTATTGGTGAGCCTGTTCCTAGTTTCAGGTGTTGTGGTATTGGTGAGGCTGAGCATAGCTTCAGGTGTTGTGCTATTGGTGAGGCTGTTCCTAGCTTCAGGTGTTGTGGTATTGGTGAGGCCGATCATAGTTTCAGGTGTTGTGGTATTGGTGAGGCTGTTCGTAGATTCAGGGGTTGTGGTATTGGTCAGACTGTTCCCAGCTTCAGGTGTTGTGGTATTGGTGAGGTTGTTCAAAACTTCAGGTGTTGTGGTATTGGTGAGCCTGTTCCTAGCTTCAGGTGTTGTGGTATTGGTGAGCCTGTTCCTAGCTTCAGGTGTTGTGGTATTGGTCAGACTGTTCCCAGCTTCAGGCGTTGTGGTATTGGTGAGGCTGTTCCTAGTTTCAGGTATTGTGGTATTGGTGAGGCTGTTCCTAGCTTCAGGTATTGTGGTATTGGTGAGCCTGTTCCTAGCTTCAGGTGTTGTGGTATTGGTGAGCCTGTTCCTAGCTTCAGGTGTTGTGGTATTGGTGAGGCTGTTCCTAGCTTCAGGTGTTGTGGTATTGGTGAGCCTGGTCCTAGCTTCAGGTGTTGTGGTATTGGTGAGGCTGTTCCTAGCTTCAGGTGTTGTGGTATTGGTGAGGCTGTTCGTAGATTCAGGGGTTGTGGTGTTGGTGAGCCTGTTCCTAGCTTCAGGTGTTGTGGTATTGGTGAGGCTGTTCGTAGATTCAGGGGTTGTGGTATTGGTCAGACTGTTCCCAGCTTCAGGTGTTGTGGTATTGGTGAGGCTGTTCCTAGCTTCAGGTGTTGTGGTATTGGTGAGCCTGTTCCTAGCTTCAGGTGTTGTGGTATTGGTGAGGCTGTTCCTCACTTCAGGTGTTGTGGTATTGGTGAGGCTGTACATAGTTTCAGGTGTTGTGGTATTGGTCAGACTGTTCCCAGCTTCAGGTGTAGTGGTATTGGTGGGCCTGTTCCTAGCTTCAGGTGTTGTGGTACTGGTGAGGCTGTTCCTAGTTTCAGGTGTTGTGGTATTGGTGAGACTGTTCCTAGTTTCAGGTGTTGTGGTATTGGTGAGGCTGTTCGTAGATTGAGGTGTTGTGGCATTGGTGAGGCTGTTCGTAGATTCAGGGGTTGTGGTATTGGTCAGACTGCTCCCAGCTTCAGGTGTTGTGGTATTGGTGAGGTTGTTCAAAACTTCAGGTGTTGTGATATTAGTGAGCCTGTTCCTAGCTTCAGGTGTTGTGGTATTGGTGGGCCTGTTCCTAGCTTCAGGTGTAGTGGTATTGGTGGGCCTGTTCCTAGCTTCAGGAGTTGTGGTATTGGTGAGGCTGTTCCTATCTTCAGGTGTTGTGGTATTGGTGGGCCTGTTCCTAGCTTCAGGAGTTGTGGTACTGGTGAGGCTGTTCCTAGTTTCAGGTGTTGTGGTATTAGTGAGACTGTTCCTAGCTTCAAGTGTTGTGCTATTGGTGAGCCTGTTCCTAGTTTCAGGTGTTGTGGTATTGGTGAGGCTGAGCATAGCTTCAGGTGTTGTGCTATTGGTGAGGCTGTTCCTAGCTTCAGGTGTTGTGGTATTAGTGAGACTGTTCCTAGCTTCAGGTGTTGTGGTATTGGTGAGGCTGTACATACTTTCAGGTGTTGTGGTATTGGTCAGACTGTTCCTAGCTTCAAGTGTTGTGCTATTGGTGAGCCTGTTCCTAGTTTCAGGTGTTGTGGTATTGGTGAGGCTGTTCCTAGCTTCAGGTGTTGTGGTATTGGTGAGGCTGTTCCTAGCTTCAGGTGTTGTGGTATTGGTGAGGCTGTACATACTTTCAGGTGTTGTGGTATTGGTCAGACTGTTCCCAGCTTCAGGTGTTGTGGTGTTGGTGAGCCTGTTCCTAGCTTCAGGTGTTGTGGTGTTGGTGAGCCTGTTCCTAGCTTCAGGTGTTGTGGTATTGGTGAGGCTGTTCGTAGATTCAGGGGTTGTGGTATTGGTCAGACTGTTCCCAGCTTCAGGTGTTGTGGTGTTGGTGAGCCTGTTCCTAGCTTCAGGTGTTGTGGTATTGGTGAGGCTGTTCCTAGCTTCAGGTGTTGTGGTATTGGTGAGGCTGTACATAGTTTCAGGTGTTGTGGTATTGGTCAGACTGTTCCCAGCTTCAGGTGTAGTGGTATTGGTGGGCCTGTTCCTAGCTTCAGGAGTTGTGGTATTGGTGAGGCTGTTCCTAGCTTCAGGTGTTGCGGTATTGGTGGGCCTGTTCCTAGCTTCAGGTGTTGTGGTACTGGTGAGGCTGTTCCTAGTTTCAGGTGTTGTGGTATTAGTGAGACTGTTCCTAGCTTCAAGTGTTGTGCTATTGGTGAGCCTGTTCCTAGTTTCAGGTGTTGTGGTATTGGTGAGGCTGTTCCTAGCTTCAGGTGTTGTGGTATTGGTGAGCCTGTTCCTAGCTTCAGGTGTTGTGGTATTGGTGAGGCTGTTCCTAGCTTCAGGTGTTGTGGTATTGGTGAGGCTGTACATACTTTCAGGTGTTGTGGTATTGGTCAGACTGTTCCCAGCTTCAGGTGTAGTGGTATTGGTGGGCCTGTTCCTAGCTTCAGGTGTTGTGGTACTGGTGAGGCTGTTCCTAGTTTCAGGTGTTGTGGTATTAGTGAGACTGTTCCTAGCTTCAGGTGTTGTGGTATTGGTGAGGTTGTTCAAAACTTCAGGTATTGTGGTATTGGTGAGCCTGTTCCTAGTTTCAGGTGTTGTGGTATTGGTGAGGCTGTTCATAGATTGAGGTGTTGTGGCATTGGTGAGGCTGTTCGTAGATTCAGGGGTTGTGGTATTGGTCAGACTGTTCCCAGCTTCAGGTGTTGTGGTATTGGTGAGGTTGTTCAAAACTTCAGGTGTTGTGATATTAGTGAGCCTGTTCCTAGTTTCAGGTGTTGTGCTATTGGTGAGCCTGTTCCTAGCTTCAGGTATTGTGGTATTGGTGAGGCTGTTTCTAGCTTCAGGTGTTGTGGTATTGGTGAGGCTGAGCATAGCTTCAGGTGTTTTGGTATTGGTGAGGCTGAGCATAGCTTCAGGTGTTGTGGTATTGGTGAGGCTGTTTCTAGCTTCAGGTGTTGTGGTCGTGTTCCTGTCAGTGCTTGTAGCTCCTTGAGCTGCTGAATCAGGATACATGAGGGCAGCTTCAGGAATGGATGAATTATTATTATAACCCCTGGTCTCAGGAGTGTTTGCGTTGATCAGTATGCTCCTAGTTTTGCGAAGAATACTGCTGGTTTCATCGCTTATAGTTCTAGCAATATTTAAATTGGGGGAAGAAATCATATTTTCAGGACTAGTTGCATTGTTGTTTTTGTTACCAGTGTTAGCCAAGTTTGAGGCAGTGATATTGTGTCTTATTTGAGAACTGGCAGTATTAACATTTGTGTCTCTAGTATCAATAGTAGTTGAATGGATGTCATTGTCCATTATTATAAGAGTATTTATACTGATGTGACTTCCTGGACTCTCATCAGCAGTTGTATTGGTGTTGCTGACCATTGACTCAAGAGCAGTTCTATTGCGATTCTTGTCATTATTTCCAGGTGTTGTTATACCGGTGTTGGTCTCCTTAGTTTCAAGGTCATATATATCTGTGGTATTGGCCATCATTATTTCTGTGATGATATTGGTTCCATTCATCATAGTTCTTGAAGCAGTTCTATTTGTATTGCTGCCCCTAGTCTCAGCAGTAAGTATACTAGTGTAATTTTCCAGTGATTGAGCAGCAGTTGTGTTGGTTTCAATGACCATGCTTCCTGGAGTGGTTGCATTTGTGTGGGTGCTGATAGTTTCAGGAAGAGTGATATTTGTGTGGGCAGCGATAGTTTCTGGAATGGTTGAATTGGTGAGGCTGCCCCTAGCTTCAGGAACTGTTGTATTGATGTTGGTGATGATAGTTTCAAGGGTGGTAGAATTGGCAGCAGTGCCCATAATATCAATCACATCAGCCTTAATTTTGGTGTTGTTAATTTTAGAAATATTTGTCTTGTTATCAACGCCCACAGTTTCAAGAGTGAGTCTATTTGTGTGGGTTTCCCAAGTTTCAAGAGAAGTTTGATTGGTGTGACTGCCCATACTTTCAGGACTAGTATCAATGTGGGTAGCCATGGTTTCACGAGTGCTCGTATTGACATGGATCTTCATTGTCTCATGACCACTTCGTTTGATATTAAAGTCCTTAATTTCAGTTGTGGTTATAAAACTCGTGGGAGGTATTGTCTTGGCAGCAGTTGAATTGTTTGTGAAATGCATAGTTTCAGGAGTGATTGTACTGGAGATATTGCTTGTAGTTCCTGCAGTTTCTGTATCGGTGGCAATGACACTACTTTCAGAACTGGTTGCATAGATCTGGATGCTATTGTTTTCACGAACGATTCTACTGGTGTCAATGCCCCTGGTAACCCTTGCGGTTAAATTTGAGTAAAAGCTCATATTTTCAGGAGTGGTTGTGTTATTGTACATTCCACTAGTATGAGCAATGGTTGAATTGATTCGTTTACCCATTATTTCCAAAGTAGCTGTATTGGTGTTTGTGTCCCTAGTCTCAAGCGATGTTAAAAGGACATCGTTGTCCATTACTCTGGGAGCATTTATACCGAAAGGGCTTCCCGTACGCCCATAAGAAGTTGTATTGGTGTTGCTAGCCATTGACTCAAGAGCAGTTGTATTCATATTTTTGGCACTATTTTCAAGTGTTATACTGGTGTCGGTCTCTTCAGTTTCAAGACTGCTTGAATCTGTGGTGTCAGCTACCTTCATTCCAGTGGTGATATTGGTTTCATTGACCATAGTTGCAGGAGTGGTTACATTTGTATTGCTGCCTTTAGTCTGAGCAACAGGTACATTGTTGTCATTCCCCACAGTTTCAGCAGCATTTGTATTGGTGTCATTAACCATAATGCTTGGAGTGGTTGTATTTGTGTAGGTGGTGCCAATTTCATGAATGTTTGAACTTCCACTTGCCTCAGAAATGTATGTAAATGTGTTCAAGGTTCGTGTTTCAAGGGTAGTTGTATTGGTGAGAGCGAACATAGCTTCAGGGGTAGTTGTATTAGTGAGAGTGATCTTAGAGTCAGGAGTAGTTGTATTAGTGAGAGTGATGATAGATTCAGGGGTGGTTATATTACTGAGCGTGATGATAGATTCAGGAGTAGTTGTATTACTGAGCGTGATGATAGATTCAGGGGTGGTTGTATTACTGAGCGTGATGATAGATTCAGGGGTGGTTGTATTAGTGAGAGTGATGATAGATTCAGGGGTGGTTGTATTACTGAGCGTGATGATAGATTCAGGGGTGGTTGTATTACTGAGTGTGATGATAGATTCAGGAGTAGTTGTATTAGTGAGCGTGATGATAGATTCAGGGATGGTTGTATTACTGAGCGTGATGATAGATTCAGGAGTAGTTGTATTAGTGAGCGTGATGATAGATTCAGGGATGGTTGTATTACTGAGTGTGATGATAGATTCAGGAGTAGTTGTATTAGTGAGCGTGATGATAGATTCAGGGATGGTTGTATTACTGAGCGTGATGATAGATTCAGGAGTAGTTGTATTAGTGAGCGTGATGATAGATTCAGGGGTGGTTGTATTACTGAGCGTGATGATAGATTCAGGAGTAGTTGTATTAGTGAGCGTGATGATAGATTCAGGGATGGTTGTATTACTGAGCGTGATGATAGATTCAGGGGTGGTTGTATTACTGAGTGTGATGATAGATTCAGTAGTTCTATCAGTGATTATAACTTCAGGAGAAGTTGTATTGGTGAACCAAGTTTCAGGAGTAGTTGTACTGGTGTGGGCTTTCCCAGTTTTGAGAGAACTTGCATTGGTCTGGTTGGCTTTTCTTTCATCATGGGTTGCATTGTTGTTGGAGCCCATCCTTTCAGAACTGGGCGTTTTTGTTTTACTGGTAATGCTATCAACAGTGTTGATCGTGGTATTTGCTAATGATGATATAAATTCAATGAAAGGGACTCCTGGAAGCCTTGAATGTCCAGTTGCTGGTGACATGCCTAGATGAAGAGAGTAAATTATCTCTGTTACAATATAATTTCCTCATCCTTAAAACATATGGTTCGAATTTAACATGAAGCACTAGAATTATTTATTAATAACATATTAAAATGTTAATTCGGTGAGTGTTTTCTATATCATAAAGCTTTTCAAACTCTTGCTACATCCAATCTCAAAGAGAAATGTCATGATTAAATTGTCCACAATTACGTGTACCTTTAATTCCTATTGCTGACACTGCGATTACAGTAACATTGGCCTCAATGTTAACTCACATATGACAGATTAAGGCGATCGTGGGTTGAGGCAAATTCAAAATATGCAGTCTTGGATGACCCAAACAATCTGTGAACCGGCCTGCATCATGGATAACTGGACATTTGGATGTCAACGTAAATGAAGCATTTTCAGGGTGGCAGGTGGCAAGTGGAGCATCAGCAGGATCAGTGCTGGGGCCTCATCTCATTGATAATCTCATTGATAATCTCATTGATAATCTCATTGATAATCTCATTGATAATCTCATTGTAATCTAATTGATAATTTACAATAATGACTGAGCTGAAGAGGCTGTGAGTGGGATTCTCCAGCCTTGTGAAACAGTCTGCGGGAATCCTGATGGCCCGCAGACACCTGTCAGCCAAACATTGGTATTCCTGATGGGTGTCAAGGCAATCAGGATTCACCTGGCCTGCGCCGACGGCCCTGATTGTGTTCTTACCATTACAAGGTGGCAATCTGGTAATTATGTAAACCCGCTAATTGTACATTCACCAGTCATAGAGTATAGAGTATACCCCTTCTGCTCAACCAGTACCCCACCGTGCCCCCCCCCCCCAACCCCCCCGCCGCCCCCCTCCTATTCAGGTCGCCCCTCAACCTCTGTCATTCCAGTGGGAACAAACCAATTTTCTCCGACCTCTCCTCTTAGCTAATGCCCTCCATGCCAGGCAACATCCTGGTAAATCTTTTCTGTACCCTCTCGAAAGCCTCCACATCCTTCTGGTAGTGTGGTGACCAGAATTGAACACTATATTCCAAGTGCAGCCTAACTAAGCTTCTATAAAACTGCAACATGACTTGCCAATTTTTAAACTCAATGCCCCGACCGATGAAGGCAAGCATGGCGTATGCCTTCTTGACTACCTTCTCCACCTGCGTTGCCACTTTCAGTGATCTGCGTACCTGTAAACCCAGATCCCTCTGACTATCAATACTCTTAAGGGTTCTGCCATTTGCTGCATATTTCCCCTCTGTATTTGACCTTCCAAAATGCAATACCTCACATTTGTCCGGGTTAAATTCCATCTGCCATCTCTCCGGCACAAGTTTCCAACTGATCTATATCCTGCTGTGTCCTCTGATGGTCCTCATCGCAAATTCACCAACCTTTGTGTTATCTGCAAACTTACTAAGCAAACCAATTACATTTTCCTCCAAATCGTTTATATATATTACAAACAGCAAAGGTCACAGCACTGATCCCTGAGGAACGCCACTTGTCACAGCCCTCCATTCAGAAACGCACCTTTCCACTGCTACCCTCTGTCTTCTATGACCGATGATGTGGAGATGCCGGTGTTGGACTGGGGTAAACACAGTAAGAAGTCTCACAACACCAGGTTAATGTCCAACAGGTTTATTTTGGTAGCACAAGGCACTAGCTTTCGGAGCGCAGCTCCTTCGTCAGGTGAGTGGGAGTTCTGGTCACAAACGGGGCATATAAAGACACGAACTCAATTTACAAAATAATGGTTGGAATGGTCTTTGCAGGTAATCAAGTCTTAAAGGTACAGACAATGTGAGTGGAGAGAGGGTTAAGCACAGGTTAAAGAGATGTGTATTGTCTCCAGCCAGGACAGTTAGTGAGATTTTGCAAGCCCAGGCAAGTCGTGGAGGTTACAGATAGTGTGACATGAACCCAAGATCCTGGTTGAGGCCGTCCTCATGTGTGCAGAACTTGGCTATCAGTCTCTGCTCAGCGATTCTGTGTTGTCGTGTGTCATGAAGGCCGCCTTGGAGAGCGCTTCCCCGAAGATCAGAGGCCGAATGCCCGTGACTGCTGAAGTGTTCCCCAACAGGAAGAGAACACTTTTGCCTGGTGATTGTCGAGCGGTGTTCATTCATCCATTGTCGTAGTGTCTGCATGGTCTCCCCAATGTACCATGCCTCGGGACATCTTTTCCTGCAGCGTATCAGGTAGACAACGTTGGCCGAGTTGCAAGTGTATGCACCGTGTACCTGGTGGATGGTGTTCTCACGTGAGATGATGGCATCCGTGTCGATGATCCGGCACGTCTTGCAGAGGTTGCTGTGGCAGGGTTGTGTGGTGTCGTGGTCACTGTTCTCCTGAAGGCTGGGTAGTTTGCTGCAGACAATGGTCTGTTTGAGGTTGTGCAGTAGTTTGAAGGCAAGAAGTGGGGGTGTGGGGATGGCCTTGACGAGATGTTCGTCTTCATCAATGACATGTTGAAGGCTCCGGAGAAGATGTCGTACCTTCTCCGCTCCGAGGAAGTACTGGACGACGAAGGGTACTCTGTCCACCATGTCCCGTGTTTGTCTTCTGAGGAGGTCGGTGCAGTTTTTCGCTGTGGCGCGTCGGAAATGTCGATTGATGAGTCGAGCGCCATATCCTGTTCTTATGAGGGCATCTTTCAGTGTCTGGAGGTGTCTGTTGAGAATTGGACTCCTCCGGAAGGCCACTGCCCTCGACTTGACATGTGTGCCCAAGCCGTCAGGAGGTGCGTCAACACCAGATTCATCAGCCGCACTCACAAGACAGCCCCGAACATCCCCCAAGCACAACGCAACACCATCCGCGCTCTCAAGACCAACCGCAACATTGTCATCAAACCAGCAGACAAGGGAGGGGCCATCGTCATACTGAACAGAACGGATTATGCAAAGAAGTGTACCGACAACTGAACAACGAGGAACACTACAGACAGTTACCCACAGATCCGACCAAAGAACACACCCGTCAACTCAACAGACTGATCAAGAACTTTGATCCGGACCTTCAGAGCACCCTCCGTGCTCTCATCCCACGTACTCCCCGCATTGGAGATCTCTACTGCCTCCCGAAGATACACAAGGCAAACACACCCGGCCGTCCCATCGTATCGGGCAATGGGACCCTGTGCAAGAACCTTTCCAGCTACGTCGAGGGCATCCTGAAACCCATTTACAAAGAACCCCCAGCTTTTGTTGTGACTCTACAGACTTCCTACAGAAACTCAGCACACATGGAGCAGTTGAACCAGGAGCGCTCCTTGTCACAATGGATATCTCGACACTCTACACCAGCATCCCCCACGACGATGGCATTGCTGCAACTGCCTCAGTACTCAATGCCGACAACTGCCAATCTCCAGATGCAATTTTATAACTCATCCGCTTCATCCTGGACCACAATGTCTTCACCTTCAACAACCAGTTCTTCATCTAGACACACGGAACAGCCATGGGGACAAAATTCGCACTTCAATATGCCAACATCTTCATGCACAGGTTCGAACAAGACCTCTTCACCACACAGGACCTTTAACCGATGCTATACACGAGATACATTGATGACATTTTCTTCCTTTGGACTCATGGTGAACAATCACTGAAACAACTCTATGATGACATCAACAAGTTCCATCCCACCATCAGACTCACCATTGACTACTCTCCGGAATCGGTTGCATTCTTGGACACACGCATCTCCATCAAGGATGGTCACCTCAGCACTTCACTGTGCCGCAAGCCCACGAATAACCTCACGATGCTCCACTTCTCCAGCTTCCACCCTAAACACATTAAAGAAGCCATCCCCTCTGTATACACTGGATCTGCTCAGATGAGGAGGATCGCAACAGACATCTCCAGACACTGAAAGATGCCCTCATAAGAACAGGATATGGCGCTCGACTCATCGATCGACAGTTCCGACACGCCACAGCGAAAAACCGCACTGACCTCCTCAGAAGACAAACACGGGACACGGCGGACAGAGTACCCTTCGTCGTCCAGTACTTCCCCGGAGAGGAGAAGCTATGACATCTTCTCCAGAGCCTTCAACATGTCATTGATGAAGACGAACATCTCGCCAAGGCCATCCCCACAACCCTCCTTCTTGCCTTCAAACAACCGCACAACCCCAAACAGATCATTGTCCGCAGCAAACTACCCAGCCTTCAGGAGAACAGTGACCACGACACCACACAACCCTGCCACAGCAACCTCTGCAAGACGTACCGGATCATCGAAACGGATGCCATCATCTCACGTGAGAACACCATCAACCAGATGCCATAGTACATACACTTGCAACTCGGCCAACGTTGTCTACCTGATACGCTGCAGGAAAGAATGTCCCGAGGCATGATACATTGGGGAGACCATGCAGACACTACGACAACAGATGAATGAACACCGCTCGACAATCACCAGGCAAGAGTGTTCTCTTCCTGTTGGGGAACACTTCAGCGGTCACGGGCATTCAGCCTCTGATCTTCGGGTAAGCGTTCTCCAAGGCGGCCTTCACGACACACAACAACGCAGAGTCGCTGAGCAGAGACTGATAGCCAAGTTCTGCACACATGAGGACGGCCTCAACCAGGATCTTGGGTTCATGTCACACTATCTGTAACCCCCACGACTTGCCTGGGCTTGCAAAATCTCACTAACTGTCCTGGCTGGAGACAATACACATCTCTTTAACCTGTGCTTAACCCTCTCTCCACTCACATTGTCTGTACCTTTAAGACTTGATTACCTGTGAAGACTCGCATTCCAATCATTATTTTGTAAATTGAGTTTGTGTCTTCATATGCCCTGTTTGTGAACAGAACTCCCACTTACCTGATGAAGGAGCAGCGCTGCAAAAGCTAGTGTCTTGTGCTACCAAATAAACTTGTTGGACTTTAACCTGGTGTTGTGAGACTTCTTTCTATGACCGAGCCAGTTCTGTATCCAACTTGCCAGCTCACCTCTGAACTCCTGCGACTTCACCTTCGATACCAGTCTGCCATGAGGGACCTTGTCAAAGGCCTTACTGAAGTCCATGTAGACAACATCCACTGCCCTACCCTCATCAATCATGTTTGTTACTTCTGCAAAAAACTCGATCAAGTTAGTGAGCCACGACCTCCCCTTCAAAAAACCAAGTTGCCTCTCGCGAATACGTCCACTTATTTCCAAGTGTGAATAAATCCTATCTCCAAGAATCCTCTCCAATAATTTCCCTACCACTGGCGTAAGGCTCACCGGCCTGTACTTACCTGGATTATCCTTGCTACCCTTCTTAAACAAAGGAACAACATTGGCTACATACACACACACACACACTCACACTCACATGAACCAAGCAGATAGAAACTAGAAGCAGGAATAGGCCGTTCGGCCCTTCGAGCCTGCTCTGCCATTCATTGTGATCATGGCTGATCATCAAAATCAATATCCTGATCCCCCCTTCCCCCCATTTCCCTTGATCCCTTTAGTCCCAAGAGCTTTATCTAATTTCTTCTTTTGGCCTCAACTGCATTCTGTGGGAGTGAATTCCACACATTCACCATTTTCTGGGTGAAGAAAGTTCTCCTCACCTCAATCCTCAAACGTTTACCCCTTCTCCACAAATTCTCCCAATGGTCCAGATATCTGAAACCCTCCCTCCTACACCAGCTGTTTAGCCACGTGTTGAGCTGCACTATCTGCCTATTCCTTGCCTCACTAGCACGTGGCACAGGGAGTAATTCTGAGATTACAACCCTAGAGGTCCTGCTTTTTAACTTTCTATCTCACTCCCTAAACTGTTGCTGCAGGACCTTGTCACTCTTCCTACCTTAGTGGTTAGTACCAATATGTATCACGACCTCTGGCTGTTCACCCTCTCCCTTTGAATGCTTTCTGTCCGTTCAGAGACATCTTGGGCCCCGGCACCAGGGAGGCAACAGACCATCCTGGAGTCTCTTTCACGTCCACAGAAGGCCTATCTGCACCCCTAACTATAGAGTCTCCTATAACTATTGTGCTAGTGCTCTTTGTCCCTCCCTGCTTAACAACAGAGCCAGCCGTGGTGCCACTGCTCAGGCTGCTGCTGCTGTTATTCCCTGATAGGCCATCCCCCCAACAGTATCCAAAATGGTCCATTTGTTAGAAAGGGGAACGACCCTTTCCTTTCATTAATGTTTTCCAATCATAGCCACCTCATGCCCCATACTATCAGTTACCTTTACTGAGATTGTGACCCTGATCTCAGAATCAATTACCTCACTATCCACCTTGACAAAGAATTTACCATAGAAACATAGAAAAACTACAGCACAAAACAGGCCCTTCGGCCCCACAAGTTGTGCCGAACATATTCCTACCTTTTAGGCCTACCTATAACCCTCCATCCTATTAAGTCCCATGTACTCATCCAGGAGTCTCTTAAAAGACCCTATTGAGTTTGCCTCCACCACCACTGATGGCAGCCGATTCCACTCGCGCACCACCCTCTGTGTGAAAAACCTCCCCCTAACATTTCCCCTGTACCTACACCCCAGCACCTTAAACCTGTGTCCTCTCGTAGCAGCCATCTCCACCCTGGGAAAAAGCCTCTGAGAGTCCACCCGATCTATGCCTCTCAACATCTTATATACCTCTATTAGGTCTCCTCTCATCCTACGTCTCTCCAAGGAGAAAAGACCGAGCTCACTCAGCCTATCCTCATAAGGCATGCCACTCAATCCAGGTGACATCCTTGTAAATCGCCTCTGCACCCTCTCAATCTTTTCCACATCCTTCCTGTAATGAGGCGACCAGAACTGAGCACAGTACTCCAAGTGGGGTCTGACGAGGGTCTTATATAGCTGCATCATTATCCCCGGACTCCTAAACTCAATCTCTCGATTGATAAAGGCCAGCACACCATACGCCTTCTTAACCACCTCCTCCACCTGCGGGGCCGATTTTAGAGTCTTATGGACCCGGACCCCAAGGTCCTTCTGATCCTCTACAGTACTAAGAGTCTTTCCCTTTATATTGCACTCCTTCATCCCATTTGACCTGCCAAAATGGACCACTACGCATTTATCTGGGTTGATTATTATCTAAATGGAAAATAATTACAACATGCTACTGTGCAAAGGGACCTGGGGGTCCTTGTGCATGAGATGCAAAAACCCAGTCTGCAGGTGCAACAGGTGATCAAGAAGGCAAATGGGATGTTGGCCTATATCGCAAGGGGGATAGAATATAAAAGCAGAGATGTCTTGCTGCTTCTGTACAGGGCATTGGTGAGGCCGCAACTGGAATACTGTGTGCAGTATTGGTCCCCTTATTTGCGGAAGGATACATTGGCCTTGGAGGGAGTGCAGAGAAGGATCACCAGGTTGATACCAGAGATGAGGGGTGTTGATTATGAGGAGAGACTGAGCAGATTGGGTTTGTACTCGTTGGAATTTAGAAGGCTCAGGGGGGATCTTACAGAGACCTATAAGATAATGAAGGGGCTGGATAGGGTAGAGGTGGAGAGATTCTTTCCACTTAGAAAGGAAACTAGAACTAGAGGGCACAGCCTCAAAATAAAGGGGGTCAGTTTAGGACAGAGTTGAGGAAGAACGTCTTGTCTCAGAGGGTGGTGAATCTCTGGAATTCTCTGCCCTCTGAAGTGGTGGAGGCTACCTCGTTGAATATGTTTAAATCATGGATAGATGGATTCCTGATCGGTAAGGGAATTAGGGGTTATGGGGATCAGGTGGGTAAGTGGAACTGATCCACTTCAGATCAGCCATGATCTTATTGAATGGCGGGGCAGGCTCGAGGGGCTAGATGGCCTACTCCTGCTCCTATTTCTTATGTTCTTAAGTCCATCTGCCACTTCTCCGCCCAGTCTTGCATCCTATCTATGTCCCTCTGTAACTTCTGACATCCCTCCAGACTATCCACAACCCCACCAACCTTTGTGTCGTCGGCAAACTTACCAACCCATCCCTCCACTTCCTCATCCAGGTCATTTATGAAAATGACAAACAGCAAGGGTCCCAGAACAGATATTATGGTCATTCATCCCCAAGGGTTCTCTCACAACTAGATTGCCAACTAATCCTTTCTTATCACATAATACCCAGTCCAACAAGGCCTGTTCCCTTGTTGTTTCCTATTGGTCCAGAAAACCATCCTGATACACTCCAGAAATTCCTTCTCTATTGTACTGTGACTAATTTGACTAACTATATGCAGATTAAAGTCACCCATAATCACAGATGTTCCTTTAACACATGCATCTCTGATTTCCTGTCTAATACTTTTCCCAACATTACCAGTGCTGTTTGGTGGTCTGTAAACCACCCCCACCAATGTTTTTTGCCCTTTAGTATTTCTTAGCTCGACTCATACAGATTCCACATCATCTGTAATATCTTTATTCAATAGTGTCTCGAAGTCTTCTTTAATAAACAATGCAACATCCCCACCTTTTTCTTTGTCTGTCCTTCCTAAACCCCAAAAAGGCCTCAATATTTTGTTCCCATCCTTGGTCACATAGAAACATAGAAACTTAAAGCAGGAGGAGGCCATTTGGCCCCTCGAGCCTGCTCTGCCATTCATTTTGATCATGGCTGATCATTGAATTCAATATCCTGATCCCCCGCTTCCTCCCATATCACTTGATTCCTTTATCTAAAGCTATCTCTAATTTATTCTTGAAATCACACAACGTTTTGGCCTCAATTACATTCTGTGGTAGTGAATTCCACACATTCACCCCCTCTAGGTGAAGAAATTCCTCCTCAGCTCAGTCCTAAAAGGATTAGCCATTATGGTCAAATTATGATCCCTAGTTCTGGACTCCCCCACCATCGGGAACATTCTTTCTGAATCTACCCTGTCTAACCCTGTTAGAATTTTATAAGTTTCTATGAGATTCCCTCTCACTCTTCTAAACTCCAGTGAATATAATCCGAATCGACTTAGTCTCTCCTCATATGACAGACCTGCCATCCCAGGAATCAGCCTGGTAAACCTTCATTGTACTCCCTCTATCACAAGGACATCCTTTCTCAGATAAGGACACCAAAACAACACACAATATTCCAGGTTTGGCCTCACCAGCACCCAATACAATTACAGCAAACACCCCTATCCCTATACTCAAATCCTCTCGCTATGAAGGCCAACATACCATTTGCCTTCCTTACTGCCTGCTGTACCTGCGCGCTTACTTTCAGTGACTGATGCACGAGGACTCCAAGGTCTCGCTGAGTATCCGCCTCTCTCAATTTACACCCATTCAAGTAATAATCTGTCTTCCTATTATTGCTCCCAAAGTGGATAACCTCACATTTATCCACATTATACTGCATCTTCCATGCAGATACCCACACACTCAGCCTGTCCAAATCACACTGAAGCATCTCTGCATCCTCCTCACAGCTCACCCTCCCACCCAACTTTGTATCATCTGCAAATTTGGAGATAATACATTCAGTTCTCTCTTCCAAATCATTAATATATAATGTGAACAGTCACCTTGGAACCATCTATCCAAATTTCAGTTATATCATACCCCTTTACATCAATCTGCACAATTAATTCATCCATTTTATTTGGAATGCCCCAAGAATTCAGACCTTTAAGGCAAGTCCTTTTAACGTTCCTTGTTCCGTTCCTACTATTTTTTACTGTGTCCTTATCTGACTTTGGCACTTGATTTCTCTACCTATCACTTTTCTTATTTTCTTTGCTGCCTTTTTTCAAGTTCTTAATTCCCCCTGCTCTGAATCCTTGCAAAGGTTCCCATCCCCCTGCCATATTAGTTTAATCCCTCCCCAACCACACTAACAAATACACCCCCAAGGGCATCATCCCAGTCCTGCCCAGGTGTAACCCGTCCAGTTTGTACAGGTTCCACCTTCCCCAGAACCAGTCCCACTGCTCCAGGAATCAGAAACCCTCCACCTCACACCATATTTTCAGCCATATATTCATCCTATATATCCTGCTGTTTCTACTCTGACTAGCATGTGGCACTGGTAGTAATCCTGAGATCACTACCTTTGAGGTCCTACTTTTCAACTTGCTTCCTAGCTCCCTGTATTCTGCTTTTAGGATCTCATCCTTTTTTTACCTATGTCATTTGTATCAATATCTACCATGACTACTGGCTGGTCACCCCCCCACCCCCCCACCCTTCAGAATGTCCTGCAACTGCTCTGAGATGTCCTTGACCCTAGCACCAAGGAGGCAACATACCATCCTGGAGTCTCTTTTGCAGCCACAGAAACGCCTCTCTATTCCCCTCACAATTTAATCCCCTATGACTATTGCAGTTCTCTGCCTTTTGCTCCTCCCCTGTGCAGTAGAGTCAACCATGCTGCTGCATATTTATACTTGCTGCTGTTATCCCCTGAGAGGCCATTTCCCTTAACAGCATCCAAAACGGTATATGTTTTGCAGGGGAATAGCCACAGGAGATTCCTGCACTGCCTTTCCTTGTCAGTAGCTAGTTGATTGAAAAGATGGTCACTGATCCCAATGGTACAGCCCCACTTTACCCTGTACTGATGGCAGTTCCCCCCAAAACAGAAACCCACTTTTGCACACCAGTATTTGAGTCATGTATTTATCTCCCTAATATGTGCGCAATTCGCGGAGGGATGTAAAAATAATGAGGGTAATTATATCAGGTGATTTCAACTTTCCCAATTTTAATTGGGATAGCCATCATGTTAAGGCTTAGATGGAATAGAGGTCTTAAAATGTATACAGGAAAACATTTTAGGTCAATAATGTAAAGGATCCAACAAGGGATGGCGCAGTGCTGGACCTAATCCTGGGGAATGAAGCCGGACAGGTGGTTGATGTGTTGGTGGGGGAGCATTTTGGTGATAGCGATCACAACATGGTTCAATTCAAATTTGTTATGGACAAAGAAATTGACAAGTTGCAGAAAAAGGTTTTGGATTGGGGGAGAGTAGATTTTAACAAAATAAAGCCGGATCTGGCCAAGGTAGACTGGAACTTGTGGGGAAATCTAGACGAAGAAGAGCAGCCAAAGATGAAATGGGGAGGGTACAGAGCCAACATGTTCCCTCTAGGGTAATAGGAAGGTGTAACAAACCCAGAGAACCATGGATGACCAGAGACATTCAGGATACAATGAGAAGGAAAAGAGAGGCTTTTAACAAGTATAAGGGCAGTAAGTCTGCGGAGGCATTAGTGGAGCACAGAAAGTGCAAGGTGGAGCTTAAGAAATCAAGTAGGAGAACGAAGAGGGGATATGAGAAAGCTCTGGCTGGTGAAAGTAGGGAAAATCCTAAGATATTCTGTGAGTACATCAATGGGAAGAGGATAACCAGAGAGAAAGTAAGGTCCATTCGGGACAAAGGGGGAAATCTGTAGGTGGAGGCAGAGGATATTGGTCGGGTGTTAAACAAATATTTCACATCTGTCTTCACCCACGAGAATGAGGAGGTAGTTATGGAGCTCGGGGAGAGAGACTGTGAGGTTCCAGAGAAAATTATCATAGGGAGTGACAAGGTATTGGTGGTATTGGCAGGCTTAAAAGTGGACAGATCTCCAGGTCCGGATAAATTGTGTTCCAGGCTGTTGTGGGAGGCAAGGGAAGAAATTGCAGGGGCTCTGACCCAAATTTTTAATCCTTCTCTGCCCAACAGGGAGGTGCCAAAGGACTGGAGAACAGCTAATGTGGTCCCACTGTTTAAGAAAGGTTGTAGAGACAAGTCAGGGAACCACAGACCAGTGAGTTTCACATCTGTGGTTGGGAAACTACTGGAGAAGATTCTGAAGGAGAGAATCTATCTCCATTTGGAGAGGCAAGGTTTGATCAGGGATAGTCAGCATGGTTTTGTCAGAGGGAGGTCATACCTAACAAATTTGATTGAATTTTTTGAGCACGTAACCAAGTGTGTGGATGAGGGGAGTGCTTATAGTGTAGTTTACATGGATTTCAGCAGAGTCTTTGACAAAGTCCCACATGGGAGACTTATTAAGAAGGCTAATGCACATGGGATACAGGGTGATCTGACAAGGTGGATTCATAATTGGCTTAGCTGTAGGAGAGAGGGTGGTGACAGACGGCTGCTTCAGTGACTGGAGTAAGAAGTCTCACAACACCAGGTTAAAGTCCAACAGGTTTATTTGGTAGCAAATACCATAAGCTTTCGGAGCGCTGCCCCTTCATCAGATGGAGTGGAAATCTGCTCTCAAACAGTGCACAGAGACACAGAAATCAAGTTACAGAATACTAATTAGAATGCGAATCTCTAAAGCCAGCCAGGTCTTAAAGGTACAGACAATGTGAGTGGAGGGAGCATTCAACACAGGTTAAAGAGATGTGTATTGTCTCCAGACAGAACAGCTAGTGAGATTCTACAAGCCCAGGAGGCAAGCTGTGGGGGTTACTGATAATGTGACATAAATCCAACAGTGACTGGAGGCCAGTGACCAGTGACGTACCACAGAGATCCGTGCTGGCCCCCTATTGTTCGACACTCATATATGTGACATAGATGACTATGTGGGGGGTAGGATCAGTGACAAATTTGTGGAAACGTCAAGTTTTCTAAGTTAATTCATAAATATTGCTGAGCTTAGACAAAGTCCAGAGTTTATGAAATATGTTGTTTTAAAGGAATTGCATTAAAACAATTCAGTTACTTCAGAGGTTTCCAGATCTTTCCATCATTGCATTGGAAGGGACAGTGCTTACATAAGAACATAAGAAAATTAGAACTCGGAGCAGGAGTAGGAAATTCAGCCCCTTGAGCCTGTTCCCCCATACAATAGGATAATGGCTGTTCTTGTCTTGGCCTCAACTCCACTTTTCTGCCCATTCTCCAGAACCCTTCAACACATTACTAATTAAAAATCAATCTATCTCCTCCTTAAATTTACTCAATGTCCTGGCATCCACTGCTCTTTGAGGTAGTGAATTCCACAGATTCACAACCCTATGAGAGAAGTAATTTCTCCTCACCTCTGTTTACAATCTGCTACCCCTTACGCTAAAACCTTTCATTCAAGATTTCCCCAAAAGATGAAACATCCTCTCTATGTCTGCCCTGTCAATCCCCTTTGGCATATTATGCACCTCAATTAGATTTCCTCTTCTAAACTCTAGAGAGTACAGGCCTAAACTGCTCAATCTCTCAAAGACAAACCCCATTGGGATCAATCTGGCGAATCTCCTCTGAACTGCCTCCAATGCAACCACATCCTTTCTCAAGGGGACCAAAACTGTGCACAATACTCCAGGTGTGGTCTCATTAATGCCTTCTACAGTTGTAGCAACACTTCCCTACTTTTATACGGTGGCACAGTGTTTAGAACTGCTGCCTCACCAGTGCCAGGGACCCAGGTTCAATTCCCGGCTTGGGTCACTATCTGTGTGGAGTCTGCACATTCTGCCCATGTCTGCATGGGTTTCCTCCGGTGCTCCAGTTTCCTCCCAGAGTCCAACTTGTGAGTTGGCATAAATGGGTCTTTTTCTGATTGGCAGTCAGTGACTAGTGGGGTTCCGCAGGAATCTGTGCTCGGACCCAACTGTTTACATTATATAGTAATGATCTGGAAGAGGGAACTGAATGTATTTTCTCCAAATTTGCAAATGATACAAAGTTGGGTGGGAGGGTGAGCTGTGATTTGAATATGCTGAGTGTGTAGGCATCTGCATGCAATATAATGTGGATAAATGTGAGGTTATCCACTTTGGTAGCAATAATATGAAGACAGATTATTATATGAATGGGTGTAAATCAAGAGAGGTGGATACTCAGCGAGACCTTGGAGTCCTCGTGCATCAGTCACTGAAAGAAAGCGCGCAGGTACAGCAGGCAGTAAAGAAGGCAAATGCTGTGTTGGCCTTCATAGCGAGAGGATTTGAGTATAGGGATAGAAGCCACACCTGGAGTATTGTGTGTAGTTTTGGTGTCCTTATCTGAGGAGGGATGTCCTTGCTATAGAGGGAGTACAGCGAAGGTTTGCCAGGCTGATTCCTGGGATGGCAGGTCTGTCATATGAGGAGAGATTAAGTCTGTTAGGATTATATTCACTGGAGTTTAGAAGAGTGAGAGGAGATCTCATAGAAACTTATATAAAATTCTAACAGGGTTAGACAGGGTAGATTCAGAAAGAATGTTCCCAATGGTGGGGGAGATCAGAACTAGGGGTCATAGTTTGAGGATAAGGTCCTTTTAGGACTGAGGTGCGAAGAAATTTCTTCACCCAGCGGGTGGTGAATGTGTGGAATTCACTCCCACTGAATGCAGTTGAGGCCAAAACCTTGTGTGATTTCAAGAAGAAATTAGATATAGCTCTTGGGGCTAAAGGGATCGAGGGATATGGGGGGAAGAGGGGATCAGGATATTGAATTTGATGGCTCCTGCTCTGCCCAAGACTGCAAAAAACTACAAAAGGTTGTGAGTGTAGCCCAATCCATCACACAAACCAGCCTCCCATCCATTGACTCTGTCTGCACTTCCCGCTGCCTTGGAAAAGCAGCCAGTATAATTAAGGACCCCACGCACCCCGGACATTCTCTTTTCCACCTTCTTCCGTCGGGAAAACGACACAAAAGTCTGAGGTCACATACCAACTGACTCAAGAACAGATTCTTCCCTGCTGCCGTCAGACTTTTGAATGGACCTACTTTGCGTTAAGTTGATCTTTCTCTGCACCCTAGCTATGACTGTAACAATACATTCTGCACTCTCTCCTTTCCTTCTCTATGAATGCCATGCTTTGTCTGTATAGCGCGCAAGAAACAATACTTTTCACTGTACACTAATACATGTGACAATAATAAATAAAACATAGAACATAGAATCCCTAAGTGCAGAAGGAGGCCATTCGGCCCATTGAGTCTGCTCTGACCACAATCCCACCCAGGCCCTATTCCCGTAATCCCACAGATTTACTCTGATAATCCCCTGATACTAGGGTCAATTTATCATGGCCAATCCACCTAACCCACACATCTTTGGACTGTGGGAGGAAACCGAAGCACCCGGAGGAAACCCACACAGACACGGGGAGAATGTGCAAACTCTGCACAGACAGTGACACAAGGCTGGAATTGAACCCGGGTCCCTGGTGCTGTGAGGCAGCAGTGCTAACCACTGCATCACTGTGCTCCCAAATCAAATCAAAAAGATGAATGGCAGAGCAGGCCCAAAGGGTCAAATGGCCGACACCTACTTCTATGTTTCTATGTTTCCTTGGTTTGTTCCACAACTTATTGCTCCATGAAACAATGTCCAATACATTCGGTGAACTCTCCCTCGAGGCTACCCTTGCCAATTTGATTTCTCCTGTCTATATGTATATTAAAATCGCCCATGATTATGCCGTACTTTTCTTACAAGCTCCCAGTATTTCCTCATTTATACTGTGCCCTACTGTGGAATTACTGTTTGGGGAACTTCTATTACCCCCTCCAGGGACTTCTTTCCCTTGCTATTTCTTATTTCTTTCCAGAATGACTCTGCATCTTAATCTTCATTGTCTGTATCATTTCTCACTACAGATTTCTTTCCTCAACTAACAAAGCTTTACCATCTCCTTTTCATTTCTGTCTATCTTTCCGAAATACTGAGTACCCTTGGATATTCAATTTCCAAACCTGGTTTTTCTTCAACCGAGTCTCAGTAATTACCACCAAATCATACTCCTTTGTCTCTATTTGTGCTGTTTACTCATTAATTTTATTCTGGATGTTTTGTACTTTCAGATACAAAGCATTTAAGTTTGTTCTATTATCAAGTTTCCCCACTCTTGCATGATTCCTTGGTGTAATATGATGATCTGTCCTTTCCTTTTATTTTCTGGTAACAATCAGCCTCATCACTAACCTGCACTCACCTACCTTCTCCTTTGACTTTGAATTTTTAATTTTCTATATAACTGAACCCTCCGTCCTCCACTATTTCATTTAAAGCCCTATCTACAGTGAGAACCGAACCAACGTTTCAAGTCTGGATAACTCTTCGTCAGAGCTCTCCAGATTCAAAATGTTGGCTCTATTCTCTCTCCACAGACGCTGTCAGACCTGCTGAGATTTTCCAGTATTTTCTGTTTTGTTTCGGATTCCAGCATCCGCAGTAATTTGCTTTTAACCCCAACTTAATGTTTGAAATTGAGCACTGTACGGGTAACTTTATAAGAGTAATTTTCACTGACCTTTCTGAAGCACCCTGGAAAAGGAGCACCTAATATTCCCATTAAATAAAGAAATGCTACTTTAGCAAGCACAGCATTTTGAGAACTTACATTCATCTAACCGCACACATCGATATGTTATTTCATCCAATACCTTGCCTTCTGGACAAAATGGGAAGCAACCTTCAATCCTGTAGAAGGAAATGGGCAAAGGTTATTTATTTTATTCAGCAGAATGAGTGAATGCCTTGAGGGCATGGATATACTGGATGGCTCTGGAATTCAGCTCTTTTGTCCATGTTTGAATCAAGGCTATAATGAGGTCAGGAGCTGAGTGACCCTGGCAAAACCCAAACTGGGCGTCACTGAGCAGGTTATTGCTGAGCAGGTGCTGCTTGATAGCACTGTTGATAACCCCTTCCATCACTTTACTGATGATCGAGAGTAGACTGATTGGGCGGTCATTGGCCGGGTTGAATTTGTCCCGCTTTTTTTGTCTCATGGTCATACCTGAGGAATTTTTCAAATTCTCGGGTAGATGCCAGTGTTGTAACATTACTGGAAAAGCTTGGCTAGGGGATCCAAGGGGAGCTTTTAGGTATGCCTGGTGCAGGTCCTAGCATTACAAAGAACAAAGGACAAAGAAAATTACAGCACAGGAACAGGCCCTTCGGCCCTCCAAGCCTGCACCGACCGTGCTGCCGAGGGTAAAAGCGAGGTGTTACTAACATCAAAGAGAAGAAACAATGGCCAAAATTCTGTGCTTTCCGCCACTGCTGCCAGCAAGGATGGAGAATCTAATGCTCAGCCAAAACTCCATTCACTGCAGCAAGACCAGTGAATCCTGCTGGCGTGAATGGCCAAAGCATCCCACCCAATATAACCATAGTCGGGTTAATTGGAGAGGATGAGAGAGCGAGAGAAACAGCGAGCAAATAGGACATCCCCCAAAAGCACAGTACTCCAATCTGAAAGCTGCTGGTTTTTAGATAGAAAATAACTTTGCTGAATAGACAGCTCTTCCAAACCTAAAGATAACTCGTGAATGGTAATGATACGTTGGAATTAGTTCATAGAGTTATATAATATTGGATGTTGTTTGGGAAAGGGATATTTCTCATGTTTCAGGAATGCAGATAGTTAGGAACAAGGGTTAACTTCATGAGCTAGTGTGTGTGTACTGCCATTATTATAGTTAATTGTACTGTTGTAGTGTATTGTAGGCTTACTTGTGTTTCTTTTAAGTTCACAAATAGTCTTTATTAATTGATGACAACAAGATTAGACTGTTTCTTACTGGGTTTGCATATTTTTCCCCACATAATACCAAATTGAAAATATACCCAATGAAGAAGCAGTGTTCCAAGTTACCCGACTGGAATACCTCACATTTAACATCAGCAAGGTGAACAAGAATTTGTGCACCTGTCAATGTCACTCCATTACTTCAGAAGGGTCAGAGATAAATAAGGAACTTGTGAGTTTATTAGTCTAAAATCAGTTGTTTGTAAATTACTAGGATCAATTATTAGGGACAGAAGGTCTGATAATTTGGACAAATATAATGAGGGGTATTTTCCTGTTCTGCCCGCGACAGGAAGCGTAGTAGACGGGGGGGGGGGGGGGGGGGGGGGTGGTGGACCTTGCAAAGGTCTGTTGACCTTGGGCGGGATTTTCCGGTTTTGATTTGATTTAGAAACATAGAAAAACTACAGCACAAAACAGGCCCTTCGGCCCCACAAGTTGTGCCGAACATATCCCTACCTTTTAGGCCTACCTATAACCCTCCATCCTATTAAGTCCCATGTACTCATCCAGGAGGCTCTTAAAAGCCTCCACCACCGCTGACGGTAGCCGATTCCACTCGCCCACCACCCTCTGTGTGAAAAACTTCCCCCTAACATTTCCCCTGCACCTACCCCCCAGCACCTTAAACCTGTGTCCTCTCGTAGCAGCCATCTCCACCCTGGGAAAAAGCCTCTGAGAGTCCACCCAATCTATGCCTCTCAACATCTTATATACCTCTATTAGGTCTCCTCTCATCCTACGTCTCTCCAAGGAGAAAAGACCGAGCTCCCTCAGCCTATCCTCATAAGGCATGCCACTCAATCCAGGCAACATCCTTGTAAATCTCCTCTGCACCCTTTCAATCTTTTCCACATCCTTCCTGTAATGAGGCGACCAGAACTGAGCACAGTACTCCAAGTGGGGTCTGACGAGGGTCTTATACAGCTGCATCATTATCCCCAGACTCCTAAACTCAATCCCTCGATTGATAAAGGCCAGCACACCATACGCCTTCTTAACCACCTCCTCCACCTGCGGGGCCGATTTTAGAGTCCTATGGACCCGGACCCCAAGGTCCTTCTGATCCTCTACAGTAATAAGAGTCTTTTCCTTAATATTGTACTCCTTCATCCCATTTGACCTGCCAAAATGGACCACTACGCATTTATCTGGGTTGAAGTCCATCTGCCACTTCTCCGCCCAGCCTTGCATCCTGTCTATGTACCTCTGTAACTTCTGACATCCCTCCAGACTATCCACAACCCCACCAACCTTCGTGTCATCAGCAACCTTACCAACCCATCCCTCCACTTCCTCATCCAGGTCATTTATGAAAATGACAAACAGCAAGGATCCCAGAACAGATCCCTGGGGTACACCACTGGTGACCGACCTCCATTTAGAAAAAGACCCATCTATACCCACTCTCTGCCTCCTTTGGGCAAGCACAGTAAGAAGTCTCACAACACCAGGTTAAAGTCCAACAGGTTTATTTGGTAGCAAATACCATAAGCTTTCGGAGCGATGCCCCTTCGTCAGATGGAGTAGTTATCTGTTCTCCAACAGTACACAGACACAGAAATCAAGTTACAGAATACTAATTAGAATGCAAATCTCGACAGCCAGCCAGGTCTTAAAAGGTACAGATAATATGGGTGGAGGGAACATTAAACACAGGTTAAAGAGATGTGTATTGTCTCCAGACAGAACAGCTAGTGATATTATGCAAGATCAGGGGGAAAGCTGTGGCGAGCTGTGGGGGTTACTGATAATGTGACATAAATCCAACATCCCAGTTTAGGCCATTCTCATGTGTGCGGAACTTGGCGGAACTTTGGGCAAGCCAGTTCTGGATCCACAGGGCAGCAGCCCCTTGAATCCCATGCCCTCTCACTTTTTCGAGAAGCCTTGCATTGGGGACCTTATCAAACGCCTTGCTAAAATCCATATAAACCACATCTACTGCTTTCCCTTCGTCAATGTGTTTGGTCACATTTTCGAAGAACTCCACCAGGCTCGTAAGGCACAATCTGCCCTTGACAAAGCCATGCTGAGTATTCTTGAGCATACTAAACCTCTCTAAATGCTCATAAATCTTGTCCCTCAGGATCTTTTCCATCAGCTTACCAACCACTGAGGTTAGACTCACCGGTCGGTAATTTCCTAGGCTATCCCTATTCCCCTTCTTGAAAATAGGAACCACATCCGCAATCCTCCAATCCTCCGGCACCTCCCCCGTCTCCATAGACGATTTGATTTGATTTATTATTGTCACAGGTATTAACATACAGTGAAAAGTATTGCTTCTTGCGCGCTATACAGACAAAGCATACCATTCATAGAGAAGGAAAGGAGAGAGTGCAGAATGGAGTGTTACAGTCATAGCTAGGGTGCAGAGAAAGATCAACTTAATGCAAGGTACGTCCATTCAAAAGTCCGACAGCAGCAGGGAAGAAGCTGTTCTTGAGTGGGTTGGTACGTGACCTCAGACTTTTGTAGCTTTTTCCCGACGGAAGAAGGTGAAAGAGAGAATGTCCAGGGTGCGTGGGGTCCTTAATTATGCTGGCTGCTTTGCCGAGGCAGCGGGAAGTATAGACAGAGTCAATGGATGGGAGGCTGGTTTGCGTGATGGATTGGGCTACATTCACGACCTTTTGTAGTTCCTTGCGGTCTTGGACAGAGCAGGAGCCATACCAAGCTGTGATACAACCCGAAAGAATGCTTTCTATGGTGCATCTGTAAAAGGTTTGTGGCGAGTGTGGCCGGACAATCCCGAGAAAGGGAGCGAGCATAGATTTAAGATTTGCGAGTGTGAGTGATTTCAGTCATCAGTTCGATGAAATTCAAACATCTCTAAATCCATTAAACTAATCATAAATACGAATTGTTACTGTGTATTTGATTTTGTGTATTTTTAACAAGTGCGATCCTGTATTATAAAGTGTGTACTTACTTTACTGTTCGAGTGCATTTGGTTCCAAGTGGATCCTGGCAGGTCTTTATACAAGGATGTTCGCATGGTTTATACCTCCACTCGCATAAAGTATATTCGGGCATTGCAAAGTCACACTCTGTAAAGATAATAAACGACAGGAATCAGTTTGGCAAACATTTTCTCAACTGATGCTTGCATTTAATTACATGATTAACATGCATTATTTCCTTAATTACCAAACATTTACTATGGATATGAAATACTTTGATCTGGTGGCTTGATTTGCATTATTGATGTGAATAAACAGACTGGTCATTTTTTATTATTAATTTATGGGATGTGGGCGTCGCAGTCGGCCAGCATTTATTGCCCATTCTTAGTAGTCTTTCAGAAGGTGGTTGTGAGCTGCCTTCTGGAACCATGGCAGTCCCTGAGGTATAGGTACACCACAGTGCTGTTAGGATCTAATGATAATCACGCTGGTGGCCTCTGCAATGCACAGAGTGTGGGAGATTCTAGTGTGAACTCCCACCGAAAAAAACAGCGTGAATTACTGCAGTATTCCCGTGAATTCAACACTTGGATTTTTTTGGGGAGAATTCCACCCATTGCCTTTTGTTACGAGCAAACCAATCACCAAGAGTGGAAGGGTGTGTTTCTGAATGGAGGGCATTCGTCAGGGATGAGTGCTGGGATCTTTGCTGTTTGTAATATATATAAATGATTTGGAGGAAAATGTAACTGGTTTGATTAGTAAGTTTGCAGACGACACAAAGGTTGGTGGATTTGCGGATAGCGATGAGGAACATCAGAGGATACAGCAGGATATAAATCAGTTGGAGACTTGGGCGGAGAGATGGTAATTGGAGTTTAATCTGGACAAATGTAAGGTAATGCATTTTGGAAGATCTAATACAGATGGGAAATACACAGTCAATGACAGAACCCTTAAGAGTATTGATAGGCAGAGGGATCTGGGTGTACAGGTACACAGGTCACTGAAAGCGGCAATGCAGGTGGAGAAGGTAGTCAAGAAGGCATACAGCATGCTTGCCTTCATCGGCCGGGGCATTGAGTTTAAAAATTGGCAAGTCATGTTGCAGCTTTATAGACCCTTAGTTAGGCCGCACTTGGAATATTGTGTTCAATTCTGGTCGCCACACTACCAGAAGGATGTGGAGGCTTTGGGGAGGGTACAGAAAAGATTTACCAGGATGCTGCCTGGCATGGAGGGCATTAGTTATGAGGAGAGGTTGGAGAAACTTGGTTTGTTTCCACTGAAACGACGGAGGTTGAGGGGTGACCCGATAGAAGTCTACAATATTATGAGGGACATGGACAGGGTGGATAGTCAGAAGCTTTTTCCCAGTGTGGAAGAGTCAATTACTAGGGGCAAGGTTTAAAGGAGATGTATGAGGCAAATTTTTTACAGAGGGTGTTGGGAACCTGGAACTCGCTGTCGGGGGAGGTAGTGGAAGCGGATACGATAGTGAGTTTTAAGGGATGTCTGGACAAATACATGAATAGGATGGGAATAGAGGGATATGGTCTCCAGAAGGGTGGGGGGCTTTAGTTCAGTCGGTGCAGGCTTGGAGGGCTGAAGGGCCTGTCCCTGTGCTGTAATTTTCCTTGTTCTTTGTTCTCAGAGCTAAATTTCCAAGTCAGGGAGGGTTACAGAAATACTGCTTGCAGACTGCAGTCCTAACAGCTTCTAACTAAACTGAAAGTGAATCCTTGGATTCTTCTGTGAAGGAGACACCTGACCGCGACCTGTCAATTAGTCTTCCCCCAATAATTCAAAAGAGTTGTAAAACTCATAAAACACCAGGACATTTCATTAGGCCCAAATTAAAAATAAAGAAAAATGCCTTCAATAGACATCACGGCAACGATACATAGAATCCTAGAATCCCTACAGTGCAGAAGAAGGCCATTCAGCCCATTGAGTCTGCACCGACCACAATCCCACCCAGGCCCTATCTCCCTAACCCTACGTATTTACCCAGCTAGTCCCCCTGACACGAGGGTCAATTTATCATGGCCAATAAACCTAACGTAGTCAGCATGGCTTTGTCAAGGGCAGGTCGTGCCTTACGAGCCTGGTTGAGTTCTTTGAAAATGTGACCAAACACATTGACGAAGGAAGAGCGGTGGATGTGGTCTATATGGACTTCAGCAAGGCGTTCGATAAGGTCCCCCATGCAAGACTTCTTGAGAAAGTGAGAGGGCATGGGATCCAAGGGGCTGTTGCCTTGTGGATCCAGAACTGGCTTGCCTGCAGAAGGCAGAGAGTGGCTGTGGAGGGGTCTTTCTCTGCATGGAGGTCAGTGACCAGTGGAGTGCCCCAGGGATCTGTTCTGGGACCCTTGCTGTTTGTCATTTTCATAAATGACCTGGATGAGGAAGTGGAGGGATGGGTTGGTAAGTTTGCTGACGACACCAAGGTAGGTGGTGTTGTGGATAGTTTGGAGGGATGTCAGAAGTTGCAGCGAGACATAGATAGAATGCAAGACTGGGCGGAGAAGTGGCAGATGGACTTCAACCCGGATAAGTGTGTAGTGATCCATTTTGGCAGATCCAATGGGATGAAGCAGCAGTATAATATGAAGGGTACCATTCTTAGCAGTGTAGAGGATCAGAAGGACCTTGGGGTCCGGGTCCATAGGACTCTTAAATCGGCCTCGCAGGTGGAGGATGCGGTCAAGAAGGCGTACGGCGTACTAGCCTTCATTAATCGAGGGATTGAGTTTAGGAGTCGGGAGATAATGCTGCAGCTTTATAGGACCCTGGTTAGACCCCACTTGGAGTACTGCGCGCAGTTCTGGTCACCTCATTACAGGAAAGATGGTGAAGCCATTGAAAGGGTGCAGAGGAGATTTACAAGGATGTTGCCTGGATTGGGGGGCATGCCTTATGAGGATAGGTTGAGGGAGCTTGGTCTCTTCTCCCTGGAGAGACGAAGGATGAGAGGTGACCTGATAGAGGTTTACAAGATGTTGAGAGGTCTGGATAGGGTAGACTCTCAGAGGCTATTTCCAAGGGCTGAAATGGTTGCTACGAGAGGACACAGGTTTAAGGTGCTGGGGGGTAGGTACAGAGGAGATGTCAGGGGTAAGTTTTTCACTCAGAGGGTGGTGGATGAGTGGAATCGGCTGACGTCGGTGGTGGTGGAGGCAAACTCGTTGGGGTCTTTTAAGAGACTTCTGGATGAGTACATGGGATTTAATGGGATTGAGGGCTATAGATAGGCCTAGAGGTAGGGATATGATCAGCGGAACTTGTGGGCCGAAGGGCCCGTTTGTGCTGTGGCTTTCTATGTTCTATGTTCTAACCCACATACATCTTTGGACTGTGGGAGGAAACCGGAGCACCCAGAGGAAACCCACACAGTCACGAGGAGAACGCGCAAACTCTGCACAGACAGTGACCCAAGGCCTGAATTGAACCCGGGTCCCTTGCGCTGTGAGGCAGCAATGCTAACCACCGTGCCACCCCAAAAAAAACAAGCCAGCTTAAAAACACTGCCGAGAAACATGATTAAAATACATTTGTAAAAGCACAGCAGCGTCACATAGGTATACGGGGAACAAATAAGCAGAGGCATTGGTGGAGTACAGGAAGTGCAGGGTGGAGCTTAAGAAAGCAATTAGGAATGCAAAGGGGGGATATGAGAAAGCTCTGGCTGGTAAAAGTAGGGAAAATCCCAAGATATTCTATAAGTATATCAATGGGAAGAGGATAACCAGGGGAAAAAGAACAAGCAGTGTCCGAGTGCATAAATCACAAAGGGCTAGTAAACAGGTACAGCAAGTAATTAGGATGTGGAGTTGTAGGCACAGTAAGAAGTCTCACAACACCAGGTTAAAGTCCAACAGGTTTATTTGGTAGCACGAAGCTTTCGGAGCACTGCTCCTTCATCAGGTGAGTGAAGAGTTCAGTTCACAAACAGGGCATATATAGACACAAACTCAATTACAAGATAATGGTTGGAATACAAACCTTAACAGGTAATCTGTTAACAGGTAAGATTACCTGTTAAGACTCACATTCCAACATTATCTTGTAATTGAGTCTGTGTGCATATATGCCCTGTTTGTGAACTGAACTCTTCACTCACCTGATGGACAACTAATTAGGGGAGTTCTTTGAAGGTTTTAGTTTATTGTGAGAGGAATTGATTACAAAAGTAGGGAGGTTATGCTTCAGTTGTATGGGGCATTGGTGAGAGCACATGTGGAGGTACTGTGTACAGTACTGCTCTGATTATGTAAGGAGACATATGAATGCATTAGATAACGTTCAAAGAAAGTTTACCAGACAGATACAGGAATGAGAGGGCTGTAATATGAAGAAAGGTTGGAGAGGTTAGTATCCACTAGAGCTCAGAAGAGTAAGAGCTGACTTTATTTAGTTTAGCTGAGTTTTATTTAGTTTATTTATCAGTGTCACAAGCAGGCTTACATTAACACTGCAATAAAGTGAAAATCCCCTGGTCGCCACACTCCGGCTCCTGTTCGGGTACACTGGGGGAATTCAGCATGGTCAATGCAGTTAACCAGCACGTTTTCAGACTGTGGGAGGAAACCGGAGCACCCGGAGGAAACCCATGCAGACACGGGGAGAATGTACAGACTCAGCACAGACACTAGAATGGGTGTAAATTGAGAGAGGTGGATACTCAATGAGACCTTGGAATCCTTGTGCATCAGTTGCTGAAAGTACAGGTACAGCAAGCAGAAAGGCAAATGGTATGTTGGCCTTCAGCGCGAGAGGATTTGAGTATAAGGATAGGGATGTTTTGCTGCAATTGCATAGGACTTTGGTGAGGCCACATCTGGAATATTATGTGGTGCAGTTTTGGTGTCGTTATCTGAGGAAGGATGTCCTTGCTATAGAGGGAGTATAGTGAAGGTTTACCAGGCTGATTCCTGGGATGACAGGTCTGTCATATGAGGAGAGACTAAGTTGGCTAGGAATATATTCACTGGAGTTTAGAAGAGTGAGAGGGGATCTGATAGAAATGTATAAAATTCTAACAGGATTAGACAGGGTAGATTCAGAAAGAATGTTCCCGATGGTGGGGGAATCCAGAACTAGGGGGTCATAGTTTGAGGATAAGGGGTAAACCTTTTAGAACTGAGGTGAGGAGAAATTTCTTCACCCAGAGAATGGTGAATGTGTGGAATTCACTACCACAGGAAGTAGTTGAGGCCAAAACATTGTTTGATTTCAGGAAGAAATTAAATATAGCTCTTGGTGCTGAAGGGATCTGGGAGAAAGGGGGGGAATCAGGATATAGAATTCGATGATCAGCCATTATCAAGATAAATGGCGGAGCAGGCACGAAGGGCCGAATGGCCTACTCCTGCTTCTAGTTTCCATGTTTCTATGACAGTGACTCAAGCCAGGAATCGAACTCGGGTCCCTGACACTGTGAGGCAGCAATACTAACCACTGTGCCACCCTTCTATTTAACAGAAGTAAGACCAGATTAAGGAGACATACAGTGAAAGCCTGCAAGGATCCATGTAAAATTATTTTTACATCTAGAAACCTTTAAGATTCTGAGAGGTGTTGACAGGGTGGATGCGGAGAGGATGTTTCCGCTTTTCGGAGAGCCTAGAATTAGGGGTCAGTGCTCAGAAATAAGGGGTCGCACATTTAAGACAGATGAGGAGAAATCTTTTCTCCGAGAGAGTTGTGAATCTCTGGAACTCTCTTCCTGAAAGGCAGTAGAACCAGAGTTTTTGAATATTTTTGAGGCAGGGCTAGATAACAAGAGGGTGAAAGGTTATTGGGGGTAGGCAGGAAGGAATATGGGGTTGAGGTTTCAATTAGATCAGCCATGATCTTATTGAATGGCAGAGCAGGCTCATAATTTCTATGTCCATATGTTCCAGGGTTTTGATCCAGCAACATAAGGAATGGCGATCTCATTCCAAGTCAGAATGATGTGGTACATCCCATGTAGCTTCAGCAGAGGTAAAAGTTATTCAGATGCATACATGGATTGTGGAGTGCTTTTGGCCTTTTATCTCTAGGCTTTAGAGTCACTGATTAGTCAACCAAAGACTGCTCCATCTGCAATTCTGCAAAGGCACAGTCATTGGGAGGCATGAAGTCAGGTACAGGCTGGGGGGAGAACAAAGCACAAAGAACAAAGGAAAGTACAGCACAGGAACAGGCTCTTTGGCCCTCCAAGCCTGCGCCGATCATGATGCCTGCCTAAACTAAAACTGTATGCACTCACAGAGTCCGTATCCTTCCATTCCCATCCCATTCATGTATTCGTCTAGTTGCCCCTTAAATGCCACTATCATACCTCCAGCTCAGCGGCACAGTAGCACAGTGGTTAGCACTGTTGCTTCACAGCTCCAGAGACTCGGGTTCGATTCCCGGCTTGGGTCACTGTCTGTGGGGAGTTTGCACATTCTCCCTGTGTCTGCGTGGGTTTCCTCCGGGTGCTCCGGTTTCCCCCCACAGTCCAAAGATGTGCCCTTTAGTCTCCCAAGATGCGTAGCTTAGAGGGATTAGCAGGTAAATATGTAGGGATATGGGGATAGGGCCTGGGTGGGCTGAATGGCCTCTTTCTGCACTGTAGGGTTTCAATGATTCTATGATACCTGCTCCCACCACCTCCCCAGGCAGTACGTTCCAGACATTCACCACCCTCTGTGTAAAATGCTTGCCTCGCACATCCCTTCTAAACTTTTCCCCACGCACCTTAAACCTATGTCCCCTAGTACTTGAGTTTTCTCCCCTAGGGAAGAGCTTCTGAATATCCACTCTGTCCATGTCACAGAACAATTGAGAAGTGGGATCATTTTTAAGTGGAGTTCCCAATTCAATGTCTCCTTCCACTATCATTCCTCTTCTAGGCCAACACCACACCATTGCTACAGCCCAGCTTAGTAGAATTAAAGACATGAAGATACATGCCAAGGTATCTGTCACCCTGTTTGGAGAGATAGGCTTGCATACAAAGTTTGCATGGCCATGGCCATGGTTCATACCAATTCTTTTCAGATTCTTACTTGAAGCCCCATTGGGATGATCATCCAGTCCGTGCATATTCTTCATTTCCTTACCCACCAATCCCTTGTGATCAAGTTGGCTATTCCCGCAGAGGTCATGAACAAAATTATCCTACACTGAAGCATTCTTATTTATAGTGGAACTAAGGTGCCTTCTGTATATTCTTTGATAATTGACAGTTCTGTCGGCATCAGTTAGATCTTAGAAACAAATAAAAATGAAGTTTACCTGTGGTCTTGAAGGTCATGGCTATCTCCTTTCCAGCATCATATTTTTCCATTGATAAAGTTCCATTGGCATTGGCATGGAGGTATTGGTGTGGAGATGTGTATGATTCAAATGCACTGTATTTGGCAAACCATTTATTCTTATGGACTACAAATGAGACTTGCTTCCGAAACAAATCACTCATCTGCCATTTCTCCAAAGTAACTGTCCCATTGTCGTAGTAACGGACAAAGTAGTTTGGATGTTTCACAGATTCCAGGGACATATATTTATCTGAATCTTAAGAGAAAAAGTAAACAAGACAGGACAGCTTTAAAAGATATTCTGGTCTATAAAATGTAAAGCTACGGTAATCGATTGGACTGGGAGGCAGATAACAGGCGAAAAGCCTAGTGAAACATCAAGCGTTTCACCCTGGAGTGATCTACACATACATGTTCAAATTCATATCTCCAGCTCAGATTTTGCTCAGATTTTTTGATGAAGTGTCCTCTTGAGGATGAAAAGCAATGTGTCGCCCACTGGCTGCTCTGCCGGCTTTTCCCATCATATGTTAGCAAAAACATCAAGGAAGGAGGTCACATGATATCATGCTAGCAGGCAAGCTGTGAATGAACCTGCCTCGCCAACCACCTTGGTTCTTGACAGATTGGGGCACCTTTATTAATGGGTGCCCCAGTGTGAAAAAGGGTAAAAATAAACTGGAGGCACCCCCCACCTCTTCCCAACACAGACCCCCCACCCAACCACAGAAGGCCCCTCCCACCATGAACACCACCCCCACAGGGACATGGACCCCACTTCCACCTCTCGCTCCCACCCACAGGCATCTCCCCACGGAATCCCACCGGGCAGTGCCAGAGAACAATGCCCAGGCATGAGTGTGTTGCCCTGGGGGCTATACTTACCTGTGTGTCTCTGGTGGGTTTAGTTCCGCGTTTTTATAAACCTGTTGTAAACTGTGCTGACATGACATCATGCTGTCGGGGGTGGGGGTGAGGGGGGGAGGGGCGTGGACTTTCCAACATGGGGGAATGTTACAGCGGGAAGGCCCGCTAATTATATTTAAATGTTTATTAAGGGGTTCCTGAGCTTTCATGGCTGGAACTCCATTACATCACAGGCTGGAGGTGGAAGCTACTGCTCTGGGAAATGTCACTGGCGGAAATCCCACTTTCAGCTCTCATTAAATCTTTTGCCCCCCCTATCACCATTTACACCCGTGGTAAACAGTGCAAAATCCCAGCTATCCTATCTGCATGGGACAAATGTAAATTGTACATCCTGAAAGAAACACGAATAATATGGTGATAAAGGGCGAGATTGTATGGCCCCGTTGTGGTGGGGGAAGGCCTGCAAAATGCAACCAGCCGTTCAAAAGTCCAGAGACTGGAGAATCCCGCCAGTGGGATGGGCAGTAAAATTCTGCCTCAAATCGAGGTTTGAAGAAGAATGTAGGATGCATGCTCGGAGTAGCACCAAGCAAACCTAAAAATCCAGTGTCAACCTGGTGAAGATATAACACAGGACGACTGGCGTGTCTATGACATCTGCAGCAACTGATTGACAGAGTTAACTGATTCCACAGCCCACGGATCAGATATAAGGAGATTTACCAGGATGCTGCCTGGTTTGGAGGGTAGGTCTTATGAGGAAAGGTTGAGGGGGCTAGGGCTGTTCTCTCTGGAGCGGAGGAGGCTGAGGGGAGACTTAATAGAGGTTTATAAAATGGTGAAGGGGATAGATAGAGTGAACGTTCAAAGATTATTTCCTCGGGTGGATGGAGCTATTACAAGGGGGCATAACTATAGGGTTCATGGTGGGAGATATAGGAAGGATATCAGAGGTAGGTTCTTTACGCAGAGAGTGGTTGGGGTGTGGAATGGACTTCCTGCAGTGATAGTGGAGTCAGACACTTTAGAAACACTTAAGCGGTTATTGGATAGGCACATGGAGCACACCAGGATGATAGGGAGTGGGATAGCTTGATCTTGGTTTCAGATAAAGCTCGGCACAACATCGTGGGCCGAAGGGCCTGTTCTGTGCTGTACTGTTCTATGTTCTATGTTCTAAGGTCTACATTTTATGAACCGTGAAAGAAAGACTGAAAAGATGAGCCAGGAAGCAGATTATGAGAAAATCCACCGAATAATATACAAAACAGATCGTAAAAGTTCTGACAAATGTTGAAGAGCGAAAGAGTAATAAAGGCAGTGTTGGTTCTTCAGAGAGAGTCTGAGGAACTGCTGATAGAGTTGAACAGGTGTCTGTCATCATGTAGAGGACTTGGAAAACTTCCCAAAGATCCTTAAAAATCAAGTGGTGACAGCCAATCACCATCACCATGGAGAAGGTCCTGGGAATACTATTGGACCTGAAGGCTGACCCAACCCCACAACTAGGTGGCCTGCATCCTAGGGTTATAAAATAAGTGTTGGCACAGTTTTTATATGAATTAGTTATAATCAAAATTCCTCAGGTTCCACAAAGGTTCCAGCGGACTGAAAAGTAGCTAATGTAACAATTTGACTCAAGAATGGAGGGAAGCAGAAAGCTGGAAACTATAGGCTAGTTGCCCAAACATATGGAAAGTGGTTGAATCCATTATTTTTTATTCATTCATTCGTGGGATAAAAGCAAATTACTGCGGATGCTGGAATCTGAACCCAAAAGAGATACTCCCTTTTGGTTTCATTTGTGGGACACGGGTGTCGCTGGCTGGCCAGCATTTCGTACCCATCCCTAGTTGTCCGAGGGCAGTTGAGAGGCAACCACATTATTAATGAGGTTATACCAGGATACTTAGAAAATTATTATTTGATCAGGCAGAGTCAATATGGCTTTGTGAAAGGGCACAGAATCATACAGTAAAACAATCAAGTGAGAAGGAGTGCAGCTCTTTTAAGTTTCAAGGGAGTAAGGCCAGGCTGGATGGCCTCTACTTTGATGCCAGGTGTATTGCAGGTAAGATAAATGAGTTAAGGGTGATGATCGACACGTGGAAGTGTGATATAGTAGCCAAGCCATCACAGAGACATAGTTGGAGAAAGGGCAACTCAATATTCTGGGATATAGAATCTTCAGGCGAGACAGAGGAGGGGGTAAAAGAGGAGGGGGCATTGCAGGGTCATTGAAGGGCGCTACAGAATTGGATATAATCTGAAACAGAACATAGAACAAAGAACAAAAAAAATTACAGCACAGGGACAGGCCGTTCGGCCCTCCAAGCCTGCACCGACCATGCTGCCCAACTTAACTAAAGCCCCCTACCCTTCCAGGGACCATATCCCTCTATTCCCATCCTATTCATGTATTTGTCAAGATGCCCCTTAAAAGTCACTATCGTATCTGCTTCCACTACCTCCCCCGGCAGCAAGTTCCAGGCACCCACCACCCTCTGTGTAAAAAACTTGTCCTGTACATCTCCTTTAAACCTTGCCCCTCGCACCTTAAACCTATGCCCCTTGGAATTGACTCTTTCACCCTGGACAAAAGCTTCTGACTATCCACTCCCTCCATGCCTCTCATAATCTTGTAGACTTCAATCAGGTCACCCCTCAACCTCCGTCGTTCCAGTGAGAACAAACCAAGTTTCTCCAACCTCTCCTCATAACTAATGCCCTCCATGCCAGGCAACATCCTGGTAAATCTTTTCTGTACCCTCTCCAAAGCCTCCATATCTTTCTGGTAGTGTGGCGACCAGAATTGAACACTATATTCCAAGTGCGGCCTAACTAAGGTTCTATAAAGCTGCAACATGACTTGCCAATTTTTAAACTCAATGCCCCGGCTGATGAAGGCAAGCATGCCGTATGCCTTCTTGACTACCTTCTCCAACTGCATTGCTACTTTCAGTGACCTGTGTACCTGTACACCCAGATCCCTCTGCTGATCAATACTCTTAAGAGTTCTGCCATTTACTATATATTTCATCTCTGTATTAGACCTTCCAAAATACATTACCTCACATTTGTCCGGATTAAACTCCATCTGCCATCTCTCCGCCCAAGTCTCTAACCGATCTATATCCTGCTGTATCCTCTGATGGTCCTCATCACTATCTGCAAATCCACCAGCCTTTGTGTCATCTGCAAACTTACTAATCAATCCAGTTACATTTTCCTCCAAATCATTTATATATATTACAAATAGCAAAGGTCCCAACACTGATACCTGAGGAATGCCACTTGTCACAGCCCTCCATTCAGAAACACACCCTTCCACTGCTACCCTCTGTCTTCTATGACGGAGCCGGTTCTGTATCCACCTTGCCAGCTCACCTCTCATCCCATGTGACTTCACCTTCTGTACCAGTCTGCCATGAGGGACCTTGTCAAAGGCCTTACTGAAGTCCACGCGGACAACATCCACTGCCCTACCCTCATCAATCATCTTCGTCACTTCCTCGAAAAACTCGATCAAATTAGTGAGACACAACCTCCCCTTCACAAAACCATGTTGCCTCTCACTAATACGTCCACTTATTTCCAAGTGGGAGTAAACCCTGTCTCAAAGAATCCTCTCCATCTTTTAAAAGTTTAATTTAAAGAGGTGAGACATAACAGGCGAGCTCCAAGCCATGGTCTGCTCTTTGTGCTCCATGTGGGAGGCCAGGAATGTTTCCAGTGCCTGCGGTCAGCATCTGTGCAGGAGGTACCTCCGGCTGCTGGTCCTGAAAGCCCGTGTTTTGGAGCTGGAGCGGTGGTTGGGGACACTGTGGAGCATCCACGAGACGGAGAGTATCGTGGACAGCACGGGTAGAGAACAAAGAACAAAGAACAATACAGCACAGGAACAGGCCCTTCGGCCCTCCAAGCCCATGCCGCTCCCTGGTCCGAACTAGAAGTGGTCACACCGCAAGCTCAGACACCACAGGCAGGAAGAGAATGGGTGACCACCAATCTGAGCAAGAGAGCTCAGCAGGTAGTGCAGGAATCTTCTGTGGCGATTTCTCTGCGAAACAGATATACCATTTTGGATACAGTTGAGGGCAATGGCCTTTCCAAGGAAAACAGCAACAACCAAATCTGATGCACTACATTTGGTTCAGCTGCAGAGGAGAAGAGTAAAAAGTGTGGAATTGCAATAGTTATGGGGGATTCAATTGTAAGGGGAATACTTAGGAGTTTCTGTGACCACAAATGAGACTCCAGCATTGTATGTCGCCTCCCTGGTGCGAGGGTCAAGGATGTCTTGGAGCAGCTGCAGGATATTCTGAAGGGGGAGGATGAAAATTACTACAATAAGTAGACTAGGTTAAGGTGAAGATTACAAGGTGCCTTATGTATAGAATAAGGATTCACCATGTGCCTAATGCAACATATGCAAAGATATTGTCTGTATAATTAAAACTTAACCAAGCATTATGAAATTAAACTGTATTCTTAGTGTGTGTCTTGTGAAACCAGTGGTTGTGGTACACATTAGTACAACACCATAGTAAAGAAAGGGATGATGTTCTAAAGGAAATGCACAGGTACAGCAGGCAGTAAAGAAGGCAAATGGTATGTTGGCCTTCATGGCGAGAGGATTTGAGTTTAGGGATAGGGATGTTTTGCTGCAATTGTAAAGGGCGTTGGTGAGGTCACACGTGGAGTATTGTGTGCAGTTTTGGTGTCCTTATCTGAGGAAGGATGTCCTTTCTACAGAAGGAGTACAGCGAAGGTTTGCTAGGCAGATTCCTGGAATGGCAGGTCTGTCATATGGGGAGAGATTAAGTCAGTTAGGGTTATATTCACTGGAGTTTAGAAGAGTGAGAGGGGATCTCGTAGAAACTTATAAAATTCTAACTGGGTTAGACAGGGTAGATTCAGAAAGAATGTCCCAATGGCGGGGGAGTCCAGAACTAGAGGTTGTAGTTTGAGGATAAGGGGTAAACCTTTTAGAACTGAGGTGAGGAGAAATTTCTTCACTCAGAGAGTGGTGAATGTGTGATGTGGAATTACCAACCACAGAATACAGTTGAGGCCAAAACGTCTGATTTCAAGAAGAAATTAGATATAGTGCTAGGGGATAAAAGGATCACGAGATATGGGATGAAGCGGAGGGGGGGAATCAGGATATTGAATTCGATGAACAGCCATGATCAAAATTAATGGCTGAACAAGCTCAATGGGCCGAATGGCCTCCTCCTGCACTGCAGGGATTCTGTGATTCTATGAGTCAGTTACTGCAGGAAGGAGAGATGATATCTTGCAAGGGGCATCAAATGAAGCTGTGTGGGTAGAGCTTAGGAATAAAAAAGGGGCAGCCACATTGTTAAGTATTTATTATGGACCTCAAGTTAGTTAGTGGGATATTTATTTTTATTCATTTATGGGACATGGGCGTCGCTGGCTGGCCAGCATTTATTGTCCATCCCTAGTTGCCCTTGAGAAGGTGCTGGTGAGCTGTCTTCTTGAATCGCTGCAGTCCATGTGCTGTGGGTAATTGTTGGGGTGAGATTTGTCCTGCTTTCTGTGCACAGGGATATACCTGGGCAACTTGCCACATTGCTGGCGAGACGCCAGTGTTTTTTGTATTCATTCATGGGATGTGGGCTGAGCCAGCATTTATTGCCCATCTGAAGGAGAGTAGTATAAAACTCCTATTATAAAAGGCCCTTGTTTTAAAATTACTACAATAAGTAGACTAGGTTAAGGTGAAGATTACAAGGTGCCTTATGTATAGAGTAAGGATTCACCATGTGCCTAATGCAACATATGCAAAGATATTGTCTGTATAATTAAAAGTTAACCAAGCATTATGAAATTAAACTGTATTCTTAGTGTGTGTCTTGTGAAACCTTGGCCAACCAATGATCTAACTGCTCAGCATGATGGGAAGGGGACAGTACTAGACAGACCAAAGTCTTTGGGACAATGGGGCATGGTAAGAGCAGTACTCCTCATCAGCTCGAATCAGGCAGCTGTGAGTTAATCAGGGCTTTGTAATGTACGGGAGTCCATTCACTCCTGGTTCGCGAGACTGGAACAGTTTCCCATGTTGATAAGGAGGCTGGGCTCAGGCAGGAGAACTGGCATCCTTTACCAATAAAAATCTGCAGGTGTCAGAGAATAAACTTTCTCTACCGGATTTACGTAGTTAGGTTTCTTAGTAACAAGGGAAGAAACTTCAGATGCAATGAACTAATGAGTTCCTGATCTTGCTGACAGGTGGAGCGTTATTGGCGAAGGTAACAATGTGTAATATTGTAATTGGACCCTCCAGTTTGGGTAACAGGCTGGGCAGGGAATTGAAGTTTTCAGAAGAGTATATCAATCTCACACTTGTACTGTTACGTCAGAGACTGTCGTCAGCACTCACCGACTATCTTTTCTCCTGTTGCATGCATTAGCAATAAAACTTTCTTTAGTTCTTTGAATACATGCTGTCTTTCATGGTCTCTGTAGTGGTTGAGTGAAGTCAGCTGAGTAAAGACCCCGCAGAGGGACACCTCAGAAAATTCCTCTTACACCACCTGCGGGCATTTAGGAGTCAACCACATTGCTGTGGGTCTGGAGTCGCATGTCAGGCCAGACCAGGTAAGGACAGCAGATTTCCTTCCTTAAAGGACTTTAGTGAACCAGATGGGTTTTTACGACAATCAACAATGGTTTCATGGTCATCAGTAGACTTTTAATTCCAGATTTTTACTGAATTTAAATTTCACCATCTGCCATGGTGGGTTTTCGAACCCAGATCCCCCTGGGTCTCTGGAACACCAGTCCAGCAACAATACCACTACGCCACCACCTCTCTAAGCTGTATTGGAACAGCTTGGCTGTGGATGCAGGAAGCACTGGGAGCACACGTCTTCTGTTGGAAATGTCAGGGCCCACAGCCTTTACAATATCCAGTGCCTTCAGCCATCCTGGCATCATGTGGTTGAATCAAATCTATTGAATACCTGACATCTGTCTATTGTCTGCTGCTTTCACTGTTTGGTATTGCAAGTAGTTCTGCATCCACTTTCACCAGATTGACACCTCATTTTTAAGTAAACCTGGTGCTGCTTCAGTCATGCTCTTCTGCACTCTTCATTGATCTCCTGGCTTGCAGGTAATAGTAGGGTGGGCAATATGTCATGCCATGAGGTTACAGATTGTCAATGGGCACAATTCTGCTGCTGCTCATGGCCCACAGCACCTCATGGATAGAATCATAGAATCCCTACAGTGCAGAAAGACCCATCGAACCTGCACCGACAACAATCCCACCCAGGCCCTATCCCCATAACCCCACGTATTTAACCGACTAATTTCCATGATACTAAGGGGCAATTGAGCATGGCCAATCAACTTAACTTGCACACCTTTAGATGTCCAGTCATGAGTTGCTTGATCTTTTTGAAATCTATCCCTTTTAGCACGGTTGCAGTATCACATACGATGGAGGGTATCCTCAATGTGAAGCTGGAAAATCATCTCCAGAAGGACTGTCTGATGGTCACTCCTACTAATACTGTCATGGACTGATGCCTCTGTGGTAGGAAGGCCTCAGTCCACGTCTAACAACCATGTCCTTTAAGAACCAGCCAGCTAAGTCAATCGTGATGTTATCGATTTACTTTTGGTAATGGACATTGAAGTTCCCTACCCAGAGTACACTCTGTGCCCTTGCCACTCTCAGTGCTTCCTCGAAGTGGTATTCAAATGGGGGAGTCTTGATTCATCAGCTGAGGTAGGTGGGTGTGGTCCATGGTAATTAGTGTGAGATTTCCTTGTCTATGTTTTGCCTAATGCCATGAGTCTTCATGCGGTCGGGGCTCGATATTGAGGACTCCCAGGGTAATGCCCACCTATGGTATACTACGATGCCACTACCTCGACTTGATCAGTCCTGCTGGTGGGACAGGACGTACCCAGGACTGCAGAGCATAGATCAAATACACTGTTTGTGGAATCACTTCGCTGTTTAGTACAGAAGTAGCCCTGTGTTGTAGCTTCACCAGATTGACACCTCATTTTTAGATATACCTGGTGTTGCTCATGACATGCCCTCCTGAACTTTAAAGTTAAAAGTTTATTTATTGTGTCACAAGTAGGCTTACGTTAACACTGCAATGAAGTTATTTTGAAAATCCCCTAGAACTTTTTATTGAACCGGGGTTGACACCCTGGCTTGGTGGTAGTGGTAAAGTGGGAGATATGCTGGGCCATGAGGTTGCAGATTGTCATTGAGTGCATGTGCCACATGGCCTATTCCTCCTCAAATCTATCTTTTAACTGACATTCCTCATATTTGGAACCATTCTTGTGAAACTTTTCCACACTTTCTCTAATGCCTTCACAACTTTTCTCAAGTTCGAAGCCCAGAACTGAATGAAATAGTCCAGCAGAGGCTGAAACAGTGTTCAGAGATCAAATGGAGGGTCATCCAGACTCAAAACGTTGGCTCTGTTCTCTCTCCACAGACGCTGTTGGACCTGCTGAGTTTCTCCAGCATTTTCTGTTTTTGTTTCAGATTCCAGCATCCGCAGTATTTTGCCTTTAACGGTATGCTTTATTATCTGCCACAATAAACCAGGTAACAACAGGCCATTTAGTGTAAAATCTGGTACGGGCAAACGCAAACCCCAGTTTTATCATAACCTGCCTGGACGTTCCTGACTCCATTCTCCAATAACTTCAATGGAAGGGGTGTAAAACAGACATCCAATCTGTATCTGCCCCATTCCTGTAGGATAAAGATTAACATTGAGGTTTTAAAATGATTAAGAAAAAAATAGTGCTTGTGTTTTTGTAAAAGGAGCTGAGGCCGGTATAGATCAGCGATGAAACCAAAAGAGAAAATGCTGGAAAATCTCAGCAGGTTTGGCAGCACCGTTGAGAGAGAAAAGAGCTGACATATCGAGGCTAGACGACCCTTTGACATCAGCTCTTTTCTCTCCTTAAAGATGCTCCCAGACTGCTGAGATTTTCCAGTCTTTTCTCTTTTGGTTTCAGATTCCAGCATCCGCAGTAATTTGCTTTTATTTAGATCAGCAATGATCGTATTGAATGGCAGGGCAGGCTTGAAGGGTTTGGTGGCCACTCCTGCTTCCATTTCCTGTGTGTAGAACTGAATGTGTTAATCAAATCTGCAAATTTATTGGAGAATGCAGAGGCAACCTTCAGAGATACATCAAAAATGTTGGAAAACTGAACACATTTAGTCTTTGGGTACAGACAAAATTTCTAGCATTTAAATATGTTGATCCTTACTGGAAATAGATTTGTCAAGGGCTGGGGTAACCAAAAAACTCATCTGCAGTACTCTTGTGTTGTTAAACTTTTCAAGTAATAGTCTTTTGTTGGTGTAATCTATGGAAATGGTGAGGCCGTTCATATCGCTGATGAAATGTGGTTCGCTTCCATACACTGAAAAAAAAAGAACAGGAGCTATTCAGTAGAATTTATTCAGTACAATGTGCTGTGCAGTATTCTTGGTGAGAAGGGGGAAGGACAATTTTGTTATCTGCACCAACTAAAAAAAACATTGGTAAAAAGGGTAACCTTTACATTTAACTAATGTGGTGGAATTGTGGTTCCAAGTACTCATATTAAATATGAAAGAGGTACATTTGTTAAATATTGATCATACTACATACCTCTGTCATAATATTCACAATGAGATGCTGAAACAAGAAAGAAAATAAATTAGTTTTCAATTAAAAATGATTTTAGAGAACAAACTACATATAAAATATGACAAAATCTCTTGTAGTACTACTTCTTTTACTTTTGTAGATAGCTTAATATTTTATAGCATGTTCGTTCAACTCTCATCTAAACTCAGATGAGAGTCACAAATCCAGAGACTTGAGCACAAAGAGCAAGGCTGGCAACCCAGTGCAGAATTGAGGGGCTGCACTTGTTGGAGTGAGTTAAAATTAGACATTAAACTGAGTCCTCATCTACTCTCTCAGGTGGGCATGCAAAATCCCAAGCACGACTTTAAAGAACAAGGAAATTCTCCCCAGCATCTGGGGTAATATCAACCCTCAATAAACATCACAATAAGATTACCAGATTATCTGGTAATTTTCACACACTTTCTGTGCCCAGTTTGGCTACCATGTCTCCTACACCATTCTGACAATTGAAAATAATTTGAGACATGCTGAAGTTCTGAAAGGTGCTATACAAATACAAGTCCTTTTTCTTTCAGAAGTCAGAAATGTTACAAATTTGGTATGATGGACCAATTTTGATTTGTATCATTCAATGACATCATATGTTAATGAAAGGAAACAACACAGGTGAGTTGACTGCTTCATGGAAGAACACCCTCTTCACCATCTTGTGAGTATGGGCTCAAGTACTGAAGGTGACAGATACAAACCAGAGATATGGGAAGTTTTCTAGTTGACAAGTCAGAATTGGATTAATTTGCAAGGAAGAAACAATTTCCAGAATGTGAACATTGATCTGAGAATTGCCAATATTGCTAAGAAGGGAGACATACTCCTGAAGCTTTTCATCTTGCACTCATCGTGAAAATGCAACTTATATTAAAAAATTTTGTTGTATAAATTGTTCCGATAGTTTGGTATTTGCTATTCTTGTGCTTGTCCTGATGATTGGGAACCTGTCTCTCTTTCCAGCAATATTGAAGCTCTGTACTATCAAACGATTTACTAGCAAGTTCCACGTTGGAGAAAACAGAGAGATTACTTCAGTAAAATAAAACTCCAGTGAGTACAGGTCCAACCTACTCAACCTCTCCTCATAGGAAAATCCCTCCATCCCCAAGATCAACCAAGTGAACCTTCTCTGGACTGCCTCCGATATCTTTTCTGAAATAAGGGGACCAAAGCTGTTCACAGTATTCCAGTCAGAGTTTTAACAACACCAGGTTAAAGTCCAACAGGTTTATTTGGTAGCAAATACCATTAGCTTTCGGAGCGCTGCTCCTTCGTCAGAGCAGATTTCCACTCCATCTGACGAAGGAGCAGCGCTCCGAAAGCTAATGGTATTTGCTACCAAATAAACCTGTTGGACTTTAACCTGGTGTTGTTAAAACTCTTACTGTGTTTCCCCCAGTCCAACGTCGGCATCTCCACATCACAGTATTCTAGGCATGGTCTAACACCTAGTATAGTTTTAGCAAGAATTCCCTATTTTTATACTCCATTTCCTTTGAAATAAAGTCCAACATTCAATCTCCCTTCCCTATTACCTGCTGAACTTGCATGCTCACTTTTTGTGATTAATGTGCAAGGACCCTCAAATCCCTCTGTGCTCAGCCTTCTGCAGTTGTTCTCCACTTAAATAATATTCAACTCCTTTATTCTTCCCATATTATATTCTACATTATAAGATATTAACTCATATTTTCCTATATTATATTCCATATGCCATTTTTTCCCACTCTCCTAACCTGTCTACATCCCTCTGTAGATACTTTGTGTCATCCTCATCACTTGCCTTCCCAGGTGTTACGCGCAAGCTTGGCAACAGTACTCACATCTTACCATTGCATCCTGCCGGCCGATGGGCAGGGCGAGCCAGTAAGATCGCAAGAGAGCCGAGAAATCAGGTTCACACCCGATTTCTTGCCTCTTGCAATCTTACCGGCACTGGATATCCAGCACGATCAGCTAAAAGTATCATTTAAATATATTGACATGCTTATTTAAATAGAATCAGCGAGCCTGGGACACAATCGTCTGGGCTTATTTGCCTCTGCGGCAAGTAAGAGAGGAAAGAGAGACAGGTTCCCAACATTTTTTGTGGCCTCGCCGTGGAAGATTCTCTCTGGTGAGGATCACGTATGGTCCACTATCAATAGGGCCCAGACGTGGTGGCCTCACCAATAGAACTGGAGGCCACTGAGTCCCAACTTGTTTAACCTTTCCTCATAAGACACCCCTCAATACTGGGGATCATCCTAATGAACTTTCTCTGAACTGCCTCCAATGAAATATCTTTCCTTAAATAAAGAGACCCACATTATCCAGATGTGGTCTCTCTGGTACTTTGTACAGTTGCAGCAAGACTTCCCCATTCTGAAACTCCAACCCCTTGAAATAAGGGCCAATATTCCATTAGCCTTCCTGATGGCCTGCTTCACCTGTGCGCTAGCTTTCTGTGCTTCATGCACAAGTTGTGTCGCAGTTTTCTGCAGTTTCTTCCATTTAAATAATACTCTGTTCTTTTGCCCTCCCTTCCAAAATTATTAACTCCTCATTTACCCTGATTATATTCCGTTTGCCAACTTTTTTCTCACTTACATAACTATCAATATCTCTTTGTAAACTGTTTGTATCCTCTCGCCTTTTCATCTATTTTTGTGTTGTCTGCAAATTTGGCTACAGTTCATTCGCTTCCTTCCTCCAAGTCATTAATATATATTACCATAGAAACATAGAAAATGGAAGCAGGAGTAGGCCATTCAGCCCTTCAAGCCTGCTCCGCAATTCATGGCTGATCATCAAATTCAATATCCTGATCCCGTCTTCCGCTCATATCCCTTGACCCCTTTAGCCCCAAGAGCTATGGCCGGGATTCTCCTGGCCTGCTGCACTGCTCGAGTATAGATTATAAAAGCAGGGAAGTCATGTTGGAGTTGTATAGAACTTTGATGAGGCCACAGCTGGAGCACTGTGTGCAGTTCTGGTCGCCACATTATAGGAAGGATGTGATTGCACTGGAGGGGGTGCAGAGGAGATTCACCAGGATGCTGCCTGGGATGGAGCATTTCAGTTATTAAGAGAAGTTGGGAAAGCTTGGGTTGTTTTCGTTGGAGCAAGAAGACTGAGAGGCGATCTGATCGAGGTGTACAAGATTATGAGAGATATGGAAAGAGTGAATAAGGGGTATCTGTTCCCCTTAGTTGAAGGGTCAGTCACGAGGGGACATAGGTTCAAGGTGAGGGGCAGGAGGTTCAGGGGGGATGTGGGGAAAAACCTTTTTACCCAGAGGGTGGTGACAGTCTGGAATGTGCTGCCTGGGAGAGTGGTAGAGGTAGGTTGCCTCACATCCTTTAAAAAATATCTGGATCAGCATTTGGCACCTCATAACATTCAGGGCTATGGGCCAAGTGCTGGCAGATGGGATTAAGTGGGAATTCAGGTGTTTCTAATGTGTTGGTGCAGATTCGATGGGCTGAACGGCCTCTGCTGGGCTGTATGATTCTATGATAGGTGGTATCATTGATATGAAGATTATCAAAAATTACAGCGGGGTCTTGATCAGTTCGGGAAGTTGGCCGAGGATTGGCAAATGGATTTCAATACAGATAAGTATGAGATGCAGCAATTTGGAAAGTCAAACCAGGATAGGACTTATACAGTGAATGGTAGGGCCCTGGGGAGTGTTGAGGAACAGAGGGACCTAGGAGTACAAGTACATAGTTCGTTGAAAGCGGCATCACAGGTAGACAGAGTGGTGAAGAAGGCATTTAGCACACTGGCCTTCATCAGTCAGGGCTATGGTAATTGGAGTTGGGACATTATGGGCGGAATTTTCCCATGCAAAGGTCCGTTGACCTTGGGTGGGATTTTCTGATCGTGGGGCAATTGCTGCCGGAAAATCCCGCCCTATGTTACAGTTGTACAAGTTGTTGGTGAGGCCACAGGTGGAGTATTGTGTACAGTTTTGGTCACCCTGTTATAGGAAAGACATTGATAAACTGGAAGGAGTGCAAAGAAGATTTACCAGGATACTGCCAGGACTCGTGGGTCTGAGTTACAGGGAGCGGTTGGCCAGGCTAGGATTTTATTCCTTGAAACATAGGAGAATGCGGGGTGACCTTACTGAGGTTTATAAAATTATGGGGGGCATAGATAGGATGAACGCACTTATCTTTTTCCCAGGGAAGGTGAATTGAAAACTAAAGGGCATAGGTTTAAGGTGAGAGGGGAAAGATTTAAAAGGGACTTGAGGGGCTACTTCTTCACACAGAGGATGGTGCGTGTATGGAATGAGCTGCCAGAGAAAGTGGATGAAGCAGGTACAATAGCAACATTTAAAAAGCATTTGGATAAATACATGGATGGGAAAGGATTAGAGGGATATGGGCCAAGCACAGGTAATTGGGACTAGCTGGGAGGGCACCATGGTCGGCATGGATCGGTTGGGCCAAAGGACCTGTTTCCGTGCTGTATTGCTCCAAGACTCTATGACTTAAAATTTATCTCTCTCTTTTTTGAATACTTGGCCTCCACAGTGTCTGTGGTAGACAATTTCACAGGATCACTACCCTTTGAATGAAGAAACGTTTCCACATCTCAGTCCTAAATGGTCTACTCTGTAGCCTGAGTCTGTGTTCTCTAGTTCGAGATTCCCCAACCAGAAAAAACATCCTCCCTGCTTCTAGTCTGTCCAGTCCTTTTAGAATTTTATATATTTCAATCAGATTTCCTCTCACACTTGACACACAATAACAGAAAATGCTGGAAAATCTCAGCAGGTCTGACAGCATCTGTGGAGAGAGAACAGAGCCAACGTTTTGAGTCTGGATCATCTTTTATCTTCTCTCATCGTTCAAAATTCCAATGAATACAAGCCCAGTCAAACCAATCTCTCCACATAGGAGTCCAGCCAACCCCATATCAGCCTAGTGAACCTGCACTTTCCCTATGGCTAGCATATATTTTCTTAGGTAGGAAGAAGCTGCACGCAATAGTCTAGATGTGGTCTCACAAAGACCCTGTATAACTGCAGTAAGACATCCCTATTTCTGAACTCAAATCCTCTTACAATGAAGGCCAGCAAACCATTTACCTTCCTAATTGCATGCTCCATCTGCCTTTCCACTTTCATTGATTGATGTACAAGGACACCCTTTGTACATCACACTTCCCAATATATCACTATTTAAATAATACTCTTTCTTTCTGCTTTTCACACCAAAATATATTACTTCACATTTAGCCACATTTTACTGCGTCTGCACGTGTTCAGCTACTCACTCAAGTTGTCTAAATCATCTTGAAGCCTCCTTGCACCCTCCACACAACTCACAATCCCACCCAGTTTTGTGTTGTCAACAAACTTGGAAATGTTACATTTAGTTCCCTCATAAGGTCATTTATATATATCATGAACAGCTGGGGTCCAAGCACTGATCCATGTGGAACCTCACGAGTCACTACCTGCCACTCAGAAAAAGACCCATTTATGCTCACTCTATTCCATGTCTGTCAACCAATTCTTGATGTGGAGATGCCGGCGTTGGACTGGGATGAACACAGTAAGAGTTTTAACAACACCAAGTTAAAGTCCAACAGGTTTATTTGGTAACAAACACCATTAGCTTTCGGAGCGCTGCTCGAAGGAGCAGTTGTTTTAGATCTGATGCACTGCGGTGGTGTCATCAGCAAACTTGAAAATCGTGTTGGAGAGGAATGTGTCCACACAGTCATGGGGAGTATAGTAGGGGGCTGAGGACACAGCCTTGTGGGGCATCGGTGTTGAGGATGATCGTGGAGGAGGTGTTGATGTCTATCCTTACTGATTGCAGTCTGTGGGTTAAGAAGTTCAGGCTCCAATCGCAAAGGGAGGTGCCAAGGCCCATGCCACGGAGTTTGGAGATGAGTTTCATGGGAATAATGGTGTTGAAGACTGAGATGTAGTCAATAAATAGGAGTCTGACATAAGTATCTTTGTTGTCTAGGTGTTCCAGGGTTGTATGTAGTGCCAGGGAGATGGCATCTGCTGTGGATCTGTTGCGGCAGTAGTGGATCCAGGCAATCAGGAGGTTGGAGATATGATGTTCTTTAGGGAAGGAATTCTGCCATCTTTACCTGGTCTGGCCTACATGTGATTCCAGATCCACAGCAATGTGGCTGACTCTTAGAAATGCAATCTGAAATGGAGGGCAGTTGGGGATGGCAATAAATGTAAATCCAATTTACTCAGCCTCTTATCGCAGGGACCAATCTAGTGAACATTTCCAATGCAAGTATATCATTCCTTAAATATGGAGTCCAAAATTTCACATGTGGTCTGACCAAAGCCCAGTACAACTCTAGCAAGACTTATTTAGTTTTGTACTCTGATACCCTTGCAATAAAGGCCAACCTGCCATTTGCCTTTCAAATTGCTTGCTGCACTTACATGCTAAGTTAATATGTTCCTTGTACAAATATCCCAAATCTTTCTGAAATTCAACACTTACAGATCTCACACTTTAAAAAAAACATATTCTGCTTTTCTATTCTTCAAATGAAAGTGAATAACCTCACACTTTCCTGTTATTCTCTAGCACTTAACTTGTCTTGAGATTGAGATAGTGGCAAATTTCCCCCATCCCCATTATTAAAAAGAGTGCATATATTCTGTGAACGGATAGTCTTCCTGTTAAAGAGGTCAAAATCAATTAAAATATTTACAGCACTGCATTCCAAAGTAAAGGTACAAAATTGCTGTAGAATATTCTGAGATGACAAAGCCCTGTTTGATAAGATACTTATAAATGTTGATTATTTAAGCAGAAATGAATCATAATGAACAGAAACAACAGAGAAACATCACAAACTACAAGATGACTGAGAACTTTGAGCCAACATAATGATAGTTCTTACGACAACTGTCTGATTTCCTCCAGTCAATGATAATTCCTTGTCGACAACATGCTTGGCTATATGCAGCAATAGCACCACAGAAACAAGGTCCATCTTCTCCATTGTAGCACTTTGCAGTTACTGACTTGCAGGACTTGTAATAGTGTTCAACATTGATCTGCAAAATTGAATGTGCAAACTCCAGAAGAAATGTATGTCAAGGGAAATTGAAATTTGGTGAACGTGAAGGACATTAATAACTCAAACTCAGCACAATTAATTCAGCTATCTACATAAACACTTACTAGGCAAGTTGAGTGAATGAGCAAATACATGGCAGATGCAGTATAACGTGGATAAGTGTGAAGTTATCCACTTTGGTCAGAGTGGTAGAGTATTACTTAAATGTAGATAGATCAGAAATGTTGATGTAAAAAGGCCATGATGTGGAGATGCCAGCGTTGGACAGTAAGAAGTCTCTCAACACCAGACTTGCAAAATCCTACTAACTGTCCTGGCCTGAGCCAATTCCCACCTCTTTTACCTGTGATTATCCCTTTCTCCACTCGCACTGTCTGTACCTGTAAAGACTTGATTACCTGTAAAGACTCGCATTCCAACCATTACCTTGCAATTATGTCTCTGTCTATATATGCTGTGTTTGTGAACCCACCCCTCTATGATGAAGGAGCAGTGCTCTGAAAGCTTGTGATTCCAAATAAACCTGTTGGACCTTAACCTGATGTAAAAAGGGACCTGGATATCTTTGTACACTAGGCAATGAAAGCAAGCACGCAGGTGCAGTAAGCAGTTAGGAAGGCAAATGTATTTGTGGCCTTCATTGCATGAAGAATTGAAGAGGGACAGGTAGTGTTGAGGAAGCAAGGGGACTGCAGAAGGATTTGGACAGGTTCGGAGAGTGGGCAAAAAAGTGGCAGATGGAATACAATGTGGAAAACTGTGAGGTTATGCACTTTGGAAGGAGGAATGGAGGCACAGACTATTTTCTAAATGGGAAAATGCTTAGGAAATCAGAAACACAAAGGGACTTGGGAGTCATTGTTCAAGATTCTCTTAACGTTAACGTGCAGGTTCAGTCGGCAGTTAGGAAGGGAAATGCAATGTTAGTGTTCATGTCGAGAGGGCTGGAATACGAGAGCAGGAATGTACTTCAGAGGCTGTATGAGGCTCTGGTCAGACCCCATTTGGAGTATTGCGAACAGTTTTGGGCCCCATACCTAATGAAGGATGTGCTGGCCTTGGAAAGAGCCCAGAGGAGGTTCACAAGAATGATCCCTGGAATGAAGAGCTTGTCGCATGAGGAATGGTTGAGAACTCTGGGTCTGTACTCGTTGGAGTTTAGAAGGATGAGGGGGGATCTTATTGAAACTTTCAGGATACTGCGAGGCCTGGATAGAGTGGATTGGAGAGGATGTTTGCATGAGTAGGAAGAACTAGAACCAGAGGGCACAACCTCAGGCTAAAGGGATTATCCTTTAAAACAGAGATGAGGAGGAATTTCTTCAGTCAGAGAGTGGTGAATCTGCGGAGCTCTTTGCCGCAGAAGGCTGTGGAGGCCAGGTCATTGAATGTCTTTAAGACAGAGATAGATAGGTTCTTGATTAATAAGGGGATCAGGGTTATAGGGAAAAGGCAGAAGAATGGGGATGAGAAAAATATCAGCCATGATTTAATGGCGGAGCAGACTTGATGGGCCGAGTGGCCTAATTCTGCTCCTCTGTCTTATGGTCTTCCTGACATCCCAAAGTGACTTGTGTCTACAAGACACAAGTCAGGAGTGTGGTGGAATATTTGCCACTTGCCTAGATGACTGCAGTTCCAACAACACTCAAGAAGCTCAACACCATCCAGGACAAAGCAGTCCTCTTGATTGGCACCTCATCCATCAACTTCAAGATCCACACCTTCCATCACCAACACAGGGGGAGCAGATTTAGGACTGAGTTGAGGAAAAACTTCTTCACACAAAGGGTTGTGAATCTGTGGAATTCCCTGCCCAGTGAAGCAGTTGAGGCTACCACATTGAATGTTTTTAAGGCAAGGATAGATAAATTTTTGAACAGTAAAGGAATTAAGGGTTATGGTGAGTGGGCGGGTAAGTGGAGCTGAGTCCACGAAAAGATCAGCCATGATCTTATTGAATGACGGAGCAGGCTCAAGGGGCCAGATGGCCTACTCCTGCTCCTAGTTCTTATGTTCTTAACACACAGTGGTAGCCATGTGTACCATCTACAAGATGCACTGCAGCCACTAACCAAGCCTCCTTCAACAACATCTTACTAACCTGTGACCTCAATCACCTTGAAGGATAAGGACAACAGATACATGGGAACATCACCATCAGCACGTTCCCCTCCAAGCCACACATCACCCTAACTTGGAATCATACCGCCAATCCTTCACTTTCGCTGGGTCAAAACTCTTCCCTAACAGCACTGTGCGTGTACTTAAACCACGTGAACTGCAACGGTTCAAGAAAGCAGCTCACCACCATCTTTTCAAGGACAATTAGGGGCGGTTAATAAAAATGCTGGCCTGGTTAGTGACGTCCACATCCTGTGAAAGAATAAATACAAAAGAAATATTGCAGTAGCAGAATGATTGCCATTGGCTATGACCACCAGGGGACTTCTGTGTGAACCACGTAGTGGCTGCAAAGGAAAGTATGCAGAATAGATAAGGGGAAACCATTGAATGTGGTATATTTAGATTTTCAGAAGACTTTTGAAAAGATCCCATACAGAATGTTAGGAAACACAATTAGAGCACATGGGACTCAGGGGAACATGCTTATCAGGATTGAAAACTGGTTAATGGACAGAAAGCGGAGAATAGGAATAAATGTGTCATTTTCAGGTTGGCAAGCTCTTACTAATGGGGTACGACAAGGATCAATTGGAGCCTGGGCAGCTTCACCTGCCCCAATGTGAAATTATGGAGAAGTCAGTGTGGGCGTGAACCCAGCCCACCCGAAGAATTTTACACTCATCCCCCGTCTACAAACCTGTTGGCGTAGAAAGTAAAATGCTGCCTACAGAGTAAATTGTCAGAAGCTGGGAATTGTTGAACTCCAAAGGACTTTGATGTCCTTGTTCATGATTCATGGTAAGTTAAGATGCAGGTACAGCAAGAAATTAAGAAGGCAGATGGGAAGTAGGTGTTTATTACAAGAGGATTTGTATATAGGAGTTAAGATGTCTCACTGCAATTGTATAGAGCCTTGGTGAGTCTGCACCTGGAGCATTGTGTGCAGATTTGGTCCTTACCTGAGGAAAGATACACTTGCAGGAGAGAAAGTGCAACAAAGGTTCAGCAGACTGATTCCTGGGGTGGAGTGATTGTCCTGAGAGGATTGACTAAATAGAAACATAGACTGGGCATTTATTCTCTGGAGTTTAGAAGAACGAAAAATGATCTGAATCAAACATGGAAAATTCCTACAAGGCTTGACAGTGTAGAAGTTGGAAGAATGTTTTCCTTGGCTGGGGGTCCAGAACCAGGGATCAGTCTCAGAATATGGGGCAGGCCATTTAGGGCTGAGATGGAGAATTTCTTCACTCAGAGGGTGGTGAATCTTTGGAACTCTCTGCCCCAGATGGCTGTAGAGGCTCAGTCGTTGAGTATGTTCAAGACAGTGATCTACAAGTTTCTACCTATTATAAACATCAAGGATACATGGATAGTGCTGGAAAATGGTGTTGAAGAAGAAAATTAGCTATGATTTAATTGAATGATTGAGTGGGTTCGAAGGGCTGAATTGCCTACTCCTGTTCCTATTTCTTATCTTATATTATCTACACAGATAAACTTTTGGTACCAGTTTTGGGGCTAGGTCATTGGTGTACAACTTGAACAGGGTTTGGGCTAAGACATTCCCCTGGATTAACCCAGTTACCTGTTTCTTCCAGTCTCTAGTCTTGCCACTCATATGCATCCCTAACTGTCTGTCCCACAGGAGCAGTTCAATGCTATCAGTAAACACAGGAAGGGAGAACTCTTGATATTTGAAAAATAGGCAAGTGTTCCAGACTGCATTGTTTGCTGCAGTGAGGTCAAAGAAATGCTGGCAATGGGTCAATGTTCTCATCACACCATCTGTCAGCATCCAGCTTACATAGAAACATAGAAACCCTACAGTGCAGAAGGAGGCCATTCGGCCCATCGAGTCTGCACCGACCACAATCCCACCCAGGCCCTACCCCCCATATTTTACCCGCTAATCCCTCTAACCTACGCATCCCAGGACTCTAAGGGACAATTTTTAACCTGGCCAATCAACCTAACCCGCACATCTTTGGACTGTGGGAGGAAACCGGAGCACCCGGAGGAAACCCACGCAGACACGAGGAGAATGTGCAAACTCCACACAGACAGTGACCCGAGCCGGGAACCGAACCCAGGACCCTGGAGCTGTGAAGCAGCAGTGCTAACCACTGTGCTACCGTGCCGCCCTTACATTGAAGAACCCAATGATCTTCTGAGCAAACTGAGTACAAGTCTGTACTTGAAGCATCCCAGTATCACAGAATCAAAACCAAGAGCAATATGCAATGGAGGGCATGAGGGCCATAGGGTTGGGTGTAGGGGCAGAGGTTGGCATTAGGGGACATGGCCAATACCTTTCAAACTTACCTTTCAAAAGGTTCCCTCATCCAGACTATGGTTCACAACACCTCTGATGGGTCGTGAACCTTGAGTCCTTGAAAAGCTTGCCTGACTCCATGAAAATTGTGGAGGGTGTGGTGAGCCATAGATGGTTACCACTATGGGTACTTGTATATATGTTACTCTTGTTACTGTTGGGGTTAGGGTTGGGGTGTTCCACCTGTTAGCATTGTTCTGTGGTACACTCCGTTTGGCTCCGCCTTCTTACAGGAGTATAAAGGTCACTGCTACTTCCTAGTAGCCCTTAGTCTGGGATAGTATTGTTAAGCAGTATGCTCTATTCTTGTTGTGAATAAAAGCCTTTATTCCCGGGTACGTCCTAGCCTCCCGTGTGAATTAATCGCGCATCAGAGGGCGAAGAGATGCTTATCCCTGCAATGGAGCCAGCCAGGCTAGGATTGCAGGGCGTGGACTCTCGACCCACAGCAGTCCGCACAACTACCCTGCACTGGTGAAAACTGGGGAGGCCAGAATGCCAGCATCAGTTCCCAGCCACATTACTAAAGGTCAACGGAATCTCCTCAACTCCACAAAAATCCAGCTTAATGTATCCTCTTTCCAAACCTTCAGTTGTTCCCCTATGTCTTTATTCATGCATGGAGTCTCACTGGTGTTCATTTTGTCCTTTCATTTCAGTGGAATATATTTTTCCTCACTACACTGAACACTTATTTAAATGTTTCTCCATCGTTGTTTGCCAATATTGTGCACGTTCTATTTTCTTAGATTCTATTCTTAACACCTTAAAATCAGCTTTTCTCCAATCCATTAACTTGGTTTTCAACGTACTTATGTCCTATTGCCTCCAGATTCAACAATTCAGATGGTCTTCTAGCTGGCCTCCTACTCTGCATGTTATACAATCTTCAGCTCATCCAAATATTTTGCTATCTGTGTCCTAATTTGCACCAATATCTGTCCATCCACCACACCTGTCCTTTTTGACATATGGCAGCTTCTGGCTCTCCAGTATTCCATTTTAGAGTTCTTAATCTCAAATTAAATTCCCATCACGCCCTTATAACTCCCTATCCTGTAATTTCCTCCAGTCCTACAACTCTCCCCAGCCAAACTCTGTTCCTCCAACTTTCCCCGCTTGCCTCATTATTAACTACACAACGCAACACAATAACACAAGAAATAGAAGGAATAGGCCACCAGCTCCTTCAAATCTGCCTCACTATTTAATATGATCACGGCTGATATGCCGGCCCCAGCTCCTTTTCTGTGCCATTTGCCCATAGCCCTCTCTTCCTCAAACTATCAAATATTTATCCAGCTCCACTTTAAATACTTCTTATGATCCAGCCTCCACCACTCTTTGGAGCAGAGATTCACCACCCTCTGTGAGGAGAAATTTCTACACCCCTCAGTTTTAAATGACCTGCTGGTCATGAAACTACGATGTTTTGAGTCATCTAGGTTCAAACTCTGAAACACCTTCCCTAATCCACAGATAACGGGAGGGGCTACAAGCTATGCCAGGCATTTATAGCTGTTCTGACCTGTGTCACAGACACTGTGTGCTATCAGGGGTCAATAAATTTATTCAGTGGACTGGGAGACAGTGAAGGCATATGGTGTGGAAACATTCATGGAGATCTGAATTTATCTTTCATTGAGGCAGCAATTGAGAGGTGACCCAAGGGCTGCATAGTCTTGTATTTTCATGTTTCCATCATTTTGATGAAATCACTGGTAACTATGTCGATCCTATCATACAGATTTTAATAACTCAGGTTATCCTGCAGAAGTTGGAATGTTGCATATTCTGCACTCTGACAGTTGTACGTTACTAAGCATAAGTTGATGACTTACTTTATGGTGACAAGGAGAAAACATGTCACTCAGTAGCTGTTTGCAGTGAGTCTCTGCATAACTGAAGCCTTGCTGCATTTCAGGTTTTACTGCTTGAGGTTTGCACTGTAATAGAAAAGCATGAATATAGATTCAACCAGATTTGAACTGACAAGAACACAAGAAATAGAAGCAGGAGTAGGCCTGGCCCAGGTCCTTCAAGCCTGCCCTGCCATTCAATATGATTATGGCTGATCTACGTCAGCCTCAACTCCTTTTCTGTGCTATTTCCCCATAGCCCTCTGTTCCTCGATCTATCAAATATTTATCCACCTTCACTTTAAATACTTCTAATGATCCAGCCTCCAGCACCCTTTGGAATAGAGAATTCCAGAGATTCACCACCCTCTGTGAGAAGAAATTTCTACAAACTTTACGATATCATTTTTGAGGTAAGAGGACCAAAACTGCACCCAGTATTCCAGCTGACTGTGTGGAGTTTTCACATTCTCCCCGTGTCTGCGTGGGTTTCCTCCGGGTGCTCCGGTTTCCTCCCACAGTCCAAAGATGTGTGGGTTCGGTGGAGTGGCCGTGCTAAATTGAACCTTGAGCCGGAATTTTACCGGCCTGCCTGCCACAGGAATCGGAGCGGGTGAGGGGCGGAGCATGGGAAGGTCCATTGACCTCGGGCAGGACTTTACTGTTTCAGGACGAGCGAGGCCTTATAATTCCTGTCCTTAGTGTCCCAAGAAGTGTAGGTTAGGGATAAGGCCTGGGTAAGATGCTCCTGTCAGAGAGTCGGTGTAGACTCGATGGGCTGAATAGCCTCCTTCTGCACTGTTGGGATTCTATGATGCAAAACCTTCCTATTTTTAAACTCTTCAAACCCCTTTGCAATGAAGGCCAAAATGCCATTTGCCTTCTTAACTACTTGTTGGACCTGCCTGTTAGCTTTCTGTGATTCATGCACGAGAACACCTAGATCCCTCTGCTCTTCACTCACCTGCAGTCTCTGTCCATTTACATAAGAACATAAGAACGAGGAGCAGGAGTAGGCCATCTGGCCCCTCGAGCCTGCTCCGCCATTCAATAAGATCATGGCTGATCTTTTTGTGGACTCAGCTCCACTTACCCGCTCGCTCACCATAACCATTAATTCCTTTACTGTTCAAAAATTTATCTATCCTTGCTTTAAAAACATTAAATGAGTTAGCCTCAACTGCTTCACTGGGCAGGGGATTCCACAGATTCACAACCCTTTGGGTGAAGAAGTTCCTCCTCAACTCAGTCCTAAATCTGCTTCCCCTTATTTTGAGGCTATGCCCCCTAGTTCTAGTTTCACCCGCCAGTGGAAACAGCCTCCTTGCTTCTATCTTATCTATTCCCTTCATAATCTTATATGTTTCTGTAAACTCTCCCTCATTCTTCTGAATTCCAATGAGTATAGCCCCAGTCTATTCAGTCCCTCCTCATAAGCCAACCCTCTCAACTGTGGAAACAACCTAGTGAATCTCCTCTGCACCCCCTCCAGTGCCAGTATATCCTTTCTCAAGTAAGGAGACCAAAACTGTACACAGTACTCCAGGTGTGGCCTCACCAGCACCTTATACAGCTGCAACATAACCTCGCTGTTTTTAAACTCCATCTCTCCAACAATAAAGGACAAAATTCCATTTGCCTTCTTAATTACCTGCTGCACCTGCAAACCAAGTCCTTGAGATTCCTGCACAAGGACACCCAGGTCCCTCTGCACAGCAGCATGCTGCAATTTTTTACCATTTAAATAACAATCCATTTTGCTGTTATGCCTACCAAAATGGATGACCTCACATTTACCAACATTGTACTCCATCTGCCAGACCCTCGCCCACTCACTTAGACTATCTATATCCTTTTGCAGACTTTCAGCGTCCTTTGCACACTTTGCTCTTCCACCCATCTGAGTGTCATCTGCAAATTTTGACACACTACACTTGGTCCCGAACTCCAAATCATCTATGTAAATCGTAAACAATTATTGAGAAAATAATCTGCCTTTTGATTCCTTCTACTGAAGTGCATGACCTCACACTTCCCCACATTAAACTCCATTTGCCAGGTTTACGCCCAGACACCCAGCCTATCTATATCCTGTTGTAGAATCACAGTATCCTCATTGCCACCTGTCCTTCCACCTATCTTCATATAAGAACATAAGAAATAGGAGCAGGAGTAGGCCATCTAGCCCCTCGAGCCTGCCCCGCCATTCAATAAGATCATGGCTGATCTGACGTGGATCAGTACCACTTACCCGCCTGATCCCCATAACCCTTAATTCCCTTACCGATCAGGAATCCATCCATCCGCGCTTTAAACATATTCAGCGAGGTAGCCTCCACCACCTCAGTGGGCAGAGAATTCCAGAGATTCACCACCCTCTGGGAGAAGAAGTTCCTCCTCAACTAACCGACCCCCCTTTATTTTGAGGCTGTGTCCTCTAGTTTTAACTTCCTTACTAAGTGGAAAGAATCTCTCCGCCTCCACCCTATCCAGCCCCCGCATTATCTTATAAGTCTCCATAAGATCCCCCCTTCATCCTTCTAAACTCCAACGAGTACAAACCCAATCTCCTCAGCCTCTCCTCATAATCCAAACCCCTCATCTCCGGTATCAACCTGGTGAACCTTCTCTGCACTCCCTCCAATGCCAATACATCCTTCCTCATATAAGGGGACCAATACTGCACACAGTATTCCAGCTGCGGCCTCACCAATGCCCTGTACAGGTGCATCAAGACATCCCTGCTTTTATATTCCATCCCCCTCGCAATATAGGCCAACATCCCATTTGCCTTCTTGATCACCTGTTGTACCTGCAGACTGGGCTTTTGCGTCTCATGCACAAGGACCCCCAGGTCCCTTTGCACGGTAGCATGTTTTAATTTGTTTCCATTGAGATAGTAATCCCATTTGTTATTATTTCCTCCAAAGTGTATAACCTCGCATTTCTCAACGTTATACTCCATTTGCCATATCCTCGCCCACTCACTCAGCCTGTCCAAATCTCTCTGCAGATCTTCTCCGTCCTCCACACGATTCACTTTTCCACTTATCTTTGTGTCGTCTGCAAACTTCGTTACCCTACACTCCGTCCCCTCCTCCAGATCATCTATATAAATGGTAAACAGTTGCGGCCTGAGTACCGATCCCTGCGGCACGCCACTAGTTACCTTCCTCCAACCGGAAAAACACCCATTTATTCCGACTCTTTGCTTCCTGTCGGATAGCCAGTCCCCAATCCACTTTAACACACTACCCCCAACTCCGTGTGCCCTAATCTTCTTCAGCAGCCTTTTATGGGGCACCTTATCAAACGCCTTTTGGAAATCCAAAAACACCGCATCCACCGGTTCTCCTCCATCAACCGCCCTAGTCACATCTTCATAAAAATCCAACATGTTCGTCAAGCACGACTTTCCCCTCATGAATCCATGCTGCGTCTGATTGATCGAACCATTTCTATCCAGATGCCCTGCTATCTCCTCTTTAATAATGGATTCCAGCATTTTCCCTACTACAGACGTTAAGCTGACCGGCCTATAGTTACCCGCCTTTTGTCTCCTTCCTTTTTTAAACAGCGGCGTAACATTAGCCGTTTTCCAATCAACCGGCACTACCCCAGAATGCAACGAGTTTTGATAAATAATCACTAACGCATCCACTATTACCTCTGACATTTCTTTCAATACCCTGGGATGCATTCCATCCGGACCCGGGGACTTGTCCACCTTCAGTCCCATTAGTCTACCCAGCACTGCCTCTCTGGTAACATTAACTGTATTAAAGTATTGTTCCTGCTGCCAACCCTCTATCGTTAATATTTGGCAAACTATTTGTGTCCTCCACCGTGAAGACCGACACAAAAAACTTATTTAAAGACTCAGCCATATCCTCATTTCCCACTATTAACTCCCCCCTCTCGTCCTCCAAGGGTCCAACATTCACTCTAGCCACTCTATTCCTTTTTATATATTTATAAAAACTTTTACTATCATTTTTTATATTAATTGCTAGCCTAGCTTCATAGTCTATCCTTCCTTTCTTTATCGCTTTCTTAGTCTCTCTTTGTTGTTTCTTAAATTTTTCCCAATCACTTGTTTCTCCACTATTTTTGGCCACTCTGTACGCAGCTGTTTTTATTTTAATACTCTCCTTTATTTCCTTCGTTATCCACGGCTGGTTCTCCCTTTTCTTACAATCCTTGTTTTTTGCTGGAATATATTTTTGCTGAGAACTGAAAAGGATCTCCTTAAAAATCCTCCACTGTTCCTCAGCTATCCTACCTGCCAGCCTGCTCTCCCAGTCTACCTTCGCCAATTCATCCCTAGTTCTAGTTTAAATTCTCCTCAGTAGCCTTAGCCAACCTACCGGCCAGGATATTGGTCCCCCTGTGATTCAAGTTCCACCCGTTTTTTGTATACAGATCACCCCTGCCCCTAAAGAGGTCCCAATGGTCCAGGAACCTGAATCCCTGCCCCCTGCACCAGTCCCTCAGCCACACATTCATCCTCCACCTCACTCCATTCCTGCCCTCACCTTCCCGTGGCACAGGCAGTAATCCTGAGATTACTACCTTTGCTTTCCTCTTTCTCAGCTGTCTCCCTAATTCCCTGTACTCCCTTTTCATGACCCCTTCTCCCTTCCTACCCACATCAGCGGTACCAATATGTACCGCTACCTCAGGCTCCTCTCCCTCCCACCTCAGGATTTCCGGGGCGCGACTAGCGACATCCTGGATCCCGGCCCCAGGGAGGCAGACCACCATGCGAGAATCCCGCCTACCTCCGCAGAAACGCCTGTCTGTCCCCTTCACCATCGAGTCCCCGATTAATACCGCCTTCCTCCTCTTTTCCTTAGCCCTCTGAGTTACAGGGCTGGACTCCACTGCGGAGACACGGCCACTGCTGCTTCCCCCAGGCGGGCTGTCCCCCCCAGCAGTACTCAAGCAGGAGTACTTGTTGTGCAGGGGCAAATCCACCGGGGTGCTCTCAACCACCCTAGCCTTACCCTTCCTGGCCGTCACCCACTTGGCCTCCTCCCGTGGCCCTGGTGTGACCACCTGATGATAGCTCTTGTCTATCACCTCCTCATTCTCCCTCATCAGCCTAAGATCCTCGAGCTGTAGTTCCAGCTCCCTAACACGGTCTCTCAGGAACCGCAGCTCGACACACCCCTCACAGATGTGGATGTCCGGGAGGCAAGATGCCTCCAGGACCTCCCACATCCTACACTGGGAACAACACACTGGTTTCACACTCATACTGGACACTTTATGTCAAGTAAGACAGTGAAAAGTTAATAAGAGTGTGAGGAAACAAAAACTCACCCCTGCTCGTCCAAGCCCTGTGAGCCAAAGCCCTGACAGCTCACTCAACTTCCCACTCACTCTGCTGCCCGCTACGATGCTGCCCGCTGTATACTTTGGTGCACTTTTAAACCCTCCAAAAACTTCCCCTGGCCTCTCCTGGCCTGACTTCCGGTTTTGAAAAAAACCTCCGATTTTAAACCCAAAATTAACCTCAGCCTGCTCCTGGGAACAATGAATCAGCAAATATCATCAGCAAATTTGGAAACCTTACATTCTGTTCCTTCCTCCAGATCATGATTGTAAATGGTGAACAATAGCGGGCCAAGAACTGATCCCTGCGGTACTCCAATAGTTACATCTTTCCACTCTGAAAAGGACCCATTCATTCCAATCTCTGTTTATTATGTGACATGATGTGGAGATGCTGGCGTTGGACTGGGGTAAGCACAGTAAGTCGTCTCACAACACCAGGTTAAAGTCCAACAAGTTTATTTGGTAGCAAAAGCCACTAGCTTTTGGAGTGCTGCTCCTTCATCAGGTAAGTGGGAGTTCTGTTCACAAACAGGGCATATAAAGACACAAACTCAATTTACAAAATAATGGTTGGAATGCGAGTCTTTACAGGTAATCAAGTCTTAAAGGTACAGACAATGTGAATGGAGAGAGGGTTAAGCACAGGTTAAAGAGATGTGTATTGTCTCCAGCCAGGACAGTTAGTGAGATTTTGCAAGCCCAGGCAAGTCGTGGGGGTTACAGATAGTGTGATATGAACCCAAGATCCCGGTTGAGGCCGTCCTCATGTGTGCGGAACTTGGCCATCAGTTTCTGGTCAGCGATTCTGCGCTGTTATGTGTCGTGAAGGCCGCCTTGGAGAACGCTTACCCGAAGATCAGAAGCTGAATGCCTGTGACTGCTGAAGTGTTTCCCAACAGGAAGAGAACACTCTTGTCTGGTGATTGTTGAGTGGTGTTCATTCATCCGTTGTCGTAGCATTGTCAATGAAAAAATTGCCCCTCTGGACGCTTTTGTATCTCCCACTCTCAGCTTAACCATATGCCCTCTAGTTTTAGACTCCCCTCTTTTCTTTGGGAAAAGATGTTGACTATCAAGCTGATCTATGCCCCTCATTATTTTATAGACCTCTAGAAGATCATAGAATCATAGAAACCCTACAGTACAGAAAGAGGCCATTCAGCCCATCGAGTCTGCACCGACCACAATCCCACCCAGGCCCCACCCCCATATCCCTACATATTTTACCCACTAATCCCTCTAACCTACGCATCTCAGGACACTAAGGGGCAATTTTTAGCACAGCCAATCAAACTAACCCGCACATCTTTGGACTGTGGGAGGAAACCGGAGCACCCGGAGGAAACCCACGCAGACACAAAGAGAATGTGCAAACTCCACACAGACCTAAGCCTCTTGCGCTCCAGGGAAAATGTCCCAGTCTATCCAGGCTCTCTTTAGAATTCAAACCATCAAGTGGTGGTGATCTTTCAGGAATCACTGGAGGCAGGGAGGGACCAGAGGACTGGAAAGTAGCGAATGTAACACCGCTGTTTAAGAAGGGAGGGAGATAGCAGACGGGAAATTATAGGCCGGTTTGCCTGACTTCGGTCATTGGCAAGATTTTAGAGTCCATTATTAAAGATGAGATCGCAGAGTACTTGGAAGTGCACGATAAAGTTGGACTGAGTCAGCACAGCTTTGTCAAGCGGAGGTCATGTCTGACAAATCTGTTAGAGTTCTTTGAGGAGGTAGCAAGGAAGTTAGATAAAGGAGAACTAGTGGATGTGATTTATTTAGATTTCGAGAAGGCCTTTGACAAGGTGCCGCATAGAAGACTGTTGAATAAGTTAAGAGCCTATGGTGTTAATGATAAGATCCTGGCACGGATAGAGGATTGATTGACTGGCAGAAGGCAGAGAGTGGGAATAAAGGGGTCTTTCTCAGGATGGCAGCCGGTGACTAGTGGTGTGCCTCAGGGGTCAGTGCCGGGGCCACAATTTCTCACAAATATACATTAACGATTTGGAGGAAGGAACTCAAGGCACTGTTGCTAAGTTTGCAGATGATACAAAGATATGTAGGGGGACAGGTAGTATTGAGGAAGCAGGGGGGCTGCAGAAGGACTTGGACGGGTTTGGAGAGTGAGCAAAGAAGTGGCAGATGGAATACAATGTGGAAAACTGAGGTGATGCACTTTGGAAGGAGGAACCAGAGGGCACAACCTCAGGCTAAAGAGCAGAACCTTTAAAACAGAGATGAGGAGGAATTTCTTCAGGCAGAGAGTGGTGAATCTGTGGAACTCTTTGCCGCAGAAGGCTGTGGAGGCCAGGGATCGGTGCTAGGCCCTCTGGTTCTAGTTTTTCCTACTAGTGGAAACATCCTCTCCACGTCCACTCAATCCAGGCCTTATATATCCTCTAAGTTACAATAAGATCCCCCCCTCATTCTTCTAAATTCCAACGAGTACAGACCCAGAGTCCTCAACCGTTCCTCACACAACAAGCTCTTCATTCCAGGGATCATTCTTGTGAACCTCCTCTGGACCCTTTCCAAGGCCAGCACATTGTTCCTTGGTATGGGGCCCAAACCTGCTCACAGTACTCCAAATGGGGTCTGACCAGAGCCTTATATAGCCTCAAAAGTACATTCCTGCTCTCGTATTCTATCCCTCTCGACATGAATGCAAACATCGCATTCGCCTTCCTAACTGCCGACTAAACCTGCATGTTAACCTTAATATTAATGATTTAGATAAGACTTCAGGAGGTATGGTTAGTAAGTTTGCAGATGACACCAAGATTGGTGGCATAGTGGACAGTGAAGAAGGTTATCTCCGATTGCAACGGGATCTTGATCAATTGGACCAATGAGCTGATGAATGGCAGATGGAGTTTAAATTAGATAAATGCGAGGTGATGCATTTTGGTAGATCGAATCAGGGCTGTACTTACTCAGTTAATGGTAGGGCAGACCTTAAGACAGAGATAAATAGGTTCTTGATTAATAACGGGATCAAGGGTTATGGGAAAAAGACAGGAGAATGGGGATGAGAAAAAAAAAACAGCCATGATTGAATGCTGGAGCAGACTCGATGGGCCGAGTAGCCTAATTCTGCTCCTAGGTCTTATGGTCTAAGTCCCGGTAGCATCCTAGTAAATCTTTTCTGCACTCTTTCTAGTTTAATAATATCCTTTCTATAATAGGGTGACCAGAACTGCACACAGTATTCCAAGTATGGCCTTACCAATCTCTTGTACAACTTCAACAAGCCGTCCCAACTCCTGTGTTCAATGTTCTGACCAATGAAACCAAGCATGCCGAATGCCTTCTTCACCACTCTGTCCACCTGTGACTCCACTTTCAAGGAGCTATGAACCTGTACCCCTAGATCACTTTGTTCTATAACTTTCTCCAATGCCCTAATAGGGAAAGCTATCAAGACCCGGGGATTTATCAGCACACCGTTCTGGCCGCTTACGTTGGCGAGATTCTTCAGTCCTGCCGGCAGCACAGCCCCCCATCCCTGTTTTCATAACTTGTTATTGGTCAAAATGCTGTAACTCTCTCTCTGACAGCACTATGGGTGTTCTTAGACCACAAGGACTGCAATGGTTCTAGAAGGCAGCTTGCCTCCACCGTTTCAAGGGCAATTAGGGATGGGCAATAAACGTTGGCCTAGCCAGCGATAATCCTGTCCCGTAAATGATTTCAAAAAGATTTGAAGAAGCGGTTCGCAAGGTGTCAGAGATCCTTGGGTACCAGCAACCTTAGGCACACTTAGTCAACTCTTAATACAAACAGCACTGGACACCATACATTCCATGTGCCCCCCTTGTAATTGACACTTCCACCCTGGAAGAAAGCCTCTAACTATCCACACAGTCTATACCTCTATTAGGTCTCCCCTCAGCCTCCGTTTTTACAGTGAAAACAATCCTAGTTTATTCAGCCTCTCCTCATAGTCAACACCCTCGAGACCAGGCAACATTCTTGTGAACCTTTTTTGCACTCTCTCCAAAGCTTCCACATCCTTCTGGTAGTGTGGCAACCAGAACTGCACACAATACTCCAAATGTAGCCGAACCATGGTTTAATATAGCTGCAACATGATTTCCCAACTCTGTACTCAACGCCTCAGCTGATGAAGGCAAGCATGCCAGGCAGGATAGAGGGGGATGTAAAAGGGGTGGGGGAGTTGCACTACTGGTTAAGGAGAATATCACAGCTGCACTGTGGGAGGACACCTAGGAGGGCTCGTACAGCGAGGCAATATGGGTAGAGCTCAGGATTAGGAAAGGTGTAGTCACAATGTTGGGGGTTTACTATAGGCCACCTAACAGCCAGCGGGAAATAGAGGAACAGATATGTAGGCAGATTTTGACAAGGTGTAAAAGTAACAGGGTTGTTGTGGTGGGAGATTTTAATTTCCCCTATATTGACTGGGACTCACTTAGTGCTTGGGGCGTGGATGGGGCAGAGTTTGTAAGGAGCATCCAGGAGGGCTTCTTGAAACAGTATGTAGGTAGTCCAACGAGGGAAGGGGCCGTACTGGGCCTGGTATTGGGGAATGAGCCCAGCCAGGTGGTCGATGTTTCAGTTGGGGAGCAGTTAGGGAACAGTGACCACAATTCAGTAAGCTTTAAGGTACTGATGGATAAAGATAAGTGTAGTCCTCAAGTTAAGGTGCTAAATTGGAATATTGTGTACAGTTCTGGTCACCTCACGATAAGAAGGATGTGGAAGCGCTGGAAAGAGTGCAGAGGAGATTTACCAGGATGCTGCCTGGTTTGGAGGGTAGGTCTTATGAGGAAAGGTTGAGGGAGCTGGGGCTGTTCTCTCTGGAGAGGAGGAGGCTGAGGGGAGACTTAATAGAGGTTTATAAAATGATGAAGGGGATAGATAGAGTGAACGTTCAAAGACTATTTCCTCGGGTGGATGGAGCTATTACAAGGGGGCATAACTATACGGTTCGTGGTGGGAGATATAGGAAGGATATCAGAGGTAGGTTCTTTACGCAGAGTGTGGTTGGGGTGTGGAATGGACTGCCTGCAGTGATAGTGGAGTCAGATACTTTAGGAACATTTAAGCGGTTATTGGATAGGCACATGGAGCACACTGGGATGATAGGGAGTGGGATAGCTTGATCTTGGTTTCAGATAAAGCTCGGCACAACATCGTGGTCCGAAGGGCCTGTTCTGTGCTGTACTGTTCTATGTTCTATGTTCTAAATTGAGGGAAGGCTAATTATAACAATATTAGGCAGGAACTGAAGAATGTAGATTGGGGGCAGATGTTTGAGGGCAAATCAACATCTGGCATGTGGGAGGCTTTCAAGTGTAAGTTGATAGGGATTCAAGACCGGCACATTCCTGTAAGGATGAACATAGAACATAGAAAAGCTACAGCACAAACAGGCCCTTTGGCCCACAAGTTGCGCCGAACATGTCCCTACCTACTAGGCTTATCTTTACCCTTCTATCTTACTAACTTCCATGAACTTATCCAAAAGTCTCTTAAAAGACCCGATCGAATCCGCCTGCACCACCAGGTGAAGGAGAAGTATGGCAAGTTTTGGGAACCTTGGATAACGAGAGATATTGTGAGCTGAGTCAAAGAGAAAAAGGAAGCATTTGTCAAAGCTAGGAGGCTGGGAACACACAAAGCAAGTGTGGAATACAAGGAAAGTAGAAAGAAACTTAAGCAAGGAGTAAGAAGGGCTAAAAGGGGTCATGAAAAAGCATTGGCCAGCAGGATTAAGGAAAATCCCAAGGCTTTCTATACCTATATAAAGAGCAAGAGGGTAGCCAGGGAGAGGGTTGGCCCACTCAAGGACTAGGGAGGGAATCTATGTGTGGAGCCAGAGGAAATGGGCGAGGTATTAAATGACTACTTTGCGTCAGTATTCACGAAAGAGAAGGACTTGGTGGATGATGAGTCTGGGAAAGGATGTGTAGATAGTTTGAGTCATGTTGAGATCAAAAAGGAGGAGGTATTGGGGTTCTTGTGAAACATCAAGGTAGACAAGTCTCCAGGGCCTGATGGGATTTACCCCAGAATACTGAGAGAGGCAAGGGAGGAAATTGCTGGGGCCTTGAGAGAAATCTTTGTATCCTCACTGGCTACAGGGGAGGTCCCAGAGGATTGGAGAATAGCCAATGTTCTTCCCTTGTTTAAGAAGGGTAGCAAGAATAATCCAGGTAATTACAGGCCGGTGAGCCTTACATCAGTGATAGGGAAATTATTGGAGAGGATTCTTCGAGACAGGATTTATTCCCACTTGGCAATAAGTGGACGTATTAGTGAGAGGCAACATAGTTTTGTGAATGGGAGGTCGTGTTTCACGAACTTGATCGAGTTTTTCGAGGAAGTGACGAAGATGATTGATGAGGGTAGGGCAGTGGATGTTGTCTACATGGACTTCGGTAAGGCCTTTGACAAGGACCCTCGTGGCAGACTGGTGCAGAAGGTGAAGTTGCATGGGATCAGAGGTGAGCTGGCAAGGTGGATACAAAACTGGCTCGGTCAAAGAATGATGTGGAGATGCCGGCGTTGGACTGGGGTAAACACAGTAAGAGTTTTAACAACACTAGGTTAAAGTCCAACAGATTTCCACTCCATCTGCCGAAGGAGCAGCGCTCCGAAAGCTAATGGTATTTGCTACCAAATAAACCTGTTGGACTTTAACCTGGTGTTGTTAAAACTCTTACTCGGTCAAAGAAGACAGAGGGTAGCAGTGGAAGGGTGCGTTTCTGAATGGAGGGCTGTGACAAGTGGTGTTCCTCAAGGATCAGTGCTGGGACCGTTGCTGTTTGTAATATATATAAATGATTTGGAGGAAGATGTAACTGGATTGATTAGTAAGTTTGCAGACGACACAAAGGTTGGTGGATTTGCGGATAGTGATGAGGACCATCAGAGGATACAGCAGGATATAGATCAGTTGGAGACTTGGGCGGAGAGATGGCAGCTGGAGTTTAATCCGGACAAATGTGAGGTAATGCATTTTGGAAGGTCAAATACAGATAGGAAATATACAGTAAATGGCAGAACCCTTAAGAATATTGATAGGCAAAGGGATCTGGGTGTTCAGGTACACAGGTCACTGAAAGTGGCAATGCAGGTGGAGAAGGTAGTCAAGAAGGCATACGGCACGCTTGCCTTCATCGGCCGGGGTACTGAGTTTAAAAATTGGCAAGTCATGTTGCAGCTTTGTAGAACCTTAGTTAGGTCGCACTTGGAATATAGTGTTCAATTCTGGTCGCCACACTACCAGAAGGATGTGGAGGCTTTGGAGGGTACAGAAAAAAATTACCAGAAAGTTGCCTGGTATGGAGGGCATTAGCCATGAGGAGAGGTTGGAGAAACTTTGTTTGGACTCACTGGAGCGACGGAGGTTGAGGGGAGACCTGATGGAAGTCTACAAGATTATGCGAGGCATGGACAGAGTGAATAGTCAGAAGCTTTTTCCCAGGGTGGAAGAGTCAATTACTGGGGGGCACAGGTTTAAGGTGTGAGGGGCAAGGTTTAAAGGAGATGTAGGAGGCAGATTTTTTACATGGAGAGTGGTGGGTGCCTGGAACCCGTTGTCGGGGGAGGTCGTGGAAGCGGATACGATAGTGACTTTTAAGGGGCGTCTTGACAAGTACATGAATGAGATGGGAATAGAGGGATATGGTCTCTGGAAGAACATAGAACATAGAACATTACAGCGCAGTACAGGCCCTTCGGCCCTCAATTTTGCGCCGACCAATGGTACCAATCTAAAGCCCCTCTAATCTACACTATTCCAATATCATCCATATGTTTATCCAATATAGAAGGGTAGGGGGTTTTAGTTCAGTCGGGCAGCATGGTCGGTGCAGGCTTGGAGGGCCAAAGGGCCTGTTCCTGTGCTGTAAGTTTCTTTGTTCTTTGTTCATATGCCTTCTCAATCACCTTGGCCACCTGTGTTGCCACTTTTAGGGAATGTGGACCTGCACGCCCAGATCCCTCTGTACGTTAATATTCCTAAGGGTTCTGCCATTTACAGTATAATTCACACCTAAATTTGATCTTCCAAAATGCATTTGTCCGGATTCAACTCCATCTGCTATTTCTGTACCCAAGTCTCCAATCTATTCATATCCTGTTGAATCCTCTGACAATCCCCGGCACTATCAGCAACTCCGCAAATCTTCGTGTCATCCGCAAACTTACTAATCAGGCCCCCAACATTTTCCTCCAGATCATTTATATATACTACAAACAATAGAGATCCCAGCACTGATCCCTGCGGAACACCACGAGTCAGCCACCAAGAGCCAGACCTGCAATACCAGGGAGAGGCACAGAAACACTGTTTTCAATCTGGATTCCAAACAGCTTCTAACTAGCCAAACTGGATTTCCCTATGAAGGAACCACCTATCCTTGACCTATCAATCAGTCACAAACCAGACAATTCAAAAGGGTTGTAAACTCAAGGACATTGCATTAGGCCCAAATTCAAAATAAACATTGCTGCAATTATCCTGCTGCAGCAACCATAAAAGATACCGGCACAGATAGTACAGCAACAAGCACAAGAAAGGCCAGGCCCTCTTAAAAGAACTTCAGGGAAACATGATTAAAATACATTTTTTAAAGGCACAGTAGCATCACATTATATTTGTGAATGTAACTGGGTTTGAAGGAGTGCTGTATTATAAATCAAACTTTTCATATGTAATACATTTATTTTGTTGTTGAAAGGTAAGTGTCGTCCTGTGATTCTGTTCCTTCACACTTTCTAAAAAAGGTAAAAGTTACGGGGTGGGATTTTATGGCCTCGCTCGATCCGAGACTGGAAAGTCTTGCCCGAGGTCAATAGACATTCCCACTGTCCGCCCCTCGCCCACTCCGATTCCTGTGGCAGGCGGGGTGGTAGAATTCCGACATTATTCTTTTGAGCCAGGGTTTCATTCTGGGACCTCCCTGTCCAATAGTAACATTAACTGGGATCGTAACACCATCTCTAAGAAGGAAAAGCATCAGCACCCCCTTGACCATAGTTACAATAGTTGAATCTGCTACCTGTTACTATCAACATCCTGAGGATCACCATTGACTATAAGACAGCCACATAAAACCCGTGACTACTAGAACAAGAGGCTTGGGAATTCTGTGTTGCTTGACTCATTTTCTAATTCTTTAAGGTTTCTCCAGCATAATGAAATTTTCCCTATTGCCTGGGCCAGGGTGCTAAAGGCAACCAAGCAGGGCAAAGATGTCCATCTGATCATCACTGCATTCATCAGCTTAAACATTTCCTCCTTCCATTATTAATGCAGCATGATTGCAGTGTGCCCTATTTACATGATGCACTCCTGCAAGTTCCTTACCTAACAGCATGTGGGAGCGCCTTCACCACAGTGTATAAAGCAGTTCGAGGAGAAAGTCCCCCACCACTTCTCAAAGACAAATAGGGACGGGTAATAACTATCAGCCACACCACTGATGTCCTTATCTAGAGTTTTTTTAAAATGTTAGTTAAGTTGTTGGTTGTTATTCCCATCTGCCATGAAGGATGGCAGTGGGCATCACATTGTAGTTCTCTGCTCTTACCGTTGATGTAACCCACTGTTTGCCATATTCCAAACCGAGCATTTGTATGTTGTTAAGGTGAGTTGACATTGATTCATCTGCCTCTCCACAAAATCCTTGCACAAATTTCTGTGGAAGAAGAAAGATCCAAGTGTATCAGCACTCTACATTCAAAGTTGTCACATTGCAAAACTCCACATGACATTTGTTGATAAAATATTAATCCGAGCTAACAGGCTACAACGAAAACAGACAAGGAAAAATTTTTATATTTATACAGCATCTTTAACGTAAGAAACCATCCCAATGTGCCTCACTGGACCATAATAAGACAAACATTCAGCCAAAGAAGGCAATATCCAAATGGATAAATTACAGCTTGGTCAAAGAATAGTTTGAGGAATAAGTTGAGGAAAGAGATGTAGAAGCAGAGGTTTGGAGAAGGACAGCAATCAATGCTGAGGTGAAGGGAATGAGGAGTACGGAGTGAGACAATGGAAAGATGGATTGATAGAATGCTTTCACAAAGGGAGCCCACTTGGCCCATTGTGTCCATGCTGGCCCTCTGAAGAAGCAGATCACCTCTGTCCCCTCATCGGTTTGATTATTATTTTTTTTGTTTATTATGATTCAATTCTCTTTGTGAACCTCAATTGAATCTGCCTATACCACGCACTAAGGCAGCTCATTCCAGATCCTAACCACTTGCTGAGTAAAAATGCTTTTCCTCATGTCGCCATTGCTTTTTTTTGTCAATTACCTTAAAATCTGAGTCCTTGGTGCTCCTTCCACCACTGGAAACAGTTTCATCCAATCTACTCCATCCAGACCCCTCATGACTTTGAATATCTCCAACAAATCTCCTCTCAATTCTTCCTTCTCCAAGGAGAACATTGCAAACATCTCCAACATTTGTATGCAACTGAAGCTCCTCATCCCTGGAATCATTCTTGTGAATCTTTTTTCCACCCTCTCTAATGCCTTCATGTCCATTCCTCGAGTTTGTTTGGGTCAGGACATATCCCAGCATTTAATAGAACTAAAGAAATGGATTTTCTGCACACTAAGGCAGCAGGGGCAGGGAAGTTCTCAGGGGAGTACCCCCTTCCCCATATCGGGTCCCTTAATCAGGCACTACATGCCATTGAAAGGGGAATCCTACTGGTAGCCCAGAAGCAACCCTGACAGGGTTTGTCTTTTGGGATTCCCATGTCCGCTGCTGGGTGAATGGCTGCTGTGGCAGGATAAGACCATTAAGTTGACATTAATGGCCCATTTTAGAGCCTCAATTAGCAGTGGGGCATGAAGATCATCGTTAAGCCATGGACCTAATTGGACAGCGGCATGATAACAGTAGGGGCTCCACTTTCCGCCCTCTCATAAGATTCATAGAATCCTACAGTGTCGAAGGAGGCCATTCAGCCCATTGAATCAGCACAAACTCTCCTCCGAAAGAGCATCTCACCCAGGCCCAACCCCTTGCCCTATTCCTGAAACCCCATGCACTTACTATGGCTAATCCATCTAACCTAGACACCTTGGGACACTAAGGAGCAATTTAGCATGGCCAATCCACCTAACCTGCACATGTTTGGACTTTGGGAGGAAACTGGAGCACCCGAAAGAAACCTACGCAGACACGGGGAGGACATGCAGACTCCCAACCAATTAAAGACCCTTCCACCAAACTCACTCCTGAGGAGGTGGGGGGCAGTGAAGCATTTAATTCCGCTGAGGGCCACAGCTATCATTGTTGAAGCAATCTATGGGAGGACTAAATGAGATCTTGAAGTCAAATAAATTGTTGGGGAATTGAAGAGTTGCAGCAAGACACAGAGTCATGGCTGCAAAGGAATTTATAAATGAAAATCAGAGTTTAAGATTGAAAGTGTTGGTAAATCATCCCAGAATTAAAGAAAAGCCAGGCAGCGTGCCTTAATGAGTACCACCCAGTGGCTCTGACATCCATCAGTATGAGGTGTTTCAAAAGTTTAGTCATTGCACGCATAAGAACATAAGAACATAAGAAATAGGAGCAGGAGAAGGCCATCTAGCCCCTCGAGCCCCGCCATTCAATAAGATCATGGCTGATCTGAAGTGGATCAGTTCCACTTACCTGCCTGATCCCTATAACCCCTAATTCCCTTACCGATCAGGAATCCATCTATCCGTAATTTAAACATACTCAACGAGGTAGCCTCCACCACTTCAGTGGGCAGAGAATTCCAGAGATTCACCACCCTCTGAGAGAAGAAGTTTCTCTTCAACTCTGTCCTAAACTGACCCCCCTTTATTTTGAGGCTGTGCCCTCTAGTTCTAGTTTCCTTTCTAAGTGGAAAGAATCTCTCCACCTCTACCCTATCCAGCCCCTTCATTATCTTATAGGTCTCTATAAGATCCCCCCTCAGCCTTCTAAATTCCAACGAATACAAACCCAATCTGCTCAGTCTCTCCTCATAATCAACACACTTCATCTCTGGTATCAACCTGGTGAACCTTCTCTGCACTCCCTCCAAGGCCAATATATCCTTCCGCAAATAAGGGGACCAATACTGCACACAGTATTCCAGCTGCGGCCTCACCAATGCCCTGTTCAGATGCAGCAAGACATCTCTGCTTTTATATTCAACTTTTATACATCTTTTATCAGCTTTTATACTCCAGTCTTCCAGATTGCCTATCACCGCAACAGACCCACACTAGATGCCATCTCCCTGGCCCTACACTCCACACTGGAACACCTGGATAACAAGAACACTTATGTCAGCCTATTTATTGACTACAGCTCAGCCTTCGACATAATTTCAACAAAACCCACCTCCAAACTCCATGCCTAGGACTCTGCTCCTCCCTCTGCAATTGGATCCTTGGCTTCCCAACCCACAGACCACAATCAGTAAGGATAGGCAACAGCACCTCCTCCACAATTATCCTCAACGCCGGTGCCCCACAAGGCTGCGTTCTCAGCCCCCTACTATACTCCTTATACACCTATGACTGTGTGGCCAAATTCTGCTCCAACTCCATTTTCAAGTTCACTGATGAATGCACTGAAGTGGGTCGGATCTCAAACAATGATGAGACAGAGTACAGGAAAGAGATAGAGAATCTGGTGAACTGGTGCGAGGACAATAATCTCTCCCTCAATGTCAACAAAACGAAGGAACTAGTCATCGACTTCAGGAAACTTAGTGGAGGACATGCCCCTGTCTACATCAACGATGCTGAAGAGGAGATGGTTGAGAGCTTCATGTTTCTAGATGTTCAGATCACCAACAATCTGCCCTGGACCCTCCACACCGACACTATAGTTAAGAAAGCCCACTAACACCTTTGAACATATACAGTGAACTCTGAATAGAGCATTGAAGCCTAATTGTTATTTGTAAGTAGCTTGAGTGGGGTTCAACTAATGTGAAGAACCATTTTTTTAAGTTAACACTGCCTGTAAGTGAAGTGAAGTGGAGGCAGGTTCAATCGTGGCATTCAAGGGGGCATTAAATGATTACTTGAAGAGAAAAATGTGCAGGACATGGGATGGGAAGGGCACGAAACACCAAGTTTCGTTTGGAGAGCTGGTGCAGACACGATGGGCCAACTGGCCGCTTTCTGCACTGTAACAATTCTGTGATTTGTTTTTTAAGTTTTATTTTTACTAATGAGGTTCGGATGAGAAGAAGATTCCCTTCATTTCCTAAAGGCATGATTAGACTTCCAATACCCCAGGCTCACCTGCAAGGATTGCAAGGTCCTCCCGGACCTTCTTCTCCAAGACTTACCCAATGTCAGGGTATGTTCCTTCTGTCCCAACTGGAAACATCCTCGATTTGATTTGATTTATTATTGTCACATGTATTAGATTACAGTGAAAAGAATTGTTTCTTGCGCTTTATACAGACAAAGCATACTGTTTATAGAGAAGGAAAGGAGAGAGTGCAGAATGTAGTGTTTCAGTCATAGCTCGGATGTAGAGAAAGATCTACTTAATGCGAGGTAGGTCCATTCAAAAGTCTGATGGCAGCAGGGAAGAAGCTGTTCTTGAGTTGGTTGGTACGTGACCTCAGACCTATTTGTATCTTTTTCCCAATGGAAGAAGGTGGAAGAGAGAATGTCTGGGGTGCGTGGGGTCCTTAATTATGCTGGCTGCTTTGCCAAGACAGTGTAGACAGAGTCAATATAGCCCAATCCATCAGGCTGGTTTGCGTGATGGATTGGGCTATATTCACAACCTTTTGTAGTTTCTTGCGGTCTTGGGCAGAGCAGGAGCCCATACCAAGCTGTGATACAACCAGAAAGAATGCTTTCTATGGTGCACCTATAAAAGTTGGTGAGAATTGTAGCTGACATGCCAAATTTCCTTAGAAAGTAGAGGCGTTGGTGGACTTTAACTACAGTGTCCAATATAACTAACTATCCTGTCCAATATTCTGTTCCCACAAAGTTTACCAGATTCAGTCAGGTATCTGACCAGAGGCATGAACACAAGGCCTGCTCGCTGGGGCTTGCCAAGCCTCATGCTGACAAAGTCAGGCACATTTGGTATTCACTCTGTGTGCACAATTATTCAATTACCATCTTGAGTTAAGAACAAAACTGAACTAAAAAATAAGCAATTTAATGAAAATAACTAAAAGAACATTTGTAATCTCACCATGAGATTCTCTTTAATCTGAACCAAGACCTGCATGTGTAAATCCCAATATACTGTCAGGCCCACTGCAGTTTCCACAATCACATAGAAGCCAATATGAGATATTCGGAATGGATAGTTTGGCTCTTCAGAGTGGGACAATATCTGTGGCACAAAAATACATAATAATGTTCATTATTCTGGCATGTACACTCAATATGCACAAATGCTTGGTTTCATTACAACAACCATTGCCACTCATTTTGCCCTTTGTTCCATGATATCTTTGTAATTTATTCTCTCCTGCTCCCTACTCTATCCCAGACTTTTCCTTTATTTCTCCCTGCCTCCCCACTTCCAACACCATAAAACCCATCACATCTTCCTTCAATTCTGAAGAAAGTCATATTGAATTCAAAAGATTAACTGTTTCATTTGCCAGCACAGATGCTGCCAGACCCAATGGGTATTGAGAGATATTCCACCTGTTTTCAGCAAGCGGGAATGGTGAAGAGTGGCGGAGAATCAATCGGGAGTCCCAAATTGGCTTTTACATCAGTGAGATTTCCCTGCTCAATTGTTCCTATTCCCTCTCAATGACATAACAGGGATTCCAACTTTATTTACATTGGTATAAATACCATTCCCCCAAGCTGGACTGTCCATTCACATCGTCATGGGGGCACGCCAACGTTAAATACAACATGTCCCTATCATGTGTACCTGCCGAAGCAGAAGCCACAGGGGCCCACAGGTAAGTAAAGCCCCCCAGGGGGAGAGGATCATGCCCAGGCAGCACCCTGTCAAAAAATATGACGGGAAAAGCCAGCTGCAGTTGGCAAGCTATACCCAGCTTTTCCCAGCTGTGTTGACACTTGGTCCAAAAATGGCAAAGTTCTACCATTGAGTTTTTCCAACACTTCCTGTTTTATTTCAGATTTCCAGCAGCTACAGTACATTGTTTTTATTTTACAAGGTAATGCTCATTGTGTTTGTACTTACTTTATCATCTTCCTATTTCTGACAGGTTCTTTTTCAGCAGCTCAGTTGATTACATTAATAAAAATGAGCAGCTGGTTTCAGACAAACACGCAGTAATGCAAGTATTCCGACATAATAAAGTTCTCTTCCTGTATAGAAACTTCAGTTGGACGGGGTTAATTTTTAAAATTCGATCATGGGACATGGGTGTCGCTGGCCGGCCAGGATTTATTGCCCATCCCTAGTTGCCCTCGAGAAGGTGGTGAGCTCTCTTCTTGAATCACTGCAGTCCAAATGCTGTGGGTTGACCCACAATGCTGTAAGGGAGGAAATCCAGGATTTTGACCCAGGAATTGCGAAGGAACGGCGATATATTTCCAAGTCAGGGTGGTGAGTGACTTGGAGGGGAATTTGCAGGTGGTGGTGTTCCCATGTATCTGCTGCCCTTGTCCTTATAGATGGCAGTGGTTGTGGGTTTTGAAGGTGATGTCTAAGGATCTTTGGTGAATTGCTGCAGTGCATCTTGTAGATCGTACACACTGCTGCTACTGAGCGTCGATGGTCAAGGGGTTGAATGGTTGTCAATGTGGTGCCAATCAAGCGGCTGCTTTGTCCTGGATGGCATTAAGCTTCTTGAGTGTTGTTGGAGCTGCACCATCCAGGCAACTGGGGAGTATTCCATCACAGTCTTGATTTTTGCTGTGTGGATGGTGGACAGGCTTTGTGGAGTCAGGAGGTGAGTTACTTGCCGCAGTATTCCTAGCCTCAGACCTGCTCTTGTAGCCACTGTGTTGATGTGGTGAGTCCAGTTGAGTTTCTGGTCAATGGTAACCCTGTGGATGTTGGCTGTGGGGGATTCAGTGATGGTTACACCACTGAATGTCAAGGGGCGGTGGTTAGAATGTCTCTTATTGGTGATGGTCATTGCCTGGCATTTGTGTGGCGTGAATGTTACTTGCCACTTGTCAGCCCAAGCCTGGATATTGTCCAGATCTTGTTGCATTTGAACATGGACTGCTTCAGTATCTGAGGAGTCGCGAATGGTGCTGAACATTGTGTAATCATCGGTGAACATCCCCACTTCTGACCTTATAACGGAGGGAAGGTCATTGATGTTTAATTATAAGACACACGTCTTTATTATAATATGTAAATTGCCAAACTGCCTCAGTGGGAGTGTATTGATTGCCCATTCCTATCTGGCATGCTTTAAAACTGGAAGTGACTGGGTTGCAGGCTTGTTAGCATCAGGATTCAGGTTTTTTACGTTATTACCTGACTGGCCCATCTTTGGGGTTTAAAATTCTCCCCTGAATAATTCTACGTATCTTTCGTCTTTGTGCTCTGTTCCACTATTTCAGGTTCATTTTTGCTGTGGCACTGAATTTATTTTCCCTCTGAAGTCTAGAACCTGTCAAAATCCTGCAATGCATGGTTAATAACCTGACCTAGGAGAAGCATTGGTGAGCAGAGATCCCACTCTTATGCAGCAAAACTCATCTTGCCACAGGGATGTTAATGAGGCCCAAGGAACAATTTCAGATTGCAAATGGGATAAGGTGGAATGTAAAGGGAAGTTTCTCTATTGTATAGCCACATTCAGCTGCAATTTTTAGGAACATCAGGGCACTTGAAGGGAACCCATGCTCTGAGCATTCGAAAGATGCCCAGCTGGGTCATCAACATAGTTGCATTATCACCCATCTCGGGCCTGCACTCCCTTTTGGTGCACCTCGCTGCAGTGCTTACTGAGTCAACCAAGTATCTAATCCTCCTCTGAACAAACTTGCAACTCTACTTCTCTGAATAGGAATGTAAAGAGTCTTAAAAGTGAGTTAACTCACCAATTTTCTTAGAGACAGGGGAGTCAAGAATGCAGGAAGATTCCATTAGAATTTGGAATGGAGGGATATGGCTATTGGGGGGCTGGAGCTAGCAGGATAGACGTCATTGCGGACCAGCTTTCAAGCCTGTTCAGCCATTCAGCCTCCTGATTTTGATTTATCTTTTCATTCTGTTCTTTCTATTGAAGGGTTCATTTAACTTCCAGTGTCTATTTCTGAAGAACAGTCCACACTTGAGACATTAATTTATCTTGTTTTTTACCCCACCAATGCTGGTGGACCTGATGCTTATCTCCATTGTTTTCAGATTTACAGCATACACATTTCGGTTCTTTTCGTTTTATAGATTCTACTTACCTCATCCATGTTATCGAGCAGCAGCGAAACATTGTCAACTGTGATATTAACATTCTTTCTGCAGATGACACCTCCAAAATGACTGCATGCAACATTATTCACTTGAACTCTGAAGGGAACTTGAGTGGCTTGTGGAATTGACTGGCAAAACATAAAGACAAAGAGTAGAATGCAATTAAAAATCAATTTAAATGTTCTTTTAATCGGCTAGTTTTTCTCCTGAAGTATGGAAGCAGTGGAAAAACATCAACAGCAGCAGCCACTCTACAGGTTAAAGGGGATGGACTCAGAGATGGACACAAAGGGCATGAATGTGTTGCACCTTAACAGAACCAGGGTGGTTTGCTAGTGTTATCAAGGAGCTTTAATCTAACTTGGCACGGGAACCGAGGAAACATTAGCATTAAAACAAGGTGCACAAAGAATTGGGAGAGAAAGATAGCACTTGATTGAGAAACAGTAAGGTGTTAGGTGGGAGTCAGGGTAAGCGGAAATAAAATAAAGTCTAAATTATGTTTACAGAGGTTGGCAGGCAAAATGATAATGGGGCGATGGACTGCCTTTAAAGAGGAGATCATTCCGGTACAGTCAAGTCACTTTCCCACAAAGAGGAAATGTAGGACAAACAAAGTCAGAGCTCCTGGATAATGAAAAATCAGACAAAGAGGAAACAGAAAAGGCTGCAGTCATATGGACGATACAAAAGCTAATACAAGTGAAAAGCAGCCTGAATATAGGAAGCTTGGAGGGCAGTGAAAAAATAAAGAGAGAGAGAGAGAGTATGAGAAGGGACAATGGGCAGGATTTTACAGCCTCGCTCGTCCCAAAATCGTAAAATCCTGCCCGAGGTCAATGGACATTTCCAATATCTGCCTCTCGCCTGCTCCAATTCCCATGGTGGGCGGAGCGTTCGGCCAATGAAGCTTAATGGTAACGGTTTTGTATGTTGGAGGCTTGGCCCTTTGGTCATCCATTTCGGTAGGAATAACAGCAAAATGGACTGTTATTTAAATGGTAAAAAATTGCAGCATGCTGCTGTGCAGAGGGACCTGGGTGTCCTTGTGCAGGAATCTCAAGGAGTTGGTTTGCATGTGCAGCAGGTAATTAAGAAGGCAAATGGAATTTTATCCTTCATTGTTAGAGGGATGGAGTTTAAAAACAGTAAGGTTATGTTGCAGCTGTATAAGGTGCTGGTGAGTCCATACCTGGAGTACTGTGTACAGTTTTGGTCTCCTTACTTGAGAAAGGATGTACTGGCACTGGAGGGGGTGCAGAGGAGATTCACTAGGTTGATTCCGGAGTTGAGAGGGTTGGCTTATGAGGAGAGACTGAGTAGACTGGGGCTATACTCATTGGAATTCAGAAGAATGAGGGGAGATCTTATAGAAACATATAAGATTATGAAGGGAATAGATAAGATAGAAGCAGGGAAGTTGTTTCCACTGGCGGGTGAAACTAGAACTAGGGGGCATGGCCTCAAAATAAGGGGGAGCAGATTTAGGACTGAGTTGAGGAGGAACTTCTTACACAAAGGGTTGTGAATCTGTGGAATTCCCTGCCCAGTGAAGCAGTTGAGGCTACCTCATTGAATGTTTTTAAGGCAAGGATAGATACATTTTTGAACAGTAAAGTAAGTAAGGGCTATGGTGAGCGGGCGGGTAAGTGGAGCTGAGTCCACAAAAAGATCAGCCCTGACCTTATTGAATGGCGGAGCAGGCTCGAGGGGCCAGATGGCCGACTCCTGCTCCTAGTTCTTATGTTTTTAAATTCAGCTTGTAGGACAATTCCATAAGTTTTTGGATACTGATGGAAAAGGACAAATGTTATCCTAGGGTTAAGGTGCTAAATTGGGTGCTAAATTGGGTGCTAAAGTTAAGGTGCTGTTTGGGAGAGACTGTTTGAGGGTAGATCCACATCTGGCATGTGAGAGTCTTTTAAGGAGCAGTTGATCGGAGTGCAGGACAGGCATGTGCCTGTGAAAAGGAAGGACAGGAAAGGCAGGATTCAGGAACCGTGGCTGACCAGGGAAATTGTGAGTATAGTTAAAAAGAAAAAGGATGCATACATAAGGTCTAAGCAACTAAAAACAGATGAAGCATTTGACGAATACAGGGAAAGTAGAAAAGAACTCAAACAGGGAGTTACGAGGGCAAAAAAGGGGTCACAAAATGTCCTTGGCAGACAGGATTAAGGAGAATCCCAAGGCATTTTATACATATATTAGGAACAGGAGGGTAGCTAGAAAAAGAGTTGGTCTACTTAAGGACAAAGGAGGGAAATTATGTGTAGAACCAAAGAAAGTGGGTGAGATCCTTAATGAGTACTTTGCATCGGTATTCACAAAGGAGAGGGATACATCGATTGATGGTATCTCGGAGGGCTGTGTAAACCCTTTTGAACAAGTCAACATTACAAAGGAGGAAGTGTCAGGTGAATTAGAAAGTCTTAAGATAGACAAACCCCAGGGCCAGATGGCATCTACCCCAGATTATTGAAGGAGACAAGAGATGAAATTGCTGGGCCTCCAACAGAAATCCTTGTTTCCTCGTGGCCACAGGTGAGGTCCCAGAGGATTGGAGGATAGCCAATGCTGTCCCGTTATTGAAGAAGGATAGCAAGGATAACCTGGGTAATTATAAGCCAGTGAGCTTGATGTCAGTGATAGTGAAATTGTTGGAGAAGATTCTTAGGAATAGGATCTATACACATTTGGAACTGAATGGTCTTGTTAGTGACAGACAATATGGTTTTGTACAAGGGAGGTCATGCCTCGCTAATTTAATTGAGTTTTTGAGGAGGTGACAAAAATGATTGACGAGGGAAGGGTTGTGGATGTTGTCTACATGGACTTCAGTGAAGCGTTCAACAAGGTCCCTCATTGCAGGCTGGTGCAAAAGATTAAATCTCACGGGATCAGGGGTGAACTAGCTAGATTGATTCAGAACTGGCTTGGCCATAGAAGATAGAGGGTAGCAGTGGAAGGGTGTTTTCTGAATGGAGGTATGTAGCTAGTGGTGTTCCGCAGGGATCAATGCTGCGACCTCAGCTGTTTGTAATATATATATAAATGACTTGGAAGAAAATGTAGCTGGTCTGATTAACAAGTTTGCGGATGATACTAAGATAGACGGAGTTACGGATAGTGCTGAAGATTGTCAGAGAATACAGCAGGATATAGATAGGCTGGAAAATTGGGCGGAGAAATGGCAGATGGAATTTAATCTGGACAAATGTGAGGTGATGCATTTTGGTAGATCCAATTCAGGTGGGAGCTATAAAATAAATGGCAGAACCATCAGGAACATAGACACACAGAGAGATCTGGGAGTACAGGTCCACAGGTCCTTGAAAGTGGCAGCTCAGGTGGAAAAGGTGGTGAAGAAAGCATATGACATGCTTGCCTTCATTGGACAGGGCATCGAGTATAAAAGTTGGCAAATTGTGTTACAGTTGTACAAAACGTTGGTTTGGCCACATTTGGAATATGGTATCCAATTCTGGTCACGAAACTACCAGAAGGACATGGAGGCTTTGGAGGGAGTGCAGAAAAGGTTTATCAGGATGTTGCCTGGTATGGAGGGCATTAGCTATGAGGAGAGATGGGATAAACTGGGATTATTCTCTCTGGAAAGACGGAGGCTGAGGGGCGACCTGACAGAAGTTTATAATAGTATGAGAGGCATAGATAGGATGAACAGTTGAAAGCTTTTTCCCAGTTCCAGTGCCCAATTACAAGGGGCATAAGGTAAGGGGGGAAAGGTTCAGTGGAGATGTGCGAGGGATGTTTTTTACACAGAGGGTGGTGGGGGCCTGGAATGCACTGCCAAGTGAGGGGTTGAGGCCAGCGACATTTAAGACTTATCTTGATAGACACATCAACAAATGGGGAGGAGAGGGGTATAAGCGGTTGGTCTAGATAGGTAAACATGATCGGCACAGGTTTGGGGGGCAGAAGGGCCTGTTCCTGTGCTGTACTGTTCTTTGTTCTAAATGGTGGAACAGGCTTGAAGGACCAAATAGCCCACTCCTGCTTCTATTTTCTATGTATGTTTCCATGTATGTTTGTAGACTTATGAATGCTAATGATTGTTTTTTTTCTAAGTAATCAAGTATTTGAAGGATTTAAATTTATTAACTTGATTTTTATTAATAAGAGTCTACTTTTACATAGTGAAGTCTACAATAAAACCTCAGAGCTTTGTAAAAGTTTTTTACACAGTGGGTGGTGGGTGCCTGGAACTCGTTGCCGGGGGAGGTAGTGGAAGCAGATAGTGACTTTTAAGGGACGTCTTGACAAATACATGAATAGGATGGGAATAGAGGGATATGGTCCCCGGAAGGGTAGGGGGTTTTAATTCAGTCGGGCAGCATGGTCGGTGCAGGCTTGGAGGGCTGAAGGGCCTGTTCCTGTGCTGGAATTTTCTTTGTTCTTTGTTCTTGTGCTTTATATCATCTCAGCATGGCTTCTGAGCTGTGCCCATGGTGGATACTGAGTGTGTTACCATGAAGGGTTAAAGATTAAAGGGTTGTAGGTTGGGTCATGCGTTGGCGCTATGTTGGACAGGTGGGCTATGGGGGACTCCATAGGGATGAATGCAGGTTTAAGTTCGTATGAGGAGCGGTTGGGGTGGGTTGAGATGCATGGATTGGCATGAGTTAGCATGGATGGGATATGGTGGGAGTGAGAGCAGTGAGCAGTTAGGGGTCTAATATTAAGTGAAACAATTGGGATGAAGTCCCAGAGCACCCAGGTGGGTGAATCAACCGACCTCCGAAATATTTCTGTGGTGGCAGGCATACAATTGGACCCCGAACATCCACAGAACAAAGATCTCTTCCTTGAGTCACCTTTTCCAGAGACAAATTTGGTAAGCTGGGAAATTTTCCAATTCTGCATTACCAGCCAGGGGAGCAGAAATCCACAGCTTGGTCTTAATTCTTTAGAATATCAATTAATAAGCATTGAAGGGAACACAGTGTGTGATTGGAAGATACTTACTTCAGTCAGCAGGATGTTACAGTTGTTGCTTTCATATTCCAACCAAATTGCATCATAAAGAACATACTGCGACTCTCCAAAAGTGACACAGATCTTGCTGCAGTCCTTTGCAGTACAATTTACTACCCCAGATTGGCAGGTGCTGGAAATGAAGGCATGAATGATAATGCATAAGTGATAATGTTGGACTTTTCTACTGAAAGTAGTGACGAGCTCTTTGAATAGGTGACTGGGGAAGCAGCATGTAAAAGCAATAGGTTATAATGTAGGGTTATTCCAAAGGTCTCCTGCTTCCAACTACCCTGCACCCATCTCTTGCCATTTGTTCCTTCATCTGTGTTGGGGAAAGAAAAACTCCCAGTAGGTGAGAGAAAATTTTAAACCAAGAGACATTTAAGACACTGACAGAATGACCTGCATTGAATTAAATGACTCTAAATCAGACTTATAAACTAACAAAGGAACAGTTTACACATATGAGTGCAATAAGAGATTTAAAACAAGTGATTATGATTTAAATGCATATTTTTAAATGTATTAACTGTATTTTTATAAAGTGATTGTGCAATTTAGCCAAGAGCAGGTTGCTGCAAGGCCTGATGGTACGGGAACTTTCAGACAGAAGCACATTCTTAGGAAACAAAGAACAAAGAACAATACAGCACAGGAACAGGCCCTTCGGCCCTCCAAGCCTGCGCCACTCATGTGCCCAACTAGACCATTCTTTTGTATCCCTCTATTCCCAGTCTGTTCATGTGGCTATCTAGATAAGTCTTAAACGATCCCAGCGTGTCCGCCTCAATCACCTTGCTTGGCAGTGCATTCCAGGCCCCCACCACCCTCTGTGTAAAATACGTCCCCCTGACATCTGTGTTGAACCTTGCACCCCTCACCTTGAACCCGTGACCCCTTGTGTTCGTCACCTCCGACCTGGGAAAAAGCTTCCCACTGTTCACCCTATCTATGCCCTTCATAATTTTATACACCTCTATTAGGTCGCCCCTCATCCTCCGTCGTTCCAGGGAGAACAACCCCAGTTTACCCAATCTCTCCTCATAGCTAAGACCCTCCATACCAGGCAACATCTTGGTAAACCTTCTCTGTACTCTCTCCAAAGCCTCCACGTCCTTCTGGTAGTGTGGCGACCAGAACTGGACGCAGTATTCCAAATGTGGCCTAACCAACGTTCTATACAGCTGCAACATCATATGCCAACTTTTATACTCTATGCCCCATCCAATAAAGGCAAGCATGCCATATGCCTTCTTCGCCACCCTCTCCACCTGTGCTGCCACCTTTAAGGATCTGTGGACTTGTACACCCAGGTCCCTCTGTGTGTCTATACTCCTGATGGTTCTGCCATTTACTGTATGGCTATTACATTCGATCTACCGAAATGCATCACTTCGCATTTACCTGGATTAAATTCCAACTGTGGAGATTCCGGCGTTGGACTGGGGTAAACACAGTAACAGTTTTAACAACACCAAGTTAAAGTCCAATAGGTTTATTTGGTAGCAAATACCATTAGCTTTCGGAGCGCTGTTCCTTCGTCCTTCTCAAACAGGACACAGAGACACAAAATCAAGTTACAGAATACTGATTAGAATGCAAATCTCTACAGCCAACCAGTTCTTAAAGATACAGACAATGTGAGTGGAGGGAGCATTAAGCACAGGTTAAAGAGATGTGTATTGTCTCCAGACAGGACAGCCAGCAAGTCCAGGAGGCAAGCTGTGGGGGTTACTGATAATGTGACATAAAGCCAACATCCCAGTTTAGGCCGTCCTCATGTGTGCAGAACTTGGCTATCAGTTTCTGCTCAGCGACTCTGCGCTGTCGTGTGTCGTGAAGGCCACCTTGGAGAACGCTTACCCGAAGATCACGGGCATTCAGCCTCTGATCTTCGGGTAAGCGTTCTCCAAGGCATTTATTTCACATTATCAGTAACCCCCACAGCTTGCCTCCTGGACTTGTCCTGTCTGGAGACAATACACATCTCTTTAACCTGTGCTTAATGCTCCCTCCACCCACATTGTCTGTATCTTTAAGACCTGGCTGGTTGTAGGGATTCGCATTCTAATCAGTATTCTGTAACTTGATTTTGTGTCTCTGTGCACTGTTTGAGAGCACATTTCCACTCCATCTGACGAAGGAGCAGCGCTCCGAAAGCTTATGGTATTTGCTACCAAATAAACATGTTGGACTTTAACCTGGTGTTGTGAGACTTCTTACCATGTAGAGTATGCACAGTAAGAAGTCTCACAACACCAGGTTAAAGTCCAACAGGTTTATTTGGTAGCACAAGCCACTAGCTTTCGGAGCGCTGCTCCTTCATCAGCTAAGTGGGGATTCTGTTCACAAACAGGTCATATAAAGACACAAACTCAATTTACAAAATAATGGTTGGAATGTGAGTCTTTACAGGTAATCAAGTCTTAAAGGTACAGACAATGTGAGTGGAGAGAGCGTAAAGCACAGGTTAAAGAGATGTGTATTGTCTCCAGCCAGAACTGTTCATGAGATTTTGCTCACTAAAAGAATATAAGAACAGGATATGGCGCTTGACTCATCGATTGACAGTTCCGATGCGCCACAGCGAAAAACTGCACCGACCTCCTCAGAAGACAAACACAGGACACGGTGGACAGAGTACCCTTCGTCGTCCAGTACTTCCCCGGAGCGGAGAAGCTACGGCATCTCCTCCGGAGCCTTCAACATGTCATTGATGAAGACGAACATCTCACCAAGGCCATCCCCACACCCCCACTTCTTGCCTTCAAACAACCGCACAACCTCAAACAGACCATTGTCTGCAGCGAACTACCCAGCCTTCAGGAGAACAGTGACCACGACACCACACAACCCTGCCACAGCAACCTCTGCAAGACGTGCCGGATCATCGACACAGATGCCAACATCTCACGTGAGAACGCCATCCACCAGGTACACGGTACATACTCTTGCAACTCAGCCAACGTTGTCTACCTGATACGCTGCAGGAAAGGATGTCCCGAGGCATGGTATATTGGGGAGACCATGCAGACGCTATGACAACGGATGAATGAACACCACTCGACAATCAGCAGGCAAGAGTGTTCTCTTCCTGTTGGGGAACACTTCAGCGGTCACGGGCATTCTGCCTCTGATGTTCGGGTAAGCGTTCTCCAAGGTAGCCTTCACGACACACAACAACGCTGAGCAGAGACTGATAGCTAAGTTCCGCATTCATGAGGACAGCCTCAACCGGGGTCTTGGGTTCATGTCACACTATCTGTAACCCCCATGACTTGCGTGGGCTTGCAAAATCTCATTCACTGTCCTGGCTGGAGACAATACACATCTCTTTAACCTGTGCTTAACCCTCTCTCCACTCACATTGTCTGTACCTTTAAGACTTGATTACCTGTAAAGACTCACATTCCAACCATTATTCTGTAAATTGAGTTTGTGTCTTTATATGCCCTGTTTGTGAACAGAATTCCCACTTAGCTGATGAAGGAGCAGCGCTCCGAAAGCTAGTGGCTTGTGCTACCAAATAAACCTGTTGGACTTTAACCTGGTGCTGTGAGACTTCTTACTGTGTTTACCCCAGTCCACCGCCGGCATCTCCACATCATGTAGAGTATAGCAGACAATGTCCAGTTTAGAAGTTCAGATGAGAGTCATGGGGGCAAATGTACCAAGTGCTGGGTGGACTTGAAACTGGGAGAGTTTGAGATCCATCTTTTGGGCATGTTTTTAGCCCCCAGCCCCGCCCCCCCCCCGCCCCACCCCCCACATGCACTCTACCTGCAAAATTCTGAGCGAGCCCTATCCTCACTGTAGAAGCCTGTAGGTGGAGCTTCAAAGAACAGTACAGCACAGGAAACAGGCCCTTCGGCCCTCCAAGTCTGTGCCGCTCCTTGGTCCAACTGGACCAATTGTTTGTATCCCTCCATTCCCAGGCTGCTCATGTGACTATCCAGGTAAGTCTTAAACGATGTCAGCGTGCCTGCCTCCACCACCCTACTTGGCAGCGCATTCCAGGCCCCCACCACCCTCTGTGTAAAAAACATCCCTCTAATATCTGAGTTATACCTCGCCCCTCTCAGCTTGAGCCCGTGACCCCTCGTGAACGTCACTTCTGATCTGGGAAAAAGCTTCCCACCGTTCACCCTATCTATCCCCTTCATAATCTTGTACACCTCTATTAGATCTCCCCTCATTCTCCGTCTTTCCAGGGAGAACAACCCCAGTTTACTCAATCTCTCCTCATAGCTAAGACCCTCCATAACAGGCAACATCCTGGTAAACCTTCTCTGCACTCTCTCTAACGCCTCCACATCCTTCTGGTAGTGCGGTGACCAGAACTGGACGCAGTACTCCAAATGTGGCCGAACCAGCGTTCTATACAGCTGCATCATCAGACTCCAGCTTTTATACTCTATACCCCGTCCTATAAAGGCAAGCATACCATATGCCTTCTTCACCACCTGTGTTGCCACTTTCTAGGATTTGTGGACTTGCACACCTAGGTCCCTCTGTTTCTATACTCCTGATTATGAGGCTATTAGGAGAGAATTAGGAAACATAGGTTGGACTAGGAGATTACAGGGACTGGGAACGTCCGACATGTGGAGTTTTTTCAAGGAGCAGCTACTGCGAGTCTGTGATAGGTATGTCCCTGTCAGGCAAGGAGGAATTGGTAGGGCTAGGGAACCGTGGTGCACCAAAAAAGTTTCTTTGTTGGTTAAAAAGAAAAAGGAGGCTTATGTTCGGATGAGACGTGAGCACTCGGGTAGTGCACTAGAAAGCTTTAGATTGGCTAAGAGGGAGTTGAAGAGCGAGCTTAGAAGGGCTAAAAGGGGACATGAGAAGACTTTGGCGGATAGGGTTAAAGAGAATCCTAAGGCGTTCTATAGGTATGTCAAGAACAGAAGGTTGGTTAGGGCAAGTTTAGGGCCAGTTATAGATGGCAGAGGGAAGTTATGTGTGGAACCGGAGGAGATTGGTGAAGCATTGAACCAATATTTCTCTTCGGTGTTCACGCAAGGGGACATGAATATAGCTGAGGAGGACACTGGGTTGCAAGGGAGTAGAATAGACAGTATTACAGTTGATAGGGAGGATGTGCAGGATATTCTGGAGGGTCTGAAAATAGATAAATCCCCTGGTCCGGATGGGATTTATCCAAGGATTCTCTGGGAGGCAAGAGAAGTGATTGCAGAGCCTCTGGCTCTGATCTTCAGGTCGTCGTTGGCCTCTGGTATAGTACCAGAAGATTGGAGGTTAGCGAATGTTGTCCCATTGTTTAAGAAGGGGAACAGAGACTTCCCCGGGAATTATAGACCGGTGAGTCTCACTTCTGTTGTCGGCAAGATGTTGGAAAAAATTATAAGGGATAGGATTTATAGTTATTTGGAGAGTAATGAATTGATAGGTGATAGTCAGCATGGTTTTGTGGCAGGTAGGTCGTGCCTTACTAACCTTATTGAGTTTTTTGAGAAAGTGACCAAGGAGGTGGATGGGGGCAAGGCAGTGGACGTGGTATATATGGATTTTAGTAAGGCGTTTGATAAGGTTCACCATGGTAGGCTTCTGCAGAAAATGCAGATGTATGGGATTGGGGGTGATCTAGGAAATTGGATCAGGAATTGGCTAGCGGATAGGAAACAGAGGGTGGTGGTTGATAGTAAATATTCATCATGGAGTGCGGTTACAAGTGGTGTACCTCAGGGATCTGTTTTGGGGCCACTGCTGTTTGTAATATTTATTAATGATCTGGATGAGGGTATAGTTGGGTGGATTAGCAAATTTGCTGATGACACCAAAGTCGGTGGTGTGGTAGACAGTGAGGAAGGGTGTCGTAGTCTGCAGGAAGACTTAGACAGGTTGCAAAGTTGGGCCGAGAGGTGGCGGATGGAGTTTAATGCGGAGAAGTGTGAGGTAATTCACTTTGGTAGGAATAACAGTTGTGTTGAGTATAGGGCTAACGGGAGGACTTTGAATAGTGTGGAGGAGCAGAGGGATCTAGGTGTATGTGTGCATAGATCCCTGAAAGTTGGGAATCAAGTAGATAAGGTTGTTAAGAAGGCATATGGTGTCTTGGCGTTTATTGGTAGGGGGATTGAATTTAGGAGTCGTAGCGTTATGTTGCAACTGTACACAACTCTGGTGCGGCCGCACTTGGAGTACTGTGTGCAGTTCTGGTCCCCACATTACAGGAAGGATGTGGAGGCTTTGGAGAGGGTGCAGAGGAGGTTTACCAGGATGTTGCCTGGTATGGAGGGGAGATCCTATGAGGAGAGGCTGAGGGATTTGGGATTGTTTTCGCTGGAAAGGCGGCGGCTAAGAGGGGATCTTATTGAAACATATAAGATGATTAGAGGTTTAGATAGGGTGGATAGTGATAGCCTTTTTCCTCTGATGGAGAAATCCAGCACGAGGGGGCATGGCTTTAAATTGAGGGGGGGTAGTTATAGAACCGATGTCAGGGGTAGGTTCTTTACCCAGAGGGTGGTGAGGGATTGGAATGCCCTGCCAGCATCAGTAGTAAATGCGCCTAGTTTGGGGGCGTTTAAGAGATCCGTAGATAGGTTCATGGACGAAAAGAAATTGGTTTAGGTTGGAGGGTCACAGTTTTTTTTTTAACTGGTCGGTGCAACATCGTGGGCCGAAGGGCCTGTTCTGCGCTGTAATGTTCTATGTTCTATGTTCTATGATGACTCTGCCATTTATTGTATAACTCCTCCCTACATTATTTCTTCCAAAATGCATCACTTCGCATTTATCCGGATTAAATTCCATCTGCCACCTCTCCACCCAATTTTCCAGCCTATCTATATCCTGCTGTATTGCCCGACAATGCTCTTCGCTATCCGCAAGTCCAGCCATCTTCGTGTCATCCGCAAACTTGCTGATTACACCAGTTACACCTTCTTTCAAATCATTTATATATATCACAAATAGCAGAGGTCCCAGTACAGAGCCCTGCGGAACACCACTGGTCACAGACCTCCAGCCGGAAAAAGACCCTCCGACCACTACCCTCTGTCTCCTATGGCCAAGCCAGTTCTCCACCCATCTAGCCACTTCTCCTTGTGTCCCATGAGCCTTAACCTTCTTAACCAACCTGCCATGTGAGACTTTGTCAAATGCCTTACTGAAATCCATATAGACGACATCCACGGCCCTTCCTTCATCAACCGTTTTTGTCACTTCCTCAAAAAACTCCACCAAATTTGTAAGGCACGACCTCCCTCTTACAAAACCATGCTGTCTGTCACTAATGAGATTGTTCCGTTCTAAATGCACATACATCCTGTCTCTAAGAATCCTCTCCAACAACTTCCCTACCACGGACGTCAAGCTCACCGGCCTATAATTTCCCGGGTTATCCCTGCTACCCTTCTTAAACAACGGGACCACATTCGCTATCCTCCAATCCTCAGGGACCTCATCCATGTCCAAAGAAGCGACAAAGATTTCCGTCAGAGGCCCAGCAATTTCATCTCTCGTCTCCCTGAGCAGTCGAGGATAGATGCCATCAGGCCCTGGGGCTTTGTCAGTTTTAATGTTCCCTAAAAAACCTAACACTTCCTCTCTTGTAATGGAGATTTTCTCTAACGGGTCAACACCTCCCTCCGAGACACTCCCGGTTAACACGCCCCCCTCCTTCATGAATACCGATGCAAAGTATTCATTTAGGATCTCCCCTATTCCCCTGGGTTCTAAGCATAATTCCCCTCCTTTGTCCCTGAGAGGTCCAATTTTCTCCCTGACAACTCTTTTGTTCCTAACGTATGAATAGAATGCCTTAGGATTCTCCTTAATCCTGCCTGCCAAGAACATCTCGTGACCTCTTTTTGCCCTTCTAACTCCCCGTTTGAGTTCTTTCCTACTCTCTCCGTATTCCTCCAGAGCTCCATCTGTTTTCTGTTGCCTGGACTTAACGTACGCCTCCCTTTTCATTTTAATCAGATCCTCAATTTCCCTGGTTATCCACGGCTCTCGAATCCTACCTTTCCTATCTTTCCTTTTTACAGGCACATGCCTATCCTGCAGCCTTATCAATAGTTCCTTAAAAGACTCCCACATGCCAGACGCGGACTTACCCTCGAACATCCTCTCCCAATCAACATCCACCAATTCCTGCCTAATCCGGCTATAGTTAGCCTTCCCCCAATTTAGCACCCTGCCCGTAGGATAGCACTCATCCTTCTCCATTACTATCCCAAAGTTAACAGAGTTGTGGTCACTATTTGCCACATGTTCCCCTTCCGAAACTTTGACGACCTGACCGGGCTCATTTCCCAGAACTAGGTCCAATATAGCCCCCTCTCGAGTCGGGCAATCTACATACTGTTCCAAAGAACCTTCCAGTACGCATTTTACAAATTCCTCCCCGTCCGGACCCCCAGCTCTAAGCACTTTCCAGTCTGTGCCAGGGAAATTCAAGTCCCCCACTACAACAACCCTATTTTTTCTGCACCTATCCAGAATCTCCTGACATATCCTTTCCTCCACTTCCCGTGGGCTGTTGGGTGGTCTGTAGTACACCCCCAGCATGGTGACTGCACCCTTCCTGTTTCTGAGTTCCACCCACAGCGACTCAGTACATGACCCCTCTAAGTTGTCTACCCTCTGCACCGCGGTAATATGCTGCTTAACTAATATCGCTACTCCCCCACCTTTTTTAGCCCCTCCTCTGTCTCGCCTAAAACACTTATACCCCGGAATATTCAGCTGCCAGTCCTGTCCTTCTTTTAACCAAGTTTCCGTCACCGCAACCACATCCAAATTCCGCACAAGCATTAAGGCCCTAAGTTCGTCTGTTTTACCCGTTACGCTCCTCGCATTGAAGCAGATGCACTCCAGACCTCCAGGCCCACTCAGGTCATCCTCCTCCAGAGTGCTCCTCTTCTTAGCGAGCCTTGCCCTGGCCCCCAGCTCAACTCCAGCCTCAGTATTTACTGACCTCCTGTTTTGTTCCCCACCCCCCTGCCACACTAGTTTAAATCCTGCCGAAACACTCTCGCAAAACTCCCAGCCAGGATATTTGCTCCCTTCCAGTTAAGGTGTAACCCATCCTTTCTGTACAGTTGCCATCCTGACTTGAAGATTTCCCAGTTACCTATGAATTAAAAACCCTCCCTCTTGCACCAGTCCTTTCGCCACGCGTTCAACGGTAGAATCTCCCTGTTCACATGACCAAACGCCTGCAGAGGGAGCTAGTGCGCATGTGCAGGCTTTGATACTGCACATGCGCATTAGCAACAGCAGGGGTCTGACAAAGAGAGAGTTGTCAGGTTCCTGCTAGTGCAGGCAGTCTGAAGCAGCTCCCCCACCCTGCAATCGTGGGGGCCCGTGGCCCAAGATACAAACCCCCGCCGACCGCCCCCACTACCGATCAATTATGGACCCCCTCCCTCCCCCCTCACTGATCACTGCCCCGCTGCCCTCCCCCCCCCCCCCCACCGATCGCTGCAGAGAGGCATTCGGCCCCCTCTCCCTCCCTCCCCTCACCGACCCCTGCAGAGTGGCAGGAGGCCCTCTCTCCCTCCCTCCCTCCCCCGACCGATTTGTTGCAGAGTGGCAGTGGGCCCCCCATTAGCCCTGCCCCACTGGCCCCTTCTCCATTAGCCCCACCCCACTGGTTCCTCCCCCTTAGCCCTGCCCCCACTGCCCCTCCCCTCATTAGCCCCACACCCTGGTACTGCCCAGTGGGCATTGCCCATGTGCCAGGGTGACACTGCGAGTCTGGCACTGCGCAAGGGGCAATCCCCCTTGTCCTTGGCCTCCCAGGTGGCCTCAATAGCCTCCGGTTCTAATGGCAAGGTCAAGTCAACTGTTCCCCGTTCATGGGGAGCATGTCTATTCCTCGCCGGCCTGAACCTTTACCGGCGAGGTCATAAAGTCGAGGTGGTGATCCGGACGATCGAGCGCCGGGCTCGCTTATGTCACATAACTGCTTCTTTACATAAATTTCAATACATTAACCTGCACCTTGCCCTTTCTGGCGAGAGGCTGACCGCAAAAAGGCGCCGGTCGCGAAAACCGGCGCCAATCACGTTATTTGCTTTATGCCCCACTTTACAACCACATCGTGCCCGAAAACAGGGGCAATGTGATGCTAAAATCGTCCCCATAGAGGTTTACAGCATGGAAACAGGACCTTCAGCCCAACTTGTCCATGCCTCCCTTTTTCTTTAACCACTAAGCTAGTCCCAATTGCCCGCATTTGGCCCATATCCCTCTATACTCATCTCACCCATGTAACTGTCTAAATTCTTTTTAGAAGACAAAATTGTACCTGCCTCTGCTACTACCTCTGGCAGCTTGTTCCAGACACTCACCACCCTCTGTGTGAAAAAACTGCTCCCCCACCATCGGGAATATCCTCCCTCCATCGACCCTGTCCATTCCTGTTAGAATTTTATAAGTCTCTATGAGACTCCCCCCTCATTTGTCTGAACTTCTATAGTGGAGTCAGACACTTTAGGAACATTTAAGCGGTTATTGGATAGGCACATGGAGCACACCAGGATGATAGGGAGTGGGATAGCTTGATCTTGGTTTCAGATAAAGCTCGGCACAACATCGTGGGCCGAAGGGCCTGTTCTGTGCTGTACTGTTCTATGTTCTATGTTCCAGTGAAAACAATCCTAACGTAGTCAATCTCTCCTCATACATCAGCCCCGCCATCCCCGGAATCAGCCTGGTAAACCTTCGCTGCACTCCCTCGAGAGCAAGAACATTCTTCCTCAGAAAAGGAGACCAAAGCTGCACACAATATTTGAGGTGTGGCCTCACCAAGGCCCTGAATAATTGCAACAACACATCCCTGCTCCTGTACTCAAAACCTCTCGCAATGAAGGCCAACATACCATTTGCCTTCTTTACCGCCTGCTACACCCTGCTTGCTTATTTACTGCCTGCCTGCTGCACCTACATCTTTTGACATACAAAAATGTGCTGTTAGCAAGTTACCTTAACAAAACGATGCTATTTAAGATAAAGACTGAACAATCAAAATAAGTTATTGCCTGGACTCAAATAGAAAAGTTTGATTTCTGTTTCAAAAGATGTTATGAAGCAAACCAAATGAAATTTAAAGAACAAAGAACAAAGAAAATTACAGCACAGGAACAGGCCCTTCGGCCCTCCAAGCCTGCACCGATCATGCAGCCCGTCTGAACTAAAACCCCCGACCCTTCCGGGGACCAGATCCCTCGATTCCCATCCTATTCATGTATTTGTCAAGATGCTTTGGAGAGGGTACAGAAAAGATTTACCAGAATGTTGCCTGGTATGGAGGGCATTAGCTATGAGGAGAGGTTGGAGAAACTTGGTTTGTTCTCTCTGGAACATAAGAACATAAGAAATAGGAGCAGGAGTAGGCCATCTAGCCCCTCAAGCCTGCTCCGCCATTCAATAAGATCATGGCTGATCTGATAGTGGGTTCAGTTCCACTTACCCGCCCGCTCCCCATAACCCTTAATTCCCTTAATGGTTAGAAATCTATCTGTCTGTAACTTAAACACATTTAATGAGGTAGCCTCCACTGCTTCATTGGGCAGTGAATTCCAAAGATTCACTACCCTCTGGGAGAAGAAGTTCCTCCTCAACTCTGTTCTAAATTGACTCCCCTGTATTTTGAGGCTATGCCCCCGAGTTCTTGTTTCCATTGTAAGTGGAAATAACCTCGCTGCTTCTACCCTGTCTAGCCCCTTCATTATCTTACATGTCTCTATAAGATCCCCCTCAACCTTCTAAACTCCAATGAGTACAGACGGAGGTTGAGGGGCGACCTGATAGAAGTCTACAAGATTATGAGGGGCATGGCCGCCCGTTAAAAGTCACTATCATATCTGCTTCCATTACCTCCCCCCGCAGCGAGTTCCAGACACCCACTACCCTCTGTGTAAAAAACTTGCCTCGTACATCTCCTTTAAACCTTGCCCCTCACACCTTAAACCAATGCCCCCTCGTAATTGACTCTTCCACCCTGGGAAAAAGCTTCTGACTATTCGCTCTGTCCATGCCCCTCATAATCTTGTAGACTTCTATCAGGTCGCCCCTCAACCTCCATCGTTCCAGTGAGAACAAACCAAGTTTCTCCAACCTCTCCTCATAGCTAATGCCCTCCATACCAAGCAACATCCTGGTAAATCTTTTCTGTACCTTCTCCAAAGCCTCCACATCCTTCTGGTAATGTGGCGACCAGAATTGAACACTATATTCCAAGTGCGGCCTAACTAAGGTTCTATAAAACTGCAACATGGCTTGCCAATTTTTAAACTCAATGCCCTGGCCGATGAAGGCAAGCATGCCGTATGCCTTCTTGACTACCTTCTCCACCTGCATTGCCACTTTCAGTGACCTGTGTACCTGTACACCCAGATCCCTCTGCTTATCAATACTCTTACGGGTTCTGCCATTTATTGAATATTTCCTATCTGTATTAGACCTTCCAAAATGCATTACCTCACATTTATATCATAGAATCCTACAGTGCAGAAAGAGGCCATTCGGCCCATCGAGTCTGCACCAACCTCAATCCCACCCAGGCCCTGTCCACATATCCCTACGCGTTTACCCACTAATGCCTCTAACCTATGCATCCCAGGACACTAAGGGGCAACTTAGAATGGCCAATCAACCTAGCCCGCACATCTTTGGACTGTGGGAGGAAACCCACGCAGACATTTGTCCGGATTAAGCTCTGTCTGCTATCTCTTTGCTCAAGTCTCCAATAGATCTATATCCTGCTGTATCTTCAGATGGTCCTCATTGCTATCCGCAAATCCATCAACCTTTGTGTCGTCTGCAAACCAGTTACATTTTCCTCCAAATCATTTACATATATTACAAACAGCAAAGGTCCCAGCACTGATCCCTGAGGAACACCACTTGTCACAGCCCGCCATTCATAAATGCACCCTTCCACTGTTGCCCTCTGTCTTCTTTGACCGAGCCAGTTTGTATTCACCTTGCCAGCTCACCTCTGATCCCATGTGACTTCACCTTCTGCACCAGTCTGCCATGAGGAACCTTGTCAAAGGCCTTACTGAAGTCCATGTAGACAACATCCACTGCCCTACCCTCATCAATCATCTTTGTCACTTCCTCAAAAAACTCGATCAAGTTAGTGAGACATGACCTCCCCTTCACAGAAGCATGTTGCCTCTTGCTAATATGTCCACTTATTTCCAAGTGGGAGTAAATCCTGTCTCGAAGAATCCTCTCCAATAATTTCCCTGCCACTGATGTCAGGCTCACTGGCCTCTAATTACCTGGATTATTAGAAACATAGAAACATCGAAAAACTACAGCACAAAACAGGCCCTTCGGCCCCACAAGTTGTGCCGAACATATCCCTACCTTTTAGGCCTACCTATAACCCTCCATCCTATTAAGTCCCATGTACTCATCCAGGAGTCTCTTAAAAGACCCGATTGAGTTTGCCCCCACCACCACTGACGGCAGCCGATTCCACTCGCCCACCACCCTCTGTGTGAAAAACTTCTCCCTAACATTTCCCCTGTACCTACCCCCCAGCACCTTAAACCTGTGTCCTCTCCTAACAGCCATTTCCACCCTGGGAAAAAGCCTCTGAGAGTCCACCCGATCTATGCCTCTCAACATCTTATATACCTCTATTAGGTCTCCTCTCATCCTACGTCTCTCCAGGGAGAAAAGACCGAGCTCCCTGGGATTTACGACCATTTAGAAAGATGCGGATTAATCCGAGATAGTCAGCACGGATTCGTGAAGGGCAAGTCGTGCCTCACAAATTTGATAGAATTTTTTGAGGAGGTAACTAAGTGTGTTGATGAAGGTAGGGCAGTTGATGTCATATACATGGATTTTAGTAAGGCGTTTGATAAGGTCCCCCATGGTCGGCTTATGATGAAAGTGAGGAGGTGTGGGATAGAGGGAAAGTTGGCCGATTGGATAGGTAACTGGCTGTCTGACCGAAGACAGAGGGTGGTGGTCGATGGAAAATTTTCGGATTGGAGGCAGGTTGCTAGCGGTGTGCCGCAGGGATCAGTGCTTGGTCCTCTGCTCTTTGTGATTTTTATTAATGACTTAGAGGAGGGGGCTGAAGGGTGGATCAGTAAATTTGCTGATGACACCAAGATTGGTGGAGTAGTGGATGAGGTGGAGGGCTGTTGTAGGCTGCAAAGAGACAAAGATAGGATGCAAAGCTGGGCTGAAAAATGGCAAATGGAGTTTAACCCTGATAAATGTGAGGTGATTCATTTTGGTAGGACAAATTTAAATGTGGATTACAGGGTCAAAGGTAGGGTTCTGAAGACTGTGGAGGAACAGAGAGATCTTGGGGTCCATATCCACAGATCTCTAAAGGTTGCCAGTCAAGTGGATAGAGCTGTGAAGAAGGCCTATAGTGTGTTAGCTTTTATTAACAGGGGGTTGGAGTTTAAGAGCCGTGGGGTTATGCTGCAACTGTACAGGACCTTGGTGAGACCACATTTGGAATATTGTGTGCAGTTCTGGTCACCTCACTATAAGAAGGATGTGGAAGCGCTGGAAAGAGTGCAGAGGAGATTTACCAGGATGCTGCCTGGTTTGGAGGGTAGGTCATATGAGGAAAGGTTGAGGGAGCTAGGGCTGTTCTCTCTGGAGCGGAGGAGGCTGAGGGGAGACTTAATAGAGGTGTATAAAATGATGAAGGGGATAGATAGAGTGAACGTTCAAAGACTATTTCCTCGGGTGGATGGAGCTATTACAAGGGGGCATAACTATAGGGTTCGTGGTGGGAGATACAGGATGGATATCAGAGGTAGGTTCTTTACGCAGAGAGTGGTTGGGGTGTGGAATGGACTGCCTGCAGTGATAGTGGAGTCAGACACTTTAGAAACATTTAAGCGGTTATTGGATAGGCACATGGAGCACACCAGGATGATAGGGAGTGGGATAGCTTGATCTTGGTTTCAGATAAAGCTCGGCACAACATCGTGGGCCGAAGGGCCTGTTCTGTGCTGTACTGTTTTATGTTCTATGTTCCCTCAGCCTATCCTCATAAGGCATGCCACTCAATCCAGGCAACATCCTTGTAAATCTCCTCTGCACCCTTTCAATCTTTTCCACATCCTTCCTATAATGAGGCGACCAGAACTGATTCTTATTCTTATTCTTGCTACCCTTCTTAAACAAAGGAACAACTTTGGCTATTCTCCAATCCTCTGGGGCCTCCCCTGTAGCCAGTGAGGATACAAAGATTTCTCTCAAGGCCCCAGCAATTTCCTCCCTTGCCTCTCTCAGTATTCTGGGGTAAATCCCATCAGGCCCTGGGGACTTGTCTACCTTAAAGTTTCTCAAGAACCCCAATACCTCCTTTTTAATCTCAACATGATTCAAACTATCAAACTAACATCAATAAAAAATAAATTCCAGAGGACTGGAAGAAGGCTGTGCTTTGTATGTAATGGCCATTTACCGTAAAAGGGTTGAGAGTTCTAAGACTTTTTAATTACTGCAGGAATTTTGTGGAAGATTATGCAGTATTTGTGAAACCCTTGCAGGATTCGATCGGAAAAGGAAGGGCTTGCAGTAAAAAGATAGAGTGGGAGAGGAGGAAGCGCAGGCTTTCTCCGATTTAAAGCAAGCTTTGGCAAAGGCTCCTACGTTAGGATTACCAGATCTCACTGAGCTATTCCACATTTTTTGTCAAGAAAAGGATAGAATGCAAGCCGCTGTGGTAACCCAGCAGCATGGAGACAGGTTAAGACCAATGAGATACTTCTCTACCCAATCAGGTTCAGTTGTCAGAGGTATGTATCAATGTGTGAGAGCACTAGCATAGGCCTCATAGATCGATAGGAAGTGTTTCTGAGCCACCTACTCTGATGGAAGACGTTCAAAATGGGAAGATCTGTTGTTTAGTTATTATTGATCAGTTTACTCAATGGGTTGAAGCATTCCCGTGTAAAGATGCCACAGCCAATACTGTAGCTTTGTTGTTGGCGAATGAAATAATACCGAGATTGGAGATGCCTTTTCAGATAGACTCAGTCCAGGGAACTCAATAATTGCTGCCCACCCCTCATTGCTGTTCAGACGATGGTCGTGAATCGCCTTCGGGAACCGCTGTGGTCCATTTGGTGTAGGTGCACCAGCAATTTTGTTAGGAGCTCCAGGATTTTGATCCAATGACAGTGAAGGAACAACAATATAGTTCCAAGTCAGGATGGTGCATGGCTTGGAGAAGAACTTGCTGGTGATAGTGTTCCCATTCATCTGCTGCCCTTTCCTTCTCAATGGTAGAGGTTGAGGGTTTGGAAGGTCCTGTCAAATGAGCCTTGATGAGTTCCTGCAATGCATTTTGTGGATGGTTCACATTGCTGCCGCTGGTAGAAGGACTGCATGCTTAATGTAATGGATGGGTTGTCAATCAATCAAGCAGGTTCTTTAGTCTTGGGTGATCTTGAGCTTCTTGAGTGTTATTGGATTTGTGCTCATCCAGCAAGGGGAGAGTGTTACATCACACTCCTGACATGTGCCTTGTAGATGGTGGATAGGGTTTGGAGAGTTAATAGGTGAGTTATTCACGGAGAATTCAGACACTGACCTGTTCCTATGGCACAGTAAGAAGTCTCACAACACCAGGTTAAAGTCCAACAGGCTTATTTGGCAGCACTAGCTTTCGGAGCCCCAAGCCCCTTCTTCAGGTGAGTGAGTGAGGTGCTCACTCACCTGAAGAAGGGGCTTGGGGCTCCGAAAGCTAGTGCTGCCAAATAAACCTGTTGGACTTTAACCTGGTGTTGTGAGGCTCCTTACTGTGCTTACCCCAGTCCAACGCCAGCATCTCCACATCATGGCTACCATCGACACCTGTTCCTATGGCCACAGATTTTATATGATAGGTTTGCTTAGATTCTCCCTTTTTTGAGATGATCATTGCTTGGCAGCTGCGTGGTGCAAAAGGCACTTGCCGCTTATCAGCCCAAGTTTGAATTTTGCATTGGTGCATGAGAATGTCGACTGCCTCAGAATCTGAGGATTTACAAATGGTACAAACATCAGCGAACATCCCCATTTCTGACTTCATGATGGTGAGAAGGCCATTGATGAAGTAGCTGAAGATGGTCAGGCTCAGGACATTTATGCTGAGGAACCTCTGTGGTGATGTCCTGGAATGAGAGGTCCTGGCTTTCTTTATATGGCATGATGGATCTTTGGAATTTGACCTCACAGAAAGCTGGCAGGTAGTACAGGCTGCACACCTGCAGGGTTAATATGTTCAGGTAACATTAGCGATGGGCAAAGATTCTCGACTAGCCAGCATTTCACATCCTGTGAAAGAACACATTTTTAAAAAGCATGAACGTTATGTGTTGCCTCAGGCAGCAGAGTCGCTGAGCAGAGACTGATAGCCAAGTTCTGCACACATGAGGACGGCCTCAACCGGGATATTGGGTTCATGTCACATTATCTGTAACCCCCACAGCTTGCCTGGACTTGCAAAATCTCACTGGCTGTCCTGTCTGGAGATAATACACATCTCTTTAACCTGTGCTTAACCCTCTCTCCACTCACATTGTCTGTACCTTTAAGACTTGATTACCTGTAAAGACTCGCATTCCAATCATTATTTTGTAAATTGAGTTTGTGTCTTTATATGTCCTGTTTGTGAACAGAAGTCCCACTCACCTGAAGAAGGAGCTTGAGGCTCTTAAAGCTAGTGCTGCCAAATAAACCTGTTGGACTTTAACCTGGTGTTGTGAGACTTCTTACTCAGTCAGCAGCAACAGACTTTACGCTGCAAGTCCCACTCACTGTGTACGCAATTACAGTCACAATGCAATTTCTAGGCTTGATTCCTTTTGACATTCCTTCCTTCAAGTTTCACTAATTGTAGAACTCACCACACATTGCAATCATGCTGAAAGGTCTCTTTTGCGGCAAATAACTGGCCTGCATGCATACATGGACACTGGGTCCTTTCAATGCAGTTCCCTTCTGGGCTCCGCACCAGGCTGTAAAAGAAAAGATGTTATACAATTCATGAAGATTAGATCCACACAGACTTACTGAAGAGAAGGTCATTCAGCCCACTATATATATGCTGTTCTTTACTGTAGCAATCCAAAACTCATCTCATTTCCTGGTTCTCCTCCTATAAAATAATCTGGTTCAAATACATACAATCATACAAACCCTACAGTACAGAAAGAGGCCATTCGGCCCATCGAGTCTGCACCAACCACAATCCCACCCAGGCCCTACCCCCATATTTTACCCTCTAATCCCGCTAATTTACGCATCTCAGGACATTAAGGGGCAATTTTAGCATAGCCGCCCCATACCTTACCAACTTTCTCTTAGAAAATACATAGTGTAGAAGGAGGCCATTTGGCCCATCGAGTCTGCACCAACTTTCCAACAGAGCATCTTACCCAAGCCCATCTCCCCTGTCCTATCACCATCGCCCTGCACACTTAGCATGGCTAATCCACCTAACCTACGCAACTTTAGACACAAGGGGCAATTTAGCATAGCCACTCAACCTAACCTATACATCTTTGGACTGTGGGAGAAAACCGGAGCACCCGGGGGAAACCGACATGGGGAAAATGTGCAAACTCCACACAGACAGTCACCCAAGGCCAGACTCAAACTTGGATCCCTGGTGCAGTGAGGCAGCTGTGCTAACCACTGTGCCCCCGTGTCACCCTTAATATAATCTCTCTTCCCATTGCCTTGCAAGTGGCAGTGATGAAGGTCATCAGTTAGAATCAGAATCCCTATGGGGCGGATCGAGGCAATTCTGTCCATTGAGTCGGTACCGACAGCAATCCCACCCAGGCCCTGTCCCTGTAACCCCACATATTTACCCTGCTAATCCCCCCAACACTAAGGGGCAATTTAGCATGGCCAATCAACCTAACCCACACATCTTTGGACTGTGGGAGGAAACTAGAGCATTCGAAGGAAACTAATGCAGACACGGGGAGAATCTGCAAACTCCACACAGTGACTTGAGGCCAGAATTGAACCCGGGTCCCTCGCGCTGTGAGGCAGCAGTGCTAACCACTGCGCCAACGTTTCAGTTATACTTCTACAGTGGGAAGAGAGTAGATTATGGGTGGCACGGTGGCTCAAGTCTCTCATATTCACTGTTAAAAACATGTCATAATTTTAAAAATATCTATATTAAATGGCCATAGTTCATTGGGAAAATACATTTAAAGATTTGACGGAAAGACAGTCAATGGCAAATATTTAAAATATTACATTAGTCTATAACAAATCTACATTTCCCTAAGACACAGAAACCAAACAGGAAGGGTAAATTAAATGTGTCTAACAAAGGAAGTTAAATATTGCATTAGATCAAAGGCAGTGGCTTACAGGGAGGGGCGATTCACCAGGGTTGCCAGTCTCAGCCAGATTTCCAATGGCCCATTGAATTGGGCGTGAGGGCCAAATCGGGATCCTTGCCAGGCATCAACCTATTGCGCGTCCTCCAGCCCACCATGTCTGGCCAGATCAGGTTCCCATCCAGAGTGGGCGAGGACCTGATCAGAATTGATTTAAATACATCTGAATATAATTAGCAGACTGGAAGACAGATTCACAGGTACGAATTAGTCCTGGTCCAGACAATTGAGGACAAGGTGCCGTGCACTACTGAAGGGGCAAAATTCTGCCCCCAAATGTGCACATTGTCTCCTCTGCCCCTGCTAGATTTCAGAGAGAAGGATCCTCAAGAGACCAAAACCTTTGGTGTAGGGGTTTCCATAAAACCTTTGAAGTAGCCTGGTCTCATTAAAATTCATGCCTCCTGAAACCAAGAAGCCTTCAAAATCGCAGCAGCACTCCTTTCTACAGCAGGGAATTCCCTGGGTTCATTTCAGAAGCTGTAGGTGTTACCAGACCTCGATGAAGTGCTTTGACTGACAGGAGCTGCCTATCTCTAATTGCCCTTGAACTGACTGGCCATTTCAGAGGGCCGTTAAGTGTGAACCACATTGCTGTGGGTCTGGAGGGTTGGTAAGGTACCAGCTACCTAATGAACCCATCTGGTTCACTGACATCCTTTAGGAAATGAAATCTTTCATCCTTACCCGGTCAGGCCTCCATGTGGCTCCAGACCCACAGCAATGTGGTTGACTTTTAAAAGCCCTCTGAAATGGCCAAGCGAGACATTCAGTTCAAGCGGCAATAAAGGATGGGCAGTAAATGCTGGCTTAGCCAGCGACTCCCACATCCCATGAATAAATTTTTTAAAAATTGGCTGCCTCAGAATAGGGAGTGGGTCATTTAAGTCAGAGATAAGGAGGAATTTATTCAGTCAGAGGCTGTTGATTCTTTGGGATTCTCAACCCCAGAGAGCCATGGAAGCTCGATCATTGAGCATATTCAAGACAGAAATTGATAGATTTCTGGATCCTAATGACATTAAGGGATATGGGAATAGTGCAGAAAAATTGGTGTAGAGGTAGATGATCAACTTTGATCTGCTTGAATGGGAGAGTAGGTTTAAAAGATCAAATGGCCTATCCGTTTTGCTATGTTTCTATTTAATGTTCTGTGATGCAATGATTAAACACTGTACACTGTGGTAAAGCCAATCATCTGAGCAGATTGGGTTTGTATTCGTTGGAATTTAGAAAGCTGAGGGGGGATCTTATAGAGACCTATAAAATAATGCGGGGGCTGGATAGGGTAGAGGTGGAGAGATTCTTTCCACTTAGAAAGGAAGCTAGAACTAGAGGGCACAGCCTCAAAATAAAGGGGGGTCAGTTTAGGACAGAGTTGAGGAGGAACTTTTTCTCTCAGAGGGTGGTGAATCTCTGGAATTCTCTGCCCACTGAAGTGGTGGAGGCTACCTCGTTGAATATGTTTAAATCACGGATAGATGGATTCCTGATCGGTCGGGGAATTAGGGGTTATAGAGATCAGGCGGGTAAGTGGAACTGATCCACTTCAGATCAGCCATGATCTTATTGAATGGCAGGGCAGGCTCGAGGGGCTAGATGGCCTACTCCTGCTCCTATTTCTTATGTTCTTATGTTCTTATCTGGATAAATTGACTAATAATTCATTACTTTAGGACTCCAAGCCTCTATTTATTAAGCTCAAAATATTGTTTGTGCTTCTTATAGCATTATGTTCATACACTTTCACTGAAGGGAGTATGGGCATCATAATTACATGCTGCATGGCTACTTTTTGCCCGTGTGAGTTGTGGAAGTGGATAGTAGTCACACCTCTGAACCAGGCAGTTGGGAATTCAACCCCAGTATAAGCCTCAGGCACAAAAGTCAAGGCTGACATTCCAGTGAAGTACTGAGGGAATGTTGCACAGCCAGAAGTGCTGTCTTGCATGAGAGATGTTAAACCAAGGCTTTATCTGCCCTCTGAGGTGAACATAAAAGTTCAAATGATATTTTTTCAGAGGAGCTGATATCCCTCAATCAACGTTACAAAGGAAAAACAAATATATCTGAAACATAGAATCGACAATGCAGGAGGAGGCCATTTGGCCCATCAAGCCTGCACCGACAACAACCCTACCCCAGGTCCTATCCCTGTAATCTGGTTATCACATGTATGTTTGCTATTTGTGGGAGTTTGCTGTGCACAAATTGGCTGCTGTATTTCCTACATCACAACAGTGACGACACTTCAAAAGTACTTCATTGGCTGCAATGTGCTTTGAGATATCTGGTGCTCAAAATCATGAGGTCTACACAGACCAGAAAGGAAGAGACTGTTCTGATTGGTGGAAGAGTGGAATAATAATAATAACTTGGTGGAAGCAGGGGACACCAATTGAAGAAGATTGAAAAAGGAACAGCAACATAAAAAAATACATCTTTGCACAGCTAGTGGTTAGGATCTGGAATACGCTGACTGAAAGTGTGGTGAAGGCAGATTCAATCATGGCTTTCAAAAGGGAATTGGATATTTATCTGAAGAGAAAGCAATTGCTGGGCGAGAGGGAAAGGGATAGTGGTATAGTGAGAGCAGCAGAGTTGCTCTTGCAGACAAACGACGTGGAAACAACAGACTGAATGACCTTTGTGCTGTAACCACTATGATAGCAGTGAAGGGTAACAGAATGAAAATTGAAGTATTCAATATGATGAGCAGAAAATATACACTCATTACAAGCTAAAAGTTCATACTTGTCATATTGGTGGAGGCAGAGAAAAAACTAGGTGCCCAGGTCAACACTGAAAGAACAAAAGAACAAAGAACAAAGAACATTTCAGCACAGGAACAGGCCCTTCGGCCCTCCTAGCCTGCACTGACCATGCTGCCCGACTGAACTAAAACCCCCTACCCTTCCGGGGACCATATCCCTCTATTCCCATCCTATTCATGTATTTGTCAAGACGCTCCTTAAAAGTCACTACCGTATCCGCTTCCACTACCTCCCCCAGCAACGGGTTCCAGGCACCCACCACCCTCTGTGTAAAAAATCTGCCTCGTACATCTCCTTTAAACCTTGCCCCTCGCACCTTAAATCTGTGCCCCCCTAGTAATTGACTCTTCCACCCCGGGAAAAAACTTCTGACTATCCACTCTATCCATGCCCCTCATAATCTTGTAGACTTCTATCAGGTCGCCCCTCAACCAGATTCTCTATCTCATTCCTGTACTCTGTCTCATCATTGTTTGAGATCTGTTCCACGACGGTGGTGTCATCAGCAAACTTGAAAATCAAATTGGAGGGGAATTTGGCCACACAGTCACAGGCATATAAGGAGTATAGTAGGGGGCTGAGAACACAGCCTTGTGGGGCACCGGTGTTGAGGATGATCGTGGAGGAGGTGTTGTTGCCTATCCTTACTGATTGTGTTCTGTGAGTTAGGAAGTTCAGGATCCAGTCACAGAGGGAAGAGCCAAGGCCCAGGCCATGGAGTCTGGAGATGAGTTTCATGGGAATAATGGTGTTGAAGGCTGCGCTGTAGCCAACAAATAGGAGTCTGATAAAGGTGTCTTTGTTCTCTAGGTGTTCCAGAGTTGAGTGCATGGCCAGGGAGATGGTGTCTGCTGTGGACCTGTTGCGGCGCTAAGCAAACAGGGCTGGCAGCTTAATGTTCCAGGGTATAGGTACATGTGATTTAGGCGGGACAGAGGTGGAAGAAGGAGAGTGGCAAGCGTGGAATACAAGGAAAGTAGAAAGAAACTTAAGCAAGAAGTGAGAAGGGCTAAAAGGGGTCATGAAAAAGCATTGGCCAGCAGGATTAAGGAAAATCCCAAGACTTTCTATACATATATAAAGAGCAAGAGGGTGGCCAGAGAGAGGATTGGCCCACTCAAGGACAAGGGAGGGAATCTATGTGTGGAGCCAGAGGAAATGGGCGAGGTATTAAATGAGGACTTTGCATCAGTATTCATCAAAGAGAAGGACATGGTGGATGATGAGTCTGGGAAAGGATGTGTAGATAGTTTGAGTCATGTTGAGATTAAAAAGGAGGAGGTATTGGGGTTCTTGAGAAACATTAAGGTGGAAAAGTCCCCAGGGCCTGATGGGATATACCCCAGAATACTGAGAGAGGCAAGAGAGGAAATTGCTGGGGCCTTGAGAGAAATCTTTGTATCCTCACTGGCTACAGGGGAGGTCACAGTAAGAAGTTTAACAACACCAGGTTAAAGACCAACAGGTTTATTTGGTAGCAAAAGCCACACAAGCTTTCGGAGCTCTAAGCCCCTTCTTCAGGTGAGTCACTACCTAGTAATTGACTCTTCCACCCTGGGAAAAAGCTTCTCACTATCCACTCTATCCATGCCCCTCATAATCTTGTAGACTTCTATCGGGTCGCCCCTCAACCAGATTCTCTATCTCATTCCTGTACTCTGTCTCATCATTGTTCGAGATCTGTTCCACGACGGTGGTGTCGTCAGCAAACTTGAAAATCAAATTGGAGGGGAATTTGGCCACACAGTCACAGGCATATAAGGAGTATAGTAGGGTGCTGAGAACACAGCCTTGTGGGGCACCGGTGTTGAGGATGATCGTGGAGGAGGTGTTGTTGCCTATTCTTACTGATTGTGTTCTGTGACCTTCTTCACTCACCTGAAGAAGGGGCTTAGAGCTCCGAAAGCTTGTGTGGCTTTTGCTACCAAATAAACCTGTTGGACTTTAACCTGGTGTTGTTAAACTTCTTACTGTGCTTACCCCAGTCCAACACCGGCATCTCCACATCATGACTACAGGGGAGGTCCCAGAGAATTGGAGAACAGCCAATGTTGTTCCTTTGTTTAAGAAGGGTAGCATGAATAATCCAGGTAATTACAGGCCGGTGAGCCTTACATCAATGGTAGGGAAATTATTGGAGAGGATTCTTCGAGACAAGATTTATTCCCACTTGGAAATAAGTGGACGTATTAGTGAGAGGCAACATGGTTTTGTGAAGGGGTGGTCGTGTCTCACGAACTTGGTCAAGTTTTTCGAGGAAGTGATGAAGATGATTGATGAGGGTAGGGCAGTACATGTTGTCTACATGGACTTCAGTAAGGCCTTTGACAAGTCCCTCATGGCAGACTGGTGCAGAAGGTGAAGTCGCATGGGATCAGAGGTGAGCTGGCAAGGTGGATACAAAACTGGCTCGGTCAAAGAAGACAGAGGGTAGCAGTGGAAGGGTGCGTTTCTGAATGGAGGGCTGTGACAAGTGGTGTTCCTCAGGGATCAGTGCTGGGACCGTTGCTGTTTGTAATATATATAAATGATTTGGAGGAAAATGTAACTGGATTGATTAGTAAGTTTGCGGACGACACAAACGTTGGTGGATTTGTGGATAGCGATGAGGATCATCAGAGGATACAGCAGGATATAGATCAGTTGGAGACTTGGGCGGAGAGATGGCAGATGGGGTTTAATCCGGACAAATGTGAGGTAATGCATTTTGGAAGGTCTAATACAGATAGGAAATATACAGTAAATGGCAGAACCCTTAAGAGTATTGATAGGCAAAGGGATCTGGGTGTACAGGTACACAGGTCACTGAAAGTGACAATGCAGGTGGAGAAGGTAGTCAAGAAGGCATACGGCATGCTTGCCTTCATCGGCTGGGGCATTGAGTTTAAAAATTGGCAAGCCATGTTGCAGCTTTATAGAACCTTAGTTAGGCCGCACTTGGAATATAATGTTCAATTCTGGTCGCCACACTACCAGAAGGATGTGGAGCCTTTGGAGAGGGTACAGAAAAGATTTACCAGGATGTTGCCTGGTATGGAGGGCATCAGCTATGAGGAGAGGTTGGAGAAACTTGGTTTGTTCTCACTGGAGCAACGGAGGTTGAGGGGAGACCTGATAGGCGTCTACAAGATTATGAGAGGCATGGACAGAGTGGATAGTGAGAAGCTTTTTCCCAGGGTGGAAGAGTCAATTACTAGGGGGCATAGGTTTAAGGTGCAAGGGGCAAGGTTTAAAGGAGATGTACGAGGCACGTTTTTTACACAGAGAGTAGTGGGTGCCTGGAACTCATTGCCGGGGGAGGTAGTGGAAGCGGATACGGTAGTGACTTTTAAGGGGCGTCTTGACAAGTACATGAATAGGATGGGAATAGAGGGATATGGCCCCCGGAAGGGTAGGGGATTTTAGTTCAATTGGGCAGCATGGTCGGTGCAAGGTTGGAGGCCGAAAGGCCTGTTCCTGTGCTGTAATTTTCTTTGTTCTTTGTTGTTGAGAGGAGAGGGAGTTGCATTTTTGATTAAGGGGAGCATCAAGGCAGTAGTCAGAGATGAAATAACTGAGGGATCATCTAGCGAGGCCTTGTGGGTGAAACCATGAAATAAGAAGGGAATGGTGACCTTATTGGGGTTGTACTATAGGCCCCCAAATAGTCAATGGGAATTAGAAGAACAAATATGCAGGTTGACTGGGGACATTTGCAGGAGTAATAGAGTTGTCATAGTGGGGGATTTTAATTTTCCTAATATAGACTGGGACTGCCATGGTGTTAAGGGCTTAGATGGGGTGGAATTTGTTAAGTGTGTTCAGGAAAGCATCCTGAGGCAGTGTGTGGAGGGTCCTCCTTGGAAAAGGGCAAAACTTGACCTACTCTTGGGAAACAGAGCAGGGCAAATGACTGAGGTGACGGTAGGGAACCACTTTGCGACCAGTGACCATAGTTCTACTAATTTTAAAATAGTTATGGAAAGGGACAAAACTGATCCACAGGTGCAAGTTCTAAATTGGGGCAAGGCAAATTTTGATGGAATTAGACTGGAGCTTGCAAAGGTTGATCGGATGAGCTTGTTTGAGGGCAAAGGGACCTCCGGCAAGTGGGATACCTTCAAAAGTGAAATAGCTGGAGTTCAGAGTCTATATGTTCCTGTTAGGGTGAAGGGCAAGGCTAGCAGGAGTATGGAACCCTGGATAACAAAACATATTGAGGTTTTGGCCAGAAAAAAAAAGGAGGCATGGTTCAGGTACAAGCAGCTCGGATCAAGGGATTCCCTGGAGGTGTACAGGGGATACAGGAGTATACTGAAGAAGGAAATTAGGAGGGCAAAAAAGGGGCATGAGGTATCTTTGGCTGAGAGGATTAATGTAAATCCAAAGAGATATTTTAAGTGTATTAAAGGAAAAAGAATAACTCGTGAGAGAATAGGACCCCTCAATGACCAAAATGGACACATTGGTGTGAAACCGCAGGAGATAGGTGAGGTTCTCAATGAATATTTCTCCTCTGTGTTTACCGTGGAGAAAGACATGAAGACTTGGGAACCTGGGAAAGTTAGTT